>NC_142050.1:43042299-43406177 GCF_982192425.1 Myodes glareolus
CTGAAAATGTATGACCGAGTATTCATGTCAACCAGAGTAAATACTAAAACTCAAAATAGTGAAATACTTACATAAAAATGGTGTAAAAAGATGCAGTCTATGCATCTAAATTTTAAAATATAGTGATACTCTGGAAGCAAATTCAAATATTTTATTTTACATCTGTTTTCAATTAAAAATAATCATTAATAATATTTGTTTTCATTTTAGTCATGTTAAAAATTTAAATATTAATCAACCTAGCTTTTTGTCTAACTTCTTTAATTGGAAAACAAAGGCAGGTGTACTTCTATCTCATGAACTTCAAGTCTGTAACATTATTTTTATATTATTGTTCCTCACCATTTTATTTTAAGTGAGGAAAAGATTCTATGTCACTACCATTTGGATAGCAGAGAACGAAACTGCATATATATATAATTGTTGTAGAGTTTTATGGATGTGTTGAAATTATAGGGCATAATTATATTCATTGTGAGAAGAAATGAACTTTTTCATGAACATTGTTTATTGAGATTGTGGAAATCCAGAGTATAAAGCACATCATTGGAACTTTTCACAACTTAGCCTTTCTTAAGCCCAAGTCATAGCTCCTTCAATCCTGATGGTGGTATATCAATGAACTTCTGAAGCAGAGGCATAAAATTGGTCACCGAATCATTACGAAAACTCAATGCATGTATCATCTCACTTAATTACTTCTTAACAGAATGTATTTAAAACAATCAAATCTGTCATTGTGTACTTAAGGTCCATCTGTCACTTAAGTGGTTTGTTTTTCTGATTTCTCCGTTCCCTTCTTTACATCTTCTTCCTTCTTTATACATTATTTCTATCTAATCTGAAAACTCCTGGGGTGCCATCTCCACTTAGATTTTTCTAGTCTTTAGTCTCTCCAGATATTAAACTGTTCATTTGTTCATTGAGAGAATTCAGTTGCAGTAGTCTCCTGACTTCCAGGATGATCACATAATCTCTCTCTCTCTCTCTCTCTCTGTCTCTCTCTCTCTCTCTCTCTCTCTCCCTCCCTCCCTCCCTCCCTCTTCCTCTTTTTCTCCTTTCTTCTTTTTCTCTTCCTTTCTCCCAATTAATTTGTTTTGATTTTAAGCTTTTTTATTGTTGTCTGCATTTATTAGTGTTCTTTATATCTACAACAGAGCTTATTCAAATCTATGCCTTTTGATTTTCATTAAAAGATATGTATTTGTAATTATCTACTTTCATTCTTATTTTTCTTATGCTACTAGCGTCAGTAATACACAAAGAGATATAATATGCTGGGTCCCATAGGTTTAGCGGTTAATACTTTGCACTTCCAAAGTTAATATTCTCAAAGCAACTGCGGCTATTGTGAAAGGTAATGCTTTTCTGATTTCTTTCTCATCTTCTTTATTGTTTCTACATAGGAGGGCTACAGATTTTTTGAGTTGATCTTGTATCCGGCCACATTACTGAAGATATTTATCAGCTGTAGGAGTTCCATGTTAGAGTTTTTTGAGTTACTTATGTATACTATCATATCATCTGCAAATAACAAAAATTTGACTTCTTCCTTTCCAATTTTAATCCCCTTGATCTCCACTTGTTGTCTTATTGCTATAGATAGAACTTCAAAAACTATGTTGAATAGACATGGAGAGAGTGGACAGCCTTGTCTTGTTCCTTACTTTAGCCAAACTTCTTTAAGTTTCTCTCCATTTAATTTTATGTTGACTGTTGGCTTGCTGTATGTTGTTTTTATGATGTTTAGATATATTCCTTGTATCCCTGATCTTTCCAAGACCTTTATGTTGAAGGGGTATGCTTTTGTCTATGCTTTTTTCAGCATCTAATGGGATGATCATTTGTTTTTTTTTTCTTTCAATTTATTTATATGGTAGATTACATTAATAGATTTTTGTATGTTGAACCATCCTATATTTCCTGGATGTTTTGTGTTAAGAATTTGTTAGATTTAACCTTTTCTTTGACCAATGAGTCCATTTTTTCTATAGTATCTTAATCACCTGAGATTCTCTCTTCCGTCTCTTATATTCAGTTGGTTATGCTTTCTTCTCTAGTTTCCGCTCATTTACCCTTATCTTCCATTTCTAGAATTCCTTCGGTTGTTGCTTACTTCTTTGCCTCTATTTCAGTCTTCGTGTCTTGATCTGTTTGAACTGTTTGCTTCACCTGTTTGATTGTTCTTTCTTTGTTTTCTTGGGTTTCTTTAAGAGATTTATTTTTATTTCTTCCATTTTTTGTTTGTCTCTTCCTCTATTTCTTTGAGGAAAATTTTTATTTCCTTTTAAAATTCATCCTTATAAAGTAACATTTAAAATCATTTTCTTCTGTTTCTTCTGGGTTAGGATATTCAAGTTTTCCTGTTGCATGACAACTGGGTTCTGATGTTACCATGTTGCTTTTTAGGATGTTTAATGAACACTGCATTGATGCCTACCTATCTCGTCCTCTAATTCGTGCAAGCAGTGTTTTTACCTCTTGGTCCAAACCTTGCAGGTACTGTCTGTGTCTTTGGGAACTGTTCTTGGTCTGCTCTGAACTGTCATTGTCTGTGTCTCAGGGAGCTGCTGACGTTTCTCTTGGCCCACTCTCTTGATCTGCTCTGTCCTCTGAGGACACGGGAGAATAAGAGAATTTGGGGGTAGAGCAGGACCTGTATTTTTATAAGGTCCTATCAGTGGGGTAAAGGTGTTGAAGCAGCTTACCCGCAAGAAGCTTGCCTTCTGGCTGGATAAAGAAGCTGAGGCTGGTGAAGGAGGAACCTAGGGTTTTGCCCAGGTACCAAGGTTCCAAGGTTACACATATTAACAGAATATATATTGTATGTCGATTTATCTATATGATTTATTCTTGTAGAAAACCTCTATGATTACACGTTTAAAGTATTTTATGACATCATAGGTCAAACTTACTTGACATCATGAATATTTTATTTCATGTGTTTTCTGGCTGGCTGATTTTGCTACCAAGATATATCCAGTGAACTGGACCACAGAATACTGAAATTATTAGTGAAAACTTTCTGACTTGTAATTTAAAAAGAGAGTAATGTGAACTAGAGTGGTAGCAGGAACAGGACAGCAGAAGTGCAGGAAAGAAAACACAGCATGAAAGTTAATTTCAGGAATATCTTGATGAAGAAAAGAAGTATTGCAATGAATGGTTTTGTCTTAATTTGAAAATAGTGAGAGATAAACTTGGGTTCCAGAGATTTCATGATATGATTCTTTTTCTATATGGCAAAGACAAATTATGGAGTGGTTTTCCACAGGAAGGCATAGTGATTAAAAAGTAATGTGAGCAGGATAGATTGACAGTGAGTAGGATGAACACTAGATTGGAAAACTGAGATTGACAGATGGGATATCAGTGAGAGGCAGCTGTGATCTCCTAATAGGAAGTGACAAGGACCCATATTACAGTGATGACAGGAGGGGACAGGGACAAAAGAATGTACCTGTGATAGACGGAGAACACATAGCTGACAGCACTTGATCATCCTTGAACTCCTCCCAAAACCCCAAAATAGTTCCTGAGTTTATGGCCAGAGGCTTAGAGGTAATGATGACAGTGAAGATTGACAGCTGACTTGAAAGTAGAAAAAAATCTTAGACAAGTTGAAGAAGATAGATTTCAATCAAATTTGTATTTTTAAGTTTTATAGACTTAAATATCTTAAGGATGATATCAGCCAAAAACTTGCAGCTCATGTAAGATGTCAAGTAGCTGCTATTGAGAATAGTACTGTTTGGTGACTGTTTGGTGCATGATGAAAGTTTGTGCTTGGTGGCCAAACATAAACCTAGGACCAGCTCTGTCTGAAGGGTATTTCTGTTAGTCTTCCACTTCGGGATACGTATCTGGATATGGTGGCCAATTTCCAATACAAGAACTTTTAATTTTATGGTTATTTTTCTCCTCCCTTGCCTCAAGAAAATGCAGTTTGGCTTTTTTAGTTACAAGAATTAATTTAGAGTCATATTTTAGTGTCTATTGCCAATGCATTACAATACACTCTAAAGGAACCTTGCAACGTTTTAGAGTCATCAGCAATTCTGTTTCATATCCAAAATTTCAACAAAAGAAAAATTACATTCTTTTTCTCACGGCTTAACATTTTTGAAGATGCTTCATAGCTGCTATGGAAAATAAAAGAAGTCTAACCAGCTCCTAGTATTTATGTTCTCAATAGAAAACAGATTGCATTCAGTTTTTCACTTTTTGTACGAGTGTAATTATTATCATTATTCTTTTTCATTTTGGGAAAGGAGAGATATTTGTTATGAACTGACTGTGTGTTTATGGATAGAGAAATATTTGCTCTTTTCTTTAAAATGACTTTTAATATATACCGAGAATGAGATTCTCATTTTTAAACAAAGTAGATCCAATTGTATTGGCTATTTTAAACCTTAGATAAGACTAACTCTAAAGAACTAATATACTGTGAGAAAATACTTCTTTATTTAAAGAATATTTAAGTACTTCTTATGAAGTCCAATCTCGAAATGGTCTCATTAATTACAGTTGTAATAGTTATTATTGTTATTTAGTAGAGTGCTTACTGGGTAGAAATGCAAGCAATGGGTGAGCCAATGGCAAAAACATTCTATGGACTTAAGCAAATACAATGAATAAGACTATTAGGGCCCTCACAGACTGCTCTTTGTTTAGAAAAATAAAAGCCAACATAAATGTTTCTGGAGTCTTCCCTGAAATCATGGAGTCATGAGGTTATATCATTTACTTTTCCCGTTACTGTGAGGAAATTCTCAACAAAGGCAACGGAAGGATGCAAAGATTGACATGGGGTTCAGATTTTAAGGATATAACCCATCATGCTAGGAAAGGTGTGTTAAATGAAGCAGCTGCCCACAAGGATGTTGCAGTAAGAAATGAGAAAATGTGGCCACACAGCTCATTTTCTCCTTTTCCCTAGGTTCGGAGATGTACTCTAGAAAATAGCCTGCTCTATCCAGGGTCGCCCTTTACCCTCGCCATTAAGTTTTCCAGGAAACACATTCATAGACACATTCAGAGTTGTGTGGTAACATGGAGTGCTAAACCCAATGAAGGTGACAATGAGCTGTAGTCACTTTAGAAGTATTTTGTCACTCAGTCTTATTTTGCATTGACTATTATCCTAATCAAACAGTGGCTTGTAGTTAATGATTACATTCGCTACAAGTCAATTATTTTAAATTCATAAATTGGAAAATGAAAGGTTTTCTTTTAAGCAGGAGCATTATCTGATAATATATAATTGGGAAAATGCATTATGACTGAGGACCTCAATTACCAAATGTTTATGATTTTGATTGATATAATTTGAAATTGAAAAGATCATTTAGATCAGTGGATTTCAACCTATTCAACAACCCCCCACAGGAATATCATATACCATATATCCTGCATATCAGATATTTACATTACAACTCACAGTAGCAAAATTATTGTTAGAAGTAGCAATGAAATAAATTTATGATTGGAAGCATCACCACAACATTAGGAACTTTATTGAAGAGCCCCAGCATTAGGAAAGTTGAGAATCATTGGTTATTTACAGATTACTCATAGATTAAATGTTGGATATTCATTTTTAGGATAGAGATGATAATACTTAGACATATGATCAATATTGTAATTAAATGAGATAAAGAATGGAAATGGGTGCTAAGCAGGAGCCTTTATTTCCTACTAATACAAGAGCTCTTGTCTATACATCAGTATATCCTGATGAGTGTAAGGCATAAAATGTTGTCTTCTACAGACATTTTGAGTCAGTAAAGTACTAGATGTCTAAACTAGTTTAAGGGGTCCATCACAGAGTTTAGAAAGATACCCTAAATCCTGGAAATTTCATTATCATAGCATTGGCTAACTCTCACTAGGACATTTCTGAGCCTGAGTATAGAACTTGAGAGAGATCCAAGGGAAGAGCGAAACACAGAAGCAGAGAAACGAGTAAGAAATATAGAAAGGCAAATTAAGCAGAAAGGAATATTGAGTATAAAGACTACCAGCCTGAGCCGGAAGGTGATCAATAGTCTTCAGCTCTAATTGAGTTCTAACTGGCTTGACGTTTTTGCCTGCTGGAGACAAACATCCTCTCAGTTGATCCTCTTTGATTCTCTCTCCCTTTAGTAACAGGATTTGTCATGAGATCAAGGTATTACCCTAACATGCAGAAAGACCGGTTAATTGGGTTAAACATTTTTAAGTTTCCCTATACCAGTGAATGGTCTGAGTATCACAACTAATATCTACGTTTCAATCTAAGGCTGAGTTTCTCCTTTAGTTATGGAAATCCAGCCCCTTACCCTCTCTCTTCATTATTGGAATTATTGCAAATCTGCAGACATGCTAAAAGCAGTGCACTGTAACAAAAAATGATATGGTAGTGCGTGAAGAGTACACAGTCATGTAGGCCAAGAGTGCCACGAGGGCATTTGAGAAGTAAAAATCTGATTGGTTTGTAAAGTTTGGAATGTTTCCATTATGGTACTTTAAGTCTGAAGGGGCCTCCTTTTTTGGAGTTTAAGTGAGTGTATGATGGACAGATTTAAAAAGTAATCCACTCGGGAAATTGATTATTATTAAAGGTAAGCTTATTACTTTTTGCTTTTTAATTAAAATTAATGCATCCTTTTCACTCAGTTAATATGTTTTCAGGGGAAAACAATAACTATGAATTTATACAAACAACAGAAGGTCATTTCTGAAGAGTAGGCAGTAGGTTGTAAGAGGGAGGTATGCTTCTATGTGATCTCAGGAGTCTACATTCTCATCTGCTAATAGGAGGACAACCTAAGCTTCTCACCTTTGGTTTAGAATGAAGGCTGCAGGACATTACTCATGATTGCTTTTAGGACAAAAAGCTTCCTTGGGAAAGATGTCACAGCCCTATTACCTTGGCAACAGACACCCTATCAAGATGAGTTATCCATTAATTGTTCTTCTGGTCAATAAACACATCCCTGAAACTCACCAATGAAGCAAGATTTGAGAGTGAGAGGCAGTTTTACATAAGAATGTTTCTTCTTCTGTATTACACTTTAACAAGAATAATTTATTGTAATGAAATGCTTATTTAGGCACAGTCATATTAGCTAGATCATGCACTTACAATATTTTTTTTTCAGATTTGTTGCTTTATTGGTAAAATAATGTATGATAAATTTGTTCTTATGCTAAGGAACAGAAAATAGAATAGAGATACATTCCTCTATATTTGTAGTTCTTGATGTTTAACATATAAAAATAATGTATAAAACACCAAAATTGTCAATACTATAAATAAATAAGTTTAAAACAGAGTTTAAACATTTTATAAACAAAGGAAAATTGCCTCAGTTAATCATTTCGAAGACCGCTATTTGGATAGAAGTCAGACCTCTACGGATTTAATACACAGAAGGAAAATATGTGACGAGGGAAATGATTAGGTTATACTCAAACAGTTGCAGTCCCTTTCTATATGGAGACAGTTACATTTCCAGCTTCTTTCTGGAGCTCTGTATGATTGTGTGGTGCATTTGAGCACATTTACATGTGTGTGTATACCGCGTTCAATTTTGGTTCTGACTCAGTATCCCCAGAGAACTTAGCATTTCATGATGACCTATTCATATGAAGGGTAACAATATCTTACAGGCAATCTGTTACTGATGGCAGAATGCTAGCTTCCACATCCAGTTATGCATGAACTGCTGGCTTCGTAATTATTGTTATTTTTTTTTCTAACTTGAGTATTTAATGAGATGGAAATGAGAAACCTTCTTGTTGAAGATGAGAGGAAAGAAATGAAATGCTGACAAACTTAAATCAAATATTGTCCAAACCATAACTATGGGTCATTAGTAAACACGGTCTATACAACTTTTTCACACCCCTAAACCACATCACTGAATACTTAATAATGACTGGTAGCCTGATTTCTATGTCCCCTTTTATTTGATATTTACCTCCCCGTGACCATACACTTGAGAACAAATTAAAGATCCTGGCTCACAACTTCAGAGGGTTAAATTCATGTTCATTTGGTACCATGTGCCTGAGCAAAACATCATAGCAGTTTAAACTTGTGGTAAAAGACATGAAGAAAGAGCAGAGAAAAGTGAATGCTGTCTCTGGAAGATTCTCCCATTTCTGTCTTTCCATTTGTCTGAGTGGGTATGCTGCCACTCATCAGAGAAGGTTTCCACACAGTTTGTGCGCTCTCTCTCTCTCTCTCTCTCTCTCTCTCTTCTCTCTCTCACTCTCTCTCTCTCTCTTTCTCTTTCTGTGTGTGTGTGTTTGTGTGTGGGCGTGGGAGAGAGAGAGAAAGAGAGAGAGAGGGAGAGAGAGAGAGAGAGAGAGAGAGAGAGAGAGAGAGAGAGAAGGGGAATAACCTGTGTGTTGAAACCTACCTATAGTTATACCTATACTTATATCTATACATGAAATATATATATATGTGTGTATGTATGTATGTGTGTATGTATGCATGTATGTGTGTATATATGTCTCTGCACATAGATAGATCCACAATATTACCTTACAATCAAGTGACTCTGACACTGTGTTGGCTTCCTGAGTCCTCACACCTTCCTTCGTGGATGGCATTTTTCTCTGTGTGGCTGCTGTGTTTATATTTCCTCACCTCCGATAAAATACTTCAAGTGTTGGAAAAGAGAAGAAAAATAACAGTTCAAGAAGGAGCTCAAACCATATGAAGAGACAAACATTCTAGAAAATGCAAAAAATAAAATGGGGAAAGAGAGTTTCTGAATAGTAAATCATTGAGAAGAAACTATATGAACTATACAAATGACTAGGCTGGACATTCGCATACAGATATGGAGGTAAAAATCTAGAGACAGCCTCTACAGCTTCAAGTTCTGCTTCTGTGAACTTACCTTTTGGCTACCAATATACTACATCTGTATTGAAAAGATTCAGACTTTCTCCCTTGTTTCATTTCCCTGAAAATACAGAGTAATTTGTGAGGCATTTGCAATACATTGTATATTACCACAAATAAAGAGATAATTTAAAGTGCATATAGCAACATTTTTAAATTAAGCACAACACCACTGAGTGTTGAATATTGAGGTTTTAGTATCAGATATTAGGTACTGAATATTGAGTTTTTAGTATTGAGTACTGGGTGTTAGATATTAGATACCGAGTACTAGTCATTAGGAATAATTAGATTTTGGAGTCTTCACAATACCTTGGTACCAATCACTGAATAGCCATGAAGAAATAATGACACAAGTGTTTATTTAAGACATAAGTAATATTTTAAACTGCAATATATAACAAAGTCCTTGTTTTATAAAATGCATGTAGCAGGATATTATATGTTTATATATGTTTATATGCTTCAAAAATAAAAATCATCTTATAATATGAAAGTATTCAGTGTCCATAAACAAACTATCAAAATTTTGTTGTTCCTTCTACATAATATCTTTCCTTCACCATTAGACCATGCAAAATAGAGTAAATCAAGAAAGATAACACACATCATCTACACTGACACACATTTACCATGAAGAAACAGAGATAGTGACAGAAGAAGAGGTGAGCAAGAGATAGTTTCAACACAGGCCTTACGTTTACATATTGTGATTTGGTTTCTTTTGATAGGCGATTTGGGAAAGTCCTGATCAGGGTGTAAACATCCCTCTCTGCTTCCTCATCATTTTGTCATTCCACATAGAAAATGCTAAGAACAAGCACATCCTCAACGGGGGAATGTGTTTATAAACTGATCCCAGTCAGCTTAAATAGCTCCAAGAGAAGGGACTCGGCAGATCTCCCCCTTATTTGCGCATCTTGGAGTGCACTTCAGAATATCTCTCTATCCAATAAGAGAATATTGGCTGCCTCACAAAAAGATATCAAAAGATGGGGTCATGGTTTAAGAGCATGGGGGTACACCCTAGAAATCTCAATGAATAGCTCACTTTACTGTGCTGTATTCTGAGTGCATTCCGACAAAACTACACTTTGACACAAAATTGTTGAGACAGCAAATGGGGGAACACAAGTTCTTTATATTTAAATGCCATATTTAAAGTTTCTTAATATTGGTAGAAACTAACCATTTACAAAATGTTGAGACGTGTTTCAATTACAAGAGAAATTTTTTAGTTTGTGTTTAACAAATTCTCCGATAAAATTGTTATGTACTTATCCTGGCACAAACAGACATTGCCAGGCCCTTTCACAAAGACCACAGATTCTTTTGAATAGAATGAAAATAAGAGGAGGTGGAAAGTAATGTATCACATGATAAAAGATCATGCATGCACCAACAACAAAAATATGATAAAATATTTTGTTAAAGAAGAGGGTGTATTTTCATTTTGGTGGACAGATTTTTGTTAAATACCTCCTTCACTATTGTTTTGTCAGTGGTAAGTAATTTGCTGGACCACTTATTTCTTCACCTTTCATTAACGATTCTCCACTCTTGAACTGAAAACATTCTACAGCAACCAGCGTTTCTATATTCTAATATTAAGGGGATACTTCTTACCTACAACCATCTTTAAATTTCCCTTTACTTTTTCTTCAAAAGCCACAATGTAATTTAAAAATAAATGTTGTGGTTAAAATTACAATGCCAAAAGGGAAATCATCTTGTAAATAAAATTCAGCAATGTGGATGTGTCTGAGTGGCAGGGGGAACTGTGCTATGATTTTGTAAAGTGACCTTAAATATTGTAATATTTATTCTCTTCTTGCTCTTAGTCTTTTGTAATCTTGTAAAGATAGGGAAAAAAACTGCTAATTATTCTCTCTCTGCATTGTCAATGAGGTGTGGCAGTGTTCAGTGGTTAAAAGGAGCACAGAAAAGCTTCACCATTATGATGCAACTGTTTTTAGCCCCAAGCCCCACTGGAATGTGGCATCAGAGATGCTGACTTGCAGGGCAAGCAGTTAGATGTATTTATCACGTGTGGCATGCATTATGTATCTTTCCTTTATGACCCACAGTGATCACAGGTACTGTAAGAATGAGAGCAATTCTAATGGAAAGACACAGAGAACAAAATGAGAGTTCTAAAAAAATTTCCCTTGTGTGCAACAGAGCTGGTAATGTCTCAGATCAGTATCATTTCTGTCCAGTCCACCTGCTTTTATGGAGTGTGCCTCTCTCTATATATATGTGCATGGTGTGTGTGTGTGTGTGTGTGTGTGTGTGTGTGTGTGTGTGTGTATGTGTGTGTGTGTATGTATGTACATACAGGTTTGTGTTCACATGTCTGTGAATGCATGTGCAGGCAACAGGTCAATAATGAGTGTCTTTCCCAATGACTCTCCTTAATTTTTTTTTGAGGCATTACCCTTCACTCACTTGTGACACATGGCTTCAGCTACAGTAAGCTCAGGGCATTAGCCTTTCTCCATCCTTCATAACACTGGGGTTACAGATGCATGACATTCTGCCTAGATTTTTAGGAGGATTTTTTTTGACTCATGTTTATACACCAAGGACTTCACCAACTAAACCACCTCCTCAGCCACCGATTTAATCCTTCTATGTTTCCTGCTATGGTTGTTTGTCTCTATAAGAGATAGCCAGCACAGATGGATGTCTAACATAGGGAGGAAAATTACAGTCATTTTGTTTCTACTTAAATATTGTATGAGACAGATAATTAGATTGAAGAGGTAAAAGGTGCAATTTAATCTAGATGTGAAAAAATATGTTCTCCTTATTACAGTTAATGTTAAGGACACTAAGACAACGAAAACAAGATCTACTTTTCTCTGATGATTTACAAGAAAGAACTGTCAGTGTCCTAAGATCAGCACACAGCTAACTCAAGTCCTACATTGCAGACTCTACAGTGAAGAGTGAAGGAGTGAATTTGGGATTGCTGGACTCTCTTTGTGGATGTCCATCTGTTTCTTTACTAACACAAAGCCTGTACAGGCCAGAGAGCTCATGAGCAGGCCATGGGCTGGCCATGGAGGTAACAGACCTCATTGTTCCAGCAGCAGCCTGCTGTGGACAGTTTGCAGGGATGAATGTGGCGGAGCTGAGCAGGCTGCATTGTCAGAACGAGCTGCAGATCCGGAGCCAGAGTCCCTAGGGAGAGCCCAGAGAGGCGCCCGACAGATGGGACTGTGCCTCAAGCCTCAGAGAGCCAAAAGGTTCTGTCTCATTTTTATACATCTGCCCTTGGCTCCCAAGTGCTGCTCTCCTGCACATTCCCATCAACCACATGCCAAGTTCCTCTCTAAGAAAACACTGCCTCTTTCCAGTTGTGTGGTGACTTAACACGGTGATTTGAATTGAGCGTTACTTGACTGCAGGAAAAATGGAGGGGGACTTTTAGATGTCTTTATCCTGACTTCATTACCAAACTGATATTTTAGAACTTAGAGTTAATTTTTCTGTCGGGAATTAGATTTTGTGTTTCTCTTTTTGATTTGATATATATATATATATCAAATATATAAAACATAAAACTTGATTCTGGTGAGATAATTCCTTGATTTATTTCTGCATTATCAGAAGGTCACTAATCCTGATATGATGTCTGAGTAGCTAAAGCCCAATAACAGTTCTCTAAATTTAACCTACATCCCAACATCTCTTTCAAATTTCTCAATCCCTTAATTTTGAAACTTGGACAAAGTGGGATTTTTTTACTCCTCATTATCTCTGTACATCTCATCAGATATGCGCTGTCTAGTTTATATCAACTTGGCACAAGCTAAAATCATTTTAGAGGAGGGAACCACAATTAATAAAATGCCTGCATAAGATCAGACTGTAGGCATTTTCTTAATTAGAGATTGATGGGGGAAACTCCAGCCCATTGTGGGTGGTGTTACCTCTGGCCTATTGGTCCTAGGTTTATAAAAAAATGCTGACTGTGTAAGCCAGTAAGCAACACCAATCCATGGTCTTTGCATCAGCTCTTGCCTCCAGATTCCTACTCTGTTTGAATACTCCTGACTTCCTTCAGGGATGAACAGAGATGAGGAAGCATAAGTTTAATAAAGCCCTTTCCTCCCCAAGTTGTGTTTGCCATGATCTTTTAGCATAACAATACTAACGCTAATTAAGACAATATATAGCACTTGCCCTTCTTTCTCTAAACCTTTCACAATCTGATTTCCACCACTGCAGTTCCTTACAGACATGGCAGAATCTTCCGTTTTTCATCTCTTCTCTCCCTTTTGTCTTCTTTTCCTCTTTACCTCTCCCCCATCTCTCTTTCTTTCTTCTTCCCTCCCTGTCTTCTTCTCTCTACTTTAATTTGTATGTAATTTAATTTTATAAGGAGCATCTATGTATCTGAATTACTTAAGAGAATCATTCCCTCATTAAAGAAATGCAGTTGCATTAAATTTGAGTATCGTGATGCACAATCATTTGCAAATAAAAGCTACCTATTAGGAACACCTTTCCATAGAAACCTTCCCCCTTCTGCTTTTACTTTCTTCAATCAACCATGCCCAGCACTGCCTATTAACCTCACCTGCTCACATTGGTAGTTTTTCCTCAGGGATACCTTACTAAGAACAAAGAAAGAAACATGGGAAATTTCAATTAGAGCAAGGTGTACAGGACAACAAAACGTTTGGGCCCACATGTGACTGAATAGGCTTCAAACATAACCCAGTCTCTTTTTTTTTTGTTGTTGTGTTAACCGGTTCTACCCAATACTAGCTAATCATGTTAATAGTTCACACCTCCATGTTCCTCACTTTCTCACCATGGCTTGGGACATCCTACTGCCCACTGATTATAGTGACTGTCTGTTTAGCAAGGAAATCAATAGTAAAAATACAGTCTTTGGAGAAGGAAGTCTTTTTTGAACAAATCTTTGTATTAGAACTCTATGACACCTTAGACATTCTACTAATCATTAGAGAATTCTGTTTATTTAATACCTACTCTATTTGTGGCAATGGATGGAAAACTAGTGATTACATTAGCTACTTTGTTCAATTATGATAAATAGATCCTAGAAATAGTTTAAGGTAGTAAAGGTATATTTGGACTCATGTGTCAAAAGATTTACAGTTCATCTTAGCCAAAAAATCTTGCCAGCATGAGTGCTGGATCTCAGATGCAGGAAGAAGATGCTGCATCATTCCATTTACAAGGAGGCAGACAGGAAGCAGAAAGGGCAAACAGGAAGCAGAAAGGGCAAACAGGAAGCAGAAAGGACAGACAGGAAACAGAAAGGGCAAACAGGAAGCAGAAAGGACAGACAGGAAACAGAAAGGGCAAACAGGAAGCAGAAAGGGCAAACAGGAAGTAAAAATGACAGAAAGTAGAAAGGGCAGACAGGAGACAGGAAGTTAAAATAGTAAACAGAAAGCCATAATGACAGACAGCAGGCAGAACGGGCAGCCAGAAAGTAGGAGGTAAAGTGACCCAAGACCTGCTGTTTATCACCAACTTTATCACATGGGATTCCTAAAAGCTCCATAGTTCCAAAGAGCCTCACAAAACCATCAGCCAGGCACGTGTCTTCATCAGTGTTCCCTTGCTGTGAAGAGACATCATGACCATGGTAATTCATAAATAAGAGCCTTTAAATTTGTATACTTACAGTTTTAGAAGTCAATCACATTATGCCAATCACAGCTGGAGGAATGGTGGCATGTGAGCACACATAGTGCTGGAGAGGTAGCTGAGAGTTCTACATCTGGATTTGGAGGCAGGAAGAAGACAGAGCACAACTGAGCCTGACTTGGCTTTTGGAACCTCAAAGCCCACCCTCAGTGACATACCTCCTCCAACAAGACCATGCCTCCTATTCCTTCTCAAATAGTGCTACTCTCTGATGACTCAGCACTCAAATACATGAGCCTGTAGGGAGCATTTCTTTACAAACCACCACAGCATGTAAGGCATGAGTCTGTAACAATATTTTTGGTTAAAAACAAAAGCGTGAATAATTTACACTTGTGCACCCTTACGAAGCTTATATAGTAGATGTATGCAAAGGGAATATGCAAAATGAATGAGAGAAAATCAACAGTATATAGGTGGAAATGCTAAGAGAGAAAGATATCACAGGAAAGAAAGTTGAATCCTCAATGATGAATTTACATGGAGAACCCAGAGTAAGTATTATTGATATTGTTACTGATGAATAAAAAAATCAGTAAGTGTGACTAAATTAAGCAGGTATGAAAAGAAAGTCGACATGTAATTGACATTATAGCTGCTTACAATTTTATTTATGGAACACATGCTTTATGTTAATGTTTTACTAGTCTGTAGGAAAATGTGAGTAGTGTTATCAATTAAAATGCACAAAAAATTAATATATAACTGACCATACAGGTAATAATAGGGTTATAATTTTAGAATTCTCTTTAAATTACCAATGTTTCATTTACCTCCATGGGTCTTGTATCTAATTTGCAGTAGAGATTTCAACTGTTGCAATTAAAATTCAGTATTAGGCAATGGGAAGATGGCTCAGTGAGGAAAGAATTTGTTGCACAAGCAAGAACCTACGTCTGGATCCCTGGCACACATGTAACAATTAGGCAAAGAAGCACAAACCTTGTAATCCCAGTGCACAGACACAGACACAAAAAAATTCCAGAAATTAGTGTCAAGACAGCAGAGCCAATTGGTAAGGTTTGTTTCAGTGTAAGATAATGTCACAGAAAAGAGAATAGAGAACACAGAGGACCATATTCAATCTCTGGCCTTTACACATTCACACACATATACAGACACTGACGGAAACACACACACACACACACACACACACACACACAACACACACACACATAATTCTTTATCTGTCATGGGATTTTATTTTTTTCTCTATCCATGATGGCAGCTTCCTAATATCTAAGGCATTTTTATGCTTATTCAATGTAAAATATTGCACACATACTACTACATATCTATAAATGTGGCCTTTATTTGTCTTAATGTTACTTAAAATACTATTCTTTCTATAGTCTACATTGTCACCAAGAGTATAAAGATTTCTGAAAGGCAAGAAAACCCCCAAAGAAGATTTTGTCATCTTTACAAAGGAAAACAAGTATTAAGAAAAAAAATAATGACACAATCAAGGAAGATGAAGTGGTTTTCAGTGCTTGAGGTTCTATCACAACCAGGAATTGTGTGGTGGCTCCTGTAATTTTCAGCCCAGACAGTAATTTTTCTAAAATAAAGTAGTGGTGTTCATGGGAGAAATATGAATGGTCCCAGGTAAGGAGAAATTTTAAGGGGTAGTTCAGTTACTTTGACAATTTATGTTTTGTCTCATGGTTGCTTTTCCATCCCAAACTACTTTACTTTGGAAAACTTATCTAAACTGCTCCACTAAGAACATAACACATCTAGGGGTCAGATGGTATCTGAGGCAAAGGACATACATAGAAGTCTCTTCTATATCAGCCACAAGAAGAGACCAGACGTCCATTCCTGTCCTGCAGGCCTCCTCCTTCTTAGAACTCTGAGGTGGGTAAGGGACTCCTCTGTATACAGAAGATGGAATGGGTGGGGATGCAATGCCTTCACCTGAGGCCAAGAAGTAAAAAAAACTTTATGTCAACTTTGTCAGCATGAACTAGAAATTAAATGGTTACACTTATCCTACTCTGTGAAGAAATACATTTTTTTTTCTAAACATAGTGAATGTATATATTCATTTTCTATGTATTGCTTGGTTGGTATTGTTGATAAACTTGGAGTTGTATGTTGAACGTTGAGATGTAAAGGTTGCAGTGTCTATAGAGAAGTACAGAAGCTTATCATTTATTTGGTTCTTTTTTCTCTTGATTCTCAAAGAGATCTCTGAGGAATAGAATTCTAAATTTTTAAACCTGTGAAACAGGGCTCACTGAAGCATGAAGGTTGGAATTTCAACAACTGACATCAAAAATCAAACCAAAGTATTCAAACAAAAAAGTCTTAGTAGGTTCCATCTTGCAAAAAATAGTAGCTTACAATTGACTAGAAATGTTTGATACTATCAAACATGTATGGAAAGGAACACATAAAGGAGAAAGAAGTGAGAGAGGGAGGGAAAAAGAAGAAAAGATGTGGAGAGGGAAGGAAGGCATCTAGAAAGGAAGGAAAAGCATAAAGGAGAGAACAAAGAAGCACAGACAGAAAAGAAACAATCAGATGTCTTCAATACCCATACTTTAAAACAGAAATTCTTCTTAACCAACCAAACTGCTAGAGCTGCTGCACTCCTCATGATGGACTTTACTCATGGGGATTTCTGAAAAGAATTTTTTTTTTCTTTTTAGATCAGATAGCATGAATCAATTCAACCTTCTGGAATGAGGTGGTGTTCAGCCCCTTCTCCTTGACTTTCCCTTGGAGCTATTCTTTCCGTGCATTATACACACTGTCTTTCCTAGAACAGATGTAGATCAGTTCCTGGGGTAGGATTCCTCTTAAGCACCTTTCTAGAAAGATGTGTATATGTGGAAACCACTACCATTTCCCCTCAAAGCTCCTTTGCTTCAGCTCTGTGTAGTTTTACTTGAAGTAGTTGGTTCCCTGATATTTACTGGGCCACTGATATTTTGATGACTGAACAAACAAGGAAAAGTAAAATGATTTACCACATGCCTGAATTATCTAAGCCCTTAAACTGAAACTGAGTCTCATAATTGAAAGGGACACTTAAATAAAAGACTCTTTGAAAAAAGGTATTAAAAGAATCATACCTTTTTTAACCTAACTTCTTCCACTGTAGATTTTAATTAGTATTGAGAAAGAGACCTTTCTTCTGTTTAGACACATGAATCAGATAAAATTGATTTACCAATATAAAGAATAAAAGCTGTCTTGGAATTGTTCAATGATGTCAAATCTTTCCCTGACAAACGGCCTATGTTTTGCTGTTGTTGGTTAGCAATGGTTCTTAAAACATGATAAACTGATATATCTTATATTTCAAGAACTACAGAGTGATAAGTATAAAATTAACACCTTAAAATATATTTGTTTCTATGTCTTGTTAAATCACTTTGATATAATTTCACAGTAAACATTGATAGCTCTTGAAAGTCATCTGTAGCCCATGTATAGGCAGAATTTTCTGGTGTGATCTTAAAAGAGACATTAAGGAGATGAAATATCACTAAAAGACAGAGCATGAAGAGGATTTTTGAAGTGAGAAGGAAAGGAAGGTTTCGGGTTGAGAAACATGCTAAACACATGTTTTAAAAAATGCTTTGCTAGGAAGAGTGACAAACATGTTATAATCCCAACATTCAAGAGGTAAAAGCAAGAAGACAGAATTCAACAACCTCAGCTAATAGTGGGTTTAAGATGAGCTTGCATTGAACGGACACTGTCTCTAAGACAAACCAAAGGCAATTAGGAGGGCCTCAGATTTTTGTTTTTAACTTTCAGTAGTGTACTATATACTATATACTATATTTGGAATTTAGACAGTGTTAATGAAGTCCAAACTAAGAAGAATTAAAATGGAGAATTTAAATGTGACAGTAATACAGAACCACACAATTCTGAAAGCTAGTGAAGATGGTGATCAGTCTTAGAATATGGCAGGAATTCAGACTGTCTCTAAAATAGATGTGGACACAATGGGGAAAGAACAGCAGGGGGAGAAGTTACAGTATCTACTATAATGAGGAATTCTAGAAACCTGTTAGAAGCTTCTGGTCAGGTCATATGTGAAAACTCAGCACTCCCTCCGAGTAACTAAACATGCCACCTTGTTCTCCAGAAGATTTACTCATTTTCTTTAATATAATCATAGATTAAGATATTTGGAAAGTATACTTAAAGTAATGCTATGTAAATCATATTACTTGGATTTCTGCAATCTTTTACCCCCAAATACTGACAGAACAATCTCCAATTATTTTCTTTCAAGAAATACCAATCATTCTATTCCAGGATATTTTTATTTATTTATATAAGTTATATATACTAGTGATAGCTTTATCACTATACTGGTAGTTTTATGCCAACTTGACAAAATTAGAAAAAGTTTAGAAACAGGAAAGTCAATTGATGAAACCATCTCAGTACATGGGTCTTTGTTAAAGACAGTGATGCATTTTCTTGATTAGTTATTGACGTGAGAGTGCCAGTCTCGGGCTGGTATTCCTGGACTATAAGAAAGCATAATGGAAAAGCCCTGTGCTTCTCCATGGCTTCAGACCTGACTTCTAGGTTCTTGCCTTGAGTTCGTGCCCTGACTTCACTCAATGACAGACTGGGATCAGAAAATGTAAGCCAAAATAAACCTTTCCTTTCCAAGTTGCTTTTAGGTCATAGAGTTTTATCACAGTAATAGAAACCCTAAAACAGATGTATATGAGGAATAATGTCAAAAACTGTCAATTCAAAGTTCATTTTGGGGTTGGGGTAGTAGAGTTTCTCCTGAGTCATCCTGTGAATGGTGCAAGGATGAACACAGAGCTAAAGTAGCCCAGAAACACATCTCCATTGCAGAGCCACCAAAATCTCTCGGAACACGAATTTCTCCATCAGAGCAGTAATTTAATCAAATTTCATCTGCTAAAGTATAGTACCAGGATGCCAAAGTTCAATGTCATTTCTTACAAAGTGGATATTACAGTCAAAAGAATTCATAACAAGCAAAACCTCTAGTGTCATGTTCACATATCAACTCTTGCATGTGTCTATGGCGTACTGTGTCTATTAAAAAAAAAAAAGATTTCCCGTGCTTCATCAACTTTGACTTCTTTGTTGCTTGAACTGTGTGGTGCTGGTCAAATATATGGGTGTCTGAGGCATATGTTTCATTAAAATCTGTTAGTGTTGTAGCTTCATGGAGCAGGTACACAGATGTGTGTTTTCTATACTTTAGATGGAATATTACATTTAAACGAGTAAAATTCTTTTTACTTACATCATAATTGAAAATAAACATTAAAAGAAATTACATTCTATTTCATAAAACTTAAAGTCTTCTTATAAAATGTCTCCCAAGATCCACTGTCCAGTGTGTGTACGGGAATAAGAGCCAGAAAATGGTTACTTGCTTAAATGAAATCTATTTTGAGACACTGTTCATATATGGTAAATTTACTCCTATCAAGTATGTGATGCACTTTGTAAAAGTGTGTTTAGAGAGCTGAATAATCATCAACATTACATAATTTTTAATACTTTTATTATCTAACGAAAACAAACCCTACCCAACAGCAGTCATGATCAGGTAACCATACAGCTCAGCTTATTGTTATCTATCTTTCATGCACTTTGTCTTCATGTTCTTACTATTTTGGACAGGTATTACAAATGAAATCCCATGATGTGTAGTATGTTAGAAACTTCCGTTCTTGTAATAATGCTTTCATCATCACTCTACATTGTGGCAAGAATCTCCAGTTCCTCTTTTATTCCACTCTGTGTGAGTATCTACTTCTAGGTTTATGCATTCATCAGTTGTTGAACATTTGTGTAGTTTCCATTTGGGAAGCATAATTTATAAAGCTGCTGTGAATATTCATGAAAATATTTGCATGCATATGTGATTGCAATCCTCAGGTGTGCATACCTCAGGGAATTGCTCATTCATATGCGCCAACTCTGCATTTTCCTATTTAAGGAACTTGCTGGCTATTTTTCAAGAAGGCTAAACTATTTTTACATTTATAGGATCAATATATGCCTATTATAGTTACTTTACATCTTGTTGAGAACCAGACCTATCCAAGAACTGTTCAGAGGTCTTGATGAAGGACCAGAGGAACTTGGCAAGGCTGATCTGGGGCTAGGACAAGGGCCTAAAGAACTTATATGTTCAGTTCCTGGGAATTTTACCTCTCCCAGTGAAGAGACTGGAGCTGTCAACCCCAAGGCCACTCCATGTTTGTCTCTGGCACTTGTGAGATACCCTGTGTTCCCTTTGTGACCCATTTCTTAATTAGTCTCCTAATACCTTTGTTCCATGTATGGCAGTTTTCCACTGACTGTTCCACTTCTCTCTTTGAAATGGTGAATGCAATGCTGTTCTTCTTAACAAGCTTGCTTGGCATAGGACGTTATGTGTACAAACGCTCCTGATCCCAAACTTCTTTATTTCCTAATCTTCTGATATCCCCATCCTCTCTCTCAGGAACCTCTAACTGGAGAGAAAACTTCTGGTCCAGGATACAGCCTCTCTATTCATAATATCTATTCATAATATCTATCTATTCATAATATCTGCCATATTATAATTTTACCCTTTTCCATGAATTTATTTTAACTAACATGTAAAAGCTGAAACATTAGGTGTATTAGTGGACCTTCAAGACACATTTTAAAGCTCATTTGTGTCTCATTACAATTAAATAAAGTTGAACTCATATTTGTGAGTATTTATACACCTTTTGAGATTACTAAGAGACACAATGTCACAGCTAAATACCTGATTTTCTGGCTCTTATAATCTTTCCTCTTCCTCTTCTACAATGTTTCCTGAGTGGAAGGTGAAGGAGTTGTTTTGTAGATCTACCCATTGGGACTGGGCTCCACAACTATGTGGTTTTTTTTTTTTTGTTTGTTTGTTTCCTACAATGATCTTCTTCTATTCCAAAGAAAGGTTCTGTTGGTGAGAGGTGAGAATTAAACTTATCTGTGGGCATAATGTTCAGTATTTGGAGTGTAAATAATGACTATGCTGGTTTAGTAGAGTTGTGGTTGTATATTCTCTTTCAAAATTCATTAATTTGAAAACCCTCAGAGATGTCTAGGTTTCGTTATAAAAAAATGAAATCATTTTTTGTATCTTTTCAAAATGTATGGAACATTATTATCAGTTATCAGTCCTGTGCACTGCAATACCCCAGAACTTTTTGTTTCCAATAAATTATGGCTTAATATGTCATTGCAACTTAGAAAATACCTGCTCCTATTTAACTATATATTAAGACTCATCAGAAGTTCCCCATTGCTTCCACATTGCTCTCTCCATGGCCTTTGATGTCCACCATTTTACTTCAACTTCTACAAAAATCAATGTTTTAAATGTCATCTCTGAATTAGATCATGTGGTCCTCATCTTTCCGTGTCTGGATTAATTTAACTAAAATGCTCATATACAATTTTGTTCATGTTGTCACAAATGACAGTACCCCACTCTTATCATGGCTGCTACAGTGAACAGGGAGCACAGATAATCTAGTCAATATAAGGTGTTTCTTTCATCTGAATTGAGACCCAGTTGTTAGAATGCTGAATCTTCTGGCTGTTCTACCTTGAATTTTTCAGGAAATTCCATAGAGATATTCATGTTAGCATTTTCTTAATTTATAAACCCACTAGAGGTATTGTAGGGATCTTCTTTCCCCCACATCACATTCTTACCTACGAGATTTATCTAGAGTGATTTTATTGAATATAGATAATTCTCTCATACAATATATCCCAACCACAGTTTCTCCTCCCTCCATTCTTTCTACCCTCCTAAACATTCCCCTAGACCCATTTCTTCTCAGTTTCCTATTTAGAGAAGCCAAGCCTCTAAAAGATGACAGTCAAACTGGAGAAAACATGGTACAGCTAGAAAAGGCGACAAGACTTTTCGATCTATCAAGGCTGGACAAGGCAACACAATAGGAGAAAGAGTCTCAAGAGCAGGCAACATGGTCAAAGATACATCTGGTTCCAGTGTTAGAAGTCTCCCAATATACCAGTCTAACAGTCATGTTATATATGAAGAGGACCCGTTGCTGACCCGTGCAGGCTCCGTCCTTGCCATTTCAGCCTCTGTGAGTCTATATGATCCACGCTTAGTTGATTCTGTGGGTCATGTTCTCCTGGTGTCCACCTCCTCTGACTCCTATAGTGTTCCCTTCCACTCTTCCATTGGGTTCCGATGGGTGGAACCCAAGAGAGACCTCAAATTTAGACTCTTTTTGCATAATGTCCGGCTTTGGGTCTCTGTACCCATTCCCATCTGCTCTGGAGGAAGCCTCTCTGATTATGACTAGATAAAGCAACAGTTGTGAGTACAGCTGCAAATCATTAGGAATTATTTCTAATATATTATATACATATTACTGTTCTTTTTAAAAATAATACCATGATGGGATGTCCCGGGCAGCTCGCGGAGCAGCTGCTAGTGGCTGTGGGTCCCCACAAGATCTCCAGGGTGGCAGCACCATGCGGCCGGGGAAGTCAGGGTCCCCGGGCGAGCAGCAGAGTCAGGCAGCTGGATGTGGTGGACGACAGAGTAAATGGACATAAGGCTATATATAAAGCTAGACATTTATTACTTAAAGAAAGGAAAACATAGACAAACATAGAGAAAACAAAGACACACATACACACACGAGAGAGAGAGAGAGAGAGAGAGAGAGAGAGAGAGAGAGAGAGAGAGAGAGAGATGGCGGGGCGAGGGAGGTCCAAAGTGGCTGGGGTGGGTGTGGTTAGTTCTTAAAGTGACAGCAGAAGACTAACACATATTATATAAATATATATGAATTCATATATATGAATCATTTCAAACATATACGGCATTGGGTTACATTTGGTTAAGTTGTTGGTCAAGAGAGTCCTGTGGAGATACCTAATAATCCCAGGCTGATGCCAGGAAAAAAATCACTTTCTCAAAACTGCCATAGGGGCTCCATGATGGCAACTCCCACACAGACCATTGAATGTATAGATGCCATGCTGGAGCAGGCTTGGAGAGTCACCCCTATATTCTAGTCTCTTGGTGTAAAAAGGTACTCTGCAGGATACAGAAAGAAAAACCTGAACACCAACCCAGCCACAGAACCTTCTGCCTATAACCCATCCTGTCTGCAAGATATGGGTTGTTTTCTCAAATAGACATTCATCCCATGCTAAGATCTAAGTAAGTCTTTGGACTCAGGGAAGTATTTGTAGTTCTGATTATTTTTTCTCACATGCATATAACTTTTGCTCCACTTAAAAAATATCAGCTTACAAAAATGGTAGAACAGAACAGTACCTTGTATATAAAAGCCTGCTTAGAAATACAGCAGAACAAGATACCATTCACAACAATTATAAATTTAGTGACTAGTAATTTACCTATCAAATTGAGTAGAAGAGAAATGTAACTAATTTTAGATGATGGAAAATATAAAGTAAATAGTGAGATATTCTGTATCTACAGATAGACAACTTAAAATTTAGAAGCCAGTTATAATCTAAGTAATTTGCAACATAAATGCAATGCCTACCAAAATACAGCTAAGTATTTAAGGGGTTCAGAATTGATGGATAATCTCAGAGTCCACAGTGTAAGAAAGTCCATTTTGAAAACAAAAGCAGGGATAAGGTAATTAGACAGCCTGTGATGATTTAAAATTATTTTTTTCTCCATGATTTTTTTGAGTGCCTTATATGTTTTGGATATCATTTGTAGGCTGGGGATGGATTCCCTAACAATACAGAAGAACTTTGTGTTATTGTCCAGGCAGCAATATATCTCTGTCATTTCTAGAGTTTTGGAAGCTGCTTGCAATGCACTTTCTGTTTACTTAAGTAATATATCCTTCTGTAGTATTTGATGGAGTTGAATAATTGAAAGTTATAGTTTTACTTAGCTATTAAAAATAGATACAAATATTGTAATTGTAATTCTTACTTGATACCTGTGTTATTTTATGTAATTTTACTATGTTGAAGATAAAGCCTTACTTTTAATTTAAACAGAAAGGGAGAGGTGATATGGGATTCCCCTCTGTATGCTGTAAATATCATTGGTTAATAAAGGAACTGATTTGAGCCTATACCAGAGCTAAACTGAATGCTGGGAGAAAGGAGGTAGAGTTTAGAGAGAAGTCACTGCCAGAAAGAGACATGCTGAAACTTTGCTGATAAGTCACTGTCACGTGACAATGCACAGATTAATATAAATGGGTTAAACTAATATGTAAGAGTTAGCCAATAAGAATCTAGAGCTAATGGGTCAAGCCATGATTTAAATAATGTAGTTTCTGTGTGATTGTTTTAAGGTCTAAACTGCCAGGCTGCCAGGAAAAAAGTGATCTTCCCTTCCAACAATCATCCCCTTCTTAATCTTTTGCATTAGAACAATCTTAGTAGGTACAAAGTGATGCATTTCTTTGTGGAATTGATTTGCATTTCTTTGCAGATTAATGAAGCTGAGAACTATTATGGGAGTTTTGTTAATTTGTATCTTTCTCAAGGGAAAGATCTTTCTAATTATTTGCCCATTTGAAGCACCATTATTTATCTAAAATAAATGCTTGTTTATATATTATTATACACAATATATATTATACACATTATTACCATTACTCTCATATATTTTTGTCATTTCTATGATGTCTTACTATTTTCAAACACTTTGTTGTTTGTTTTTCCTTGTTTTATATGATTTTAAGCATGAAAGCATTTTTATCCTAATGATCATCTTTTTGTTGCTTAATACATTTATGCTTTTAGAGTCTGACATGAGAAAAGTACTGACTAATTTAATATCAGAAGGATTTAGTTCTAGGCCTTCTTATTACATATATTCTACACTTTTAATAAATATTCAGTTTCCTGTTAAATTAATATTTGTAAATATGATAGATTCTGAGTAATATTTGTACTGTGGGAAAATTGATTTCTCTCAATACCATTTTAAAAAATTATCTAGTAATTTTTTGTTACTATAATATTCATGAATGTTTTATTTACATAATTTCATTTCTACAACCCAAACCTGTAAACTAATCCATATGCCGTAATGTATTGCTTTAGTTACTGAGATTTTTGAAATAATATTTAAAATCTGGAAAGTGAAAATTTCCTCAAGATTATGCTATTTTTTCAGTTGCATTCCCATATTTCTTTAGGAATACTTGGTCAATTATGTTCAGAAAGCAACCACACTTGTACTTACTCTAAAGGTGAATTAGAGGAATATGCTTACCTTCTTTTCAAATATATAGAATGGGATACTATCCCATCTATTCAAATCTTCAACTTCATTCAACAGTGTTTGTAATTTTCAGGGTATAAATTGTTCAGTGGAAATGAGAATAAGTGTGTGTGTGAGAGTGTGTTAAAGAGAGAAAGGTATGGAGAAGAGAGTGTTTAATTCCTCAACAATGTCTCTTGCATGCCAGCATGTATTGAATTATCTTTAATTAAATATTTGATGCTTAGTTTTATAAATTTTGTATAATTATATTTGGCCATCTCAGTAAACTTATATGTTCATTGATTTGAGTGTATGTGTGTATGTGCACATGTATGTTTGTGTGTGTACATCTTTGTATGTATCTGTATTCTTCCACCTGTTGAATGAAGTGATTTGGTGAGGGGTGGAATTCTCTCTCCTAAGAAAGATACAATTCACAATTCATTTCACTCCATTCCGCCATTCAGTCACCTTAGCCAGATCTTACAATACAAATTGGAATGAAAGACGGCAGAACAAATGATGATCCCCTTACCATTGTAAGAAGGTGACTGATTTTCAGACTACTTGGAAATCTTATAGCCTGAAGCACCTTATTAGACTTTCCTTCACTCTTGTACCTCTGGAATGCCCAGTAGTCACATTTAGTAAAGCTAATCACTCTTATCTTCAAGTCTGTTCATTTTGCTTCCATTTTACATTTTCTTTTTCATAGATTTAATAATCACAGCCAGCTGATCTCAAAGTCATTGGATTCACTGACTTTGTAACAAGTTTAACATTCTAGTGAATTTTTACTTTACTAATTATTTTATGTTTTTATAATTGCTATTTATTTCTTTTAAACTTTTAACAAATATTAACATTCTGCCTTTTGAGAAAGATACAATCCATGGGAACGCAGACTTTTGTTGGCCATTTGGTAGTTTGAGTAGACAATGTTTCTGAGGAGCTCTAAACTTTCTCTGACATTCCAGAAGCTGTCTGTCTGTTTTGTTCTACAGTGGGTTTGATATTAGACAGGTGAAAATGTGACATGCTAAAATGTCACAAAGCTCACTCTTCACCAAGGTTGTTTTGTCTTAAGTAAACACCCCTGGTGCCATGCAGTCGTTTTGACAGGTTCCAAAGTATTGACACCACTGATCCTGAAGCACTTTATGTCAGTCTTCCTTGGCTTTCCTCAAAGAGTGGATTGTCAAAGCTTTTATATTGTCCATTAGGAAATACAAAAGACAAGTGCACTACTGACCAGTGGTGTAGCCTCTTGGGTATCAATTCTTGCTTTTGTCTGTCGTCACTGATGCCACCTTGGAGATCATATGAGTCCCTGAGTCCTGTCATGCACAGACTGCACTGTTTTCTCCAGTCCTCCCTAATCTCTGGTTCCTTCTGTTCACTATCACAGAAATATGACCTGAGCTTTAAAGTGAACGTTTGTGATATAGATGTCCCGTTTATGCATAATCCCTTTACTCTCTGGACTGTGACATGTTGTCAGTCTGTGTAACAACTACCATCTCATGTACAAAGAAGGTTCTCTGTTGATGCCTGAATAACTCACTTATTTGTAGATATAGAGGTATGTTTTTAGAAAGCAGGATGAGACTGTGTACATTAAGAAATACTTGAAGTAAGTTTTCCCCTAAACACTGTGAGTTCCCCAGTGATGTTGTTTGGCCAAATTTACTATACCAGGGAACAATTTACTCTGGCCTTCAAGGAAGCCAGGAAGTGGAAGGTACCACAGAGCATCCATACCACTATTGTACCCATGGACATATAGTACTAGACTAGTCCTTATTATAGTTTACAGGATTCAAAGGTTGGTAGAACTGTTGATGACCTTTCTCTACTAACAGCCTGGATAGGAACATTTATAACTCTGGAAACTATTCAGCAGGGAGGATGCTTCTAACCTTGAAGTAATTTGATTTCTCTACTGACACTGAACTTTATGTAAAGGCTCATGACAAAACAACATGTCCTTTGACAGGCTTAAACTCACAGTCCACAATGTGAATATTGTATGCTAAGGTAACTAAGCTAATATTACTGGGTGGAAGATAAATAATGTATTTACAGTAATAGGAAAAGATGCCAGTGTTGACTGATGTTTCTGTCCCAATGGATCCCACAGTCATTCAGTCCAAAAGAAATACACAGAGTTCTACATTAATTATAAACCAGTTTGCCTAGTAGCTCAGGATTTTGATTAACTCTTATAATTTATATTAGCCCATAATTCTTGTCTGTGTTAGCCACGTGACTTGGTACCTTTTTTGGTGAGGCAGTCACGTCTTGCTTGCTCTGTATCTGGCTTCCTCTATGGGTGACAAGTGCAAACTGAAACTTTCCTCTTCCCATAATTCTCCTTGCCATACCTCTACTTCCTGCGTAGTCAACATTGCCCTGCCTGTACTTCCTGCCTGGCTACTGACCAATCAGTATTTTATTAAAAATAGTACAAGTGACAGGATAAAAGACCATTGTCCCACATCAAGCCAGGTTCCTCTTTGCTAAATCAGGTTGAAATTCAACTTGATTAGTCCAGTCTTAGTGAAATCCCAATTATCTCATTATTCCATATTACACATATATCTCCAGCACTTTTTCTAGATTTGAAAGAATTGCAATTCAGTATTATAAGTATTTTCCATACAACAATTGTAGTTTGTAGCTTTAAATACTCATTTTTTATTATCCAATATAATGTACAGCTGATCTATATAGTAAAGTGTGTTCCTTACAGTTGTTCTCAAAAGAAGACAGGGTTATTAAAATAACAATGGATAGTTCAAATACTTTTGAAACTTTCTTCAAGTTTATTATCATATATCATCAAATAATGATAATCCAGGAAAAGAGATGGCCATTGACATATCTAAAATTATCTTCCTGCTGGTGAATTGTCCTCAAAGGTCATTACTAATGATTGAGAAATAAAGACGCAAAGTAATAAGTTAAAAAGCAAAGAGAGAAACCAGGGAATTCTAGAAGGCATTAAAATTTTGTCTTTATACAACTTACTATTATATAGGTAGATTTTCTGTTCTTTTTATAATGCACTAAATTTTCATAAGATGCTGAAAATAGTAAATACACTTTTCAAGTATGTAAATAATTGTATGTCACCCGACCATAATTAATTATACATTTTGCATCAGGCTTTGTACAAGTATGGAAACATCAACCAACACAAATTGAGGTCCAAACTCTTGAAGGAATTGACAAGTCAAAAACTATCAGAATCCCACATGCTTCCCTGATCATTTTGTATTTGGACACAGAAGCAGGACTAGAGGAAAGGAAACCTAATGAGTTTGTTACACTCTCTATTATTAAAAGAAATCATCACAGCAACTTAAAACACTATGTAACAAAGATTCTTTTTTTAAAAAATTTTCTGTTTGTTTTACATACCAACCACATTTTCTCCCGCCACTCCCCTCACCCCCCAATCCATTCCCCCATCCGCTGTTCCAAAAGGCCTCCTATCAAGAGTCAGAAGAGCCTGACACATTAAGTTGAAGCAGGACCAAGCCCCTTCCTGCTGCATCAAGACTGAGTGTGGCATCCGACCACAAAGAATGGGGTCCAATTATCATGATTATTCTGTGTGGATCTTTTGAACACCCACCACTCAAAGCCTCCAAATCCTGTGGGAATGTGTAGACCTTCTTAACACAGCATGAAAACAGCAGCTTCCTAGAGGAAACTAATCTTACAAGTCTCTCTCTCTGTCTCTCTGTCTGTATCTCTCTCTGTTACACTGGGGAGGATTTGAAACAAAAGAAAAAATATCTCAACCTTTTACAACTTGCCAGAAACCAACTGATAAGAGATTACATCTATATCTTACTAAGTAATTGAGTTTATGGGGGTTATTTTTAAGGCCACAGGTGAGAGATTATACAGATGAATGGGTGAGAGAATAACGTCGTTGAAATGTACACTGCAGCTTGGCTGACAACTCATGAAGGCTGCCCCTGGAGCTTCCTGCCCAATTTGCAGTCACCTCCACTAGAGAGTGTCTCCTCTTGGAATCAGATGTTGAGAAGTCTTTGGGAGGAATCTACTCATTTGGTCACTTAAAAAGTTTCAACTACTTCTTTTAAATTTCCTCCCTCTTCCTTTTATAAGCATGTATTTTTAATTCAGATAAACTAGCTTCCCAGTCACTTCTGTACCAGTTAAACTGTCATGCAAATATAATTATATATACAGTTATGATCACTTCAAATAGTTTCTGAAATAGCTTATATAGACTGTAAAATACCAATATGATAATTTTAGTCATCTGTTTATTAGATACCCACATACTTTTGGCAGTATCAGCATGAAGGAAGAGTCAGCCATGACACTCTATGTTCTGGTTCAAAGGAGAAAGCAAGTAGTTTTCAGAGCCTGTATATTATTATGGGAAGATCGAAAATATAAAAGGTTCAACATTGTCATTAAATGGGGAGAAAACTAAAATAGGTAAAGATGTCTATTTTGGTTTTTTATTGGATTTTTAATTTTTTTTCTTTTTTAATTTTAATTTTTTATTCATTTTACACACCAACCACAATTCTCCTCCTTTCCTCTTTCCCTCACTCTATGTCCCCCAACCCACCCTTGTCCACTTATCAGAAAGGATAATGTCTCCCATAGGGAGCCAACAAAGCCTAATACATTAAGTTGAGGCAGGACCAAGGACCACACCCCTGCATCAAGGCTGAACAAGGCATCCACCATAAGGTGATAGGTCTTTCATCTTCATCAGCACAGTAGTGTCAACCCAGAATAAAATATTAAAATTGGCAAATATTTCATGTCTTCGAATTATCTATATCTGTTAAACGAAAATATAATGTAAGAACACACTTTAGTTATATGAACATAATTCCCCTATGAGAAGTTTCTAGACTGTTGACTAATTTTATATCCAAGTGGGCTGAGCATAGTGGGAGTGGGTATTTGCAAGAATATTAAATTCTCATATTGCACTGTTTTTTTAAAAGTAGGCTGTTCACTATAATTCATCTCCTTGTTAGTCTGAACCTTAAGTATGATCTTTCTACCAATTCTGTAACTATTTCTTCTAATATTTTCAAGCAATATATATATATATAAATATATATATATATTGAAAAAATATATATATAAAATGTAAGCAATAAGAACTTTCAGCATTACCCAGTTTCATTCTTCTCTCTGCATCCCTCTTCCTTCAACAGTCTTCTTTATTTTAAGTATTTGTTGTCTAAAGATAATTCAAACTGCATCCAGGAAAAGAACATTCATCCCAAAAGTCCCCTCTATAAGGAAAATAAGGAATATACACTTGTCTTTATCTTTGTTTTCAAAGTGATATGCACCAGTGTGTGATAGAGGCTTGCAGAATATGATCAACAGCAGTCTTGAGCTTCCTGTGAAGCAGGGAGCATTTGTCTAAACCTTGAATACTATTTATCTAGATACAAATTTTGGACAGAGTTCTCCTAGGAAAATAAAACATGAAGTACAAACATGAACTTATACCTTGTGGCTAAAATATTTTGTATCTTTCATGTACAGAAAGGACAGGAAATAAAATATGAAACTGGGAATGACCAAGATCATGAAGGGATTAAAGGCAAGGTTGTATAGAATTCTAAAGGGAGTTAGGTGTAACAGAGAGATACAGTGGTCAAAGAATACAATATGAGATTTATTTTAAAAGGGAAAAAGGCAGGTTTGTAGAGAAGTGAGTCTGTGGGTCAGCAAAGACACAGTGACCACCCCAAGGGCTCTGTACTTTGTTCAGCCAAAACAGACAAAACACAAGAGAGAGGACACATATTGCAGATGGAGAGAAAATGAACATGATTCAGAGGGTTTGTAAAAAAAAAATCTCAAAAGATTTGAATGCTGTTTAAGAGCACTATAAAAACTCTTGGATGTGACAAAGTTTATTTAACATTGAAAAGGTCACTTCAAACCTCAAGTATCCAAGGCAGGTTTTGATGAGTTCCTCTTTTTCAAATTTCCATCACTACAATCCTCTATCATGTGAATGTCTATTAAGAAAGAATCAGTTCATACCCTTGCTGTCTGAAATTATGTCAGTGTGGGCCATTGCTACCTTTTACACTACTATCATGTCTCAGTATAATTTTATTTCTTGAATTAGTAGTAGCTATGAAGAGTGCTTATCTGGCTATATGTCATTCAAACATATATTTGACTTACTACAAAAAAATTCTACCACTTTGTGCAGTTTCACTGTTAAAATTACTTACAGTACATTGAAGAAAAGTAGAAATGCCTTTAAGATATTTTTATTCTCTCTCTCTCTCTCTCTTTCTCTCTCTCTCTCTCTCTCTCTCTCTCACACACACACACACACACACACACACAAATCAGAAAATATTTGTTAATTGTAGCTCTATGTATCAACCTATATATCTGCATGTGTATGTATGCACATATGTATGTATATATGAATGTATCTATCTCTATCTCATACTCTCTTGCATCAATTGCATCAGTTCTAAACTAATCTCAAGAAAATTAAAATAATTTAAGTAACAGAAAAAAATTTTGAAACTACATAATTCAGTTTAATTTGAAGTAAAGTTATGCATGTAGTAACTTTTTCAATGGATACTTTGTTTAGATGTTTTCTAGCAACCTTCAGGATATTAATTAAAATATTAAAGTGTGTTTAGAATAATCCACATTGCTCATGAGCTCTGCATGAAGAAAATACTTGAAAGATGCTTAATTTAAGAGAAATTCCTTTTGGATCAAACATTATTTTTTTCTTAAGAGAAGGAAATATCATAAAAGTTTATTTATTGACCTAAAACTTCAAACACTTGGATTTTCTTAGATGATGTAATGGGGCAGACAATCACATACACTTGGAAGAAGGCATTACATGCATAGAATTTAAATGAATAAATAATAGCAGCAGTTCATTTGTGCCTGAGGTTCAATTATGTTTCTGTTATTTACTACACTCAGACAAGGGGGAAAAGGTGGGCCAATATTTACAATATGTCATGCACAATTATGACTTTTACCATTGTTGATACTTAGTTAGCAGAACAGAAGCACACATTTGGAGTTCTGTAAATTCTGTGTACATTTCCTCTGTGTGAAATATCCACCTTTACCTACCTTGCAGCATTACTAATTATTGTCAGCCCACCATAGTCTCCTCCATTACAGAATATTACCATGCTTGCTATTTTCACTTGTATGCACACATTTTCACCTGAAGGGGCATCGTGTCTTTCAAGGTAATGAATGTGTTGTTACTAAAAGTGCCATTAGTGGTACCTGAAACAATGATGTGGCTCAGTCAATAGGGGTTATTGATAAGCAGTGAACGGACATGGAAGGAGTTAATGAGATACTCTTAATATTGGGTGTTTGGAAATAGTGGGAACTTTTCAAGTCTCTAAAGAGCAATATTATCAAGCTCACTGATCCTTCTAGGAGTAATAGGATGCTCTAAGCAAACGATTAATCATTTGAAATTTAGAGTGAGATGACAGGTAGGGAAGATGAATTGTGGATGTCTTCAAGGGGCTTTTGACTTCTCTGACTGATGATTTTACATCTCAAATTTAGGATATGTTTTTACAAAGCTCCATTATGTTTAGTATTATTACTTGGTGTTGTAAAGTCAGCTTAGTACGGCATGCTGGCCCAAGGCATGTTTTGTTTAGCCAGCCCATCACAGTACAGTGCAGGGTGTGCAGAGTTCTCAACTTTATGTAAATTCATCCTGTGAGTCATGGTCACAACCCTTTTGATAATAGCTGTCAGAAGTGCACCTACCCTTACACTGAGGAGAGGAGATCACATCTGATAGCCACTTAACCCACTAGAATTGCTTAGAAATCCAAAATATTGGCTTTTGAGTAATATGTGGGCAAAGAACTCTTGAGACTAAAAACACAACAATCCAAGAGCTCAACCTTAAGTTCAGAGATTGTTGCCCAAGAAGGGACAGAAAGATTGTAAAAGTTAGAGACAGCAAATGACATCAAGAAAACAGTGTCACAGGAAAGGACACAGCAGGCAGATACACTGCATGCATGAATTCACACAAGGACAGAGCAGGCTAATATCTGACAATACTTCAGTATTTAGGGAAGAGGTGGGTATGAATTCCCTTCCCTAAACCAGGAGCTATTGACAATTGTTTCCATTTGGAAGATCAGTTTTCTACCAAAATGAGAGAAACTTACCATAGTAAGGCGATCCCATTCCAGTGGAAGATTAGATGTTCTAGAGGTTAAAATGAAACACAAAATTGGGTGAGCAATGAAAGAAAGGGAGGACATGGAAGAGTTGGGGGTGACTGTGTTAATATAATCTGTTTATATTGTATAAAATGCTCAAAAAATTAGTAATAGCTTTCTAAAATATCCTTGGTTCATTAAGAAAGTATTACATTAAAATTTTGTTTAAAAAATTTGTTTAATTTTACATTTTGAGATCTTCATATACATGTATGCAATGAAATTCGGTCAACTTTATCCTTAACCTTCCTTCCAAATCCTCCCAGATGGCACTTCTTACAGAACTCTCTTAACTTTCGGTGTTCTTATATTTTTTTTCTTTTCTTTCTTTTGTTAAAATAAACTACTGAGTCTAGTAAGTGTTTTCTCACATGCACATAGATATGGGCCATCCACAAGAACATGATCAACCAACTAGGAACAACATACAAAGGTCATGTGACTCTGCCTCCTCCCGGAGTCATCACTTAGCTCCTCAGCTAGGGAAAGAAAACCTATGCCCTGTTTCCCTATATGCTAGACTATTGACTGATATGATCTTATTCAAGTCTTAGGCAGGGACCAGAGCCTCTGTTAGATCATGAGCACACCTGCCCTGTACTACTCAGAGGCACTATTTTTCAGCTTCCTTTCCTTTGACTTTTTAAATCACATTCCTTCGTTTTTATTCATTTTTGTGTGTCTTGACTAGATAATTCAGTAATGGGGGATTCTTTGCAACTAAGAAACTTGATGATGATGATGGTTATCACAGAGGTTTTTAGTAATCAATGAATGTCTATGAATGTCTCACAGCCATTTTATTTAATTGAGCATATTGCAAAAGAACACAACCAAGGCTTCTTTGGCACCTAATATTTTCTGATGACTTTCAGCAGCTAGCATCTGTGCCTTCTCCACAGGTTGTCACTCTTCCTTAAGCACAAAAAAAAGTTTAATGAGATGCTTGCAGTATATAATGTTGCCACATTCAATGTTTCAATGTCTTCTTTCTGGAGAGACGACATAGAACAATCTTGTCTGCAGCTATGAATTGCTATATAGATACCGCATTAAGGCTCCTGTCATTTGTAAAATATTCTGCCATGCTAGAGACAAAACTATCAAATGTTATTAAAATTTAGTTACCTCAAGTCAAGCTTCACATTTCTGAATAGAAATAGCAAACTTCAAAGTGTCAGAGCTCTAAATTTTATTAGCAATGAAGTTGTCATTATTTGGCATACACAGCTAATGTTGCTGATAACTGTGTCTCACAGACACTGAGAAAACTGAGAACATGTTTATTGAAAGCCTCTTCTCTGCCTTGAATACAATGTCTTTAGCAGCCCAGTCTAGGAATGAAAGTTCACTTATAAATTCTTTCCTTTTCCTTTTAAATGATTGGAGAATGAATCTAGGATGTGTGCCCTGATATACAGGCCCGGACTAGCCTATAAAAATCTTGAGGTCAGAGCCATGTTATAAATATGTTTTAGATAACTAGGGAAATGCATAAGGTCTTACAGCAGTAGGGAACCTAGGGGGAACTACTGGTTTGGTTGTGCCTCACTGCCTTTAGCTTGACGTGAGGATTCCTTTAAAAAAATTTACTATGCTAAATAGAATAATCAGCACTAATATTTAGATGACTAAATATTTATAGATTGTACTGGGATTTCAGTAAGCTTTTCTTAAACACTGTTTTATTGTGTAAAGTTGATGATCCTCTCTCTTAATCACAACTATATGTGTCCCCAGGGACAACACAAACACTACGTTTTGAATTGCATTTTTAAATATATTTTAAAGGGCTAGAGAGATGACTCAAGGCATAACTACTCTGCTGTGTAAACTTGAGATCCTAAGTTCATATCCTAGCACCTACAAAGCCAGTGGAATGTGGCTGGGCCTCTCATACCTGTAAGGACAGCACACAGGCAGCCAGAGACAGAAGGGTGTTTGGAGCCTGTTGGTTTCTAGCCTAGGCTAACAGCTCAAACCTCACATCTGGGGAGAGACTGTAGCCAGGAAATAAACCTGTGAAGGAAAAGGAGGACACCACACACCGTTCTCTGGCCTCTGTGAACATACAGACATGTGGACATGTGTAGACTCTCAAACGCACTCAATCTGTGTAAAATCCCAAACATAGTTATGCACAGTACACCACACACATGTGCTCACTTGCACATGTGCACGTGTGCACACATACAAGGTTAAAATACAGATTCTTTATAACAAGAAAACATTGCTCTACCTGACCTTTCTTTACACCCCCATGTTCGCACTTTAACCCACACCCTTATAATTAATCCTTATTCTCTTTCTCATGTCTCTCTTAACATTGCAGTTATGAGTGTGTGCACCATAAAGCACAAATATAATATGTTTTCAAAATGTTCAGAAATGCAGAAGAGTGCAGCACAATGCAAAATGAATCAGAGAATATGATACTAATACAGCTTTTTCCTGAATAGTTAACACCATCTTCATAGTCTCTGAGGATAAAAGATTTAAGAGCTAATTAGCATCTCTCAAACTAGTGGTTTTTTTAATCAGAAAAGAAAAACAAATTCTGATTCTTTTCACTTAAGTTATAAAAATATTTACCTTCAAAATGAAAAATCACAGTCATTAGCATGCTAGATTATACATATTATATATTTATAATGTATATAATTAATCTTCCACTAATAGTACACAAGATACATATATGTTTCTTTTACAACTCTATTTTCCTTTTCTAGTTATGTCTTTCTCTAAGTTGCCAAATAAAAGTATGATGACAAGAGTTCAAAAATCACCTTCTCATATTTCCATGGATGCCAAAACTTACACAGTTGTCAGGAGCTGAGAGTACACCCATTTGAACACCCGAGACTCCTCTAAACTTCTTGCTATTCTGCTCGCCAGAGTATCATGTAGGTCTGTCAAATCTGGGTTGAAACATAGACTCTCTTATGTGGATGGCCCATGTGAGGCCCATAAAGGAAAATTCACAGCACTTAAAAAGTTGCTATGAATCTGTAATGCCATCACTTTTACTTATCTCTGGTAAAATATCTGCTATTTATCTTTTCTGAAGTCATTTTAAAGAGTTTAAGAATGGGTGAGGAATACCTGAGACCATCATTTCTCATTCAGAGAAGTCTCAAGGTAGACATCCTCAGAGCCATTTGTCATTTTTCTCCTGCCTCTGCCTTTGTGTGACAGTAGCACATTTGCATGACAGGATCTGAAAGGTCTCCATTACTCAGAGAACTTTCCCATATGGTCCCAGTGCTGGAAAAGATTTTCCTTCATGCCAACTGAACACTATAGCCACAGGTATCTTACCTGCTTAATCCTTAAAAATCGGTCCGTCAATATAAAATACCAATCGTCACATACTAGAATATTCTCTAGAAATGACTCCCTTTCTAACTCCAATATCTTTGAAAGGGGACACAAATACAGAGACTTGGTTATCCTTGAATATTGTTTTCGCAACAGGACATTTAGGAGTTACAGTATGATAAAATATAGGTACAGAAATATATGAATTATTGACAGTTGAAGATGGCTGACAGAGTCCAGTCAGCTTGGTTCTAGAATTTGATCTAGAAAGGCCAGATACTCCATTAGGTGGTCCCACACCCATGTCCACCCAGGGGACACTAAGTAGACTCATTATGTTTGAAAACACAGTACATGATATTGGGAGGGAAAAGTGGTAAGGGATAGAGGAAGAAATTAGAGGAACGAAATTTGAAAGTGGATTTGACTACAGGACATGTCAAGATCGGGTCTGTTCTCTTCTATTGCTTAGGCGGGGTCATCCTTGTAGATTCTTGGGAATTTTGCTTGAGCCAGGTTTCTGCTAACTCTATAATGGCTCCCTCAATCAAGGTATCTCTTTCCTTTCTCTCATCTCTGTACTTCCTCCATCTCAACTTGCCCTGTAGTCAGACGGCTGATTATCTTATATTTATTTATTTTATTTATTTATTTATTTTGCTGCTGATTATCTTAAAGATCACCATGGAAACTTCATCCAGCAATTGATGGAAACAGAGGCAGAGAGACACATCAGAGCACGGGACTGTGCTCTCAAAGTCCAGTTTGAACTGGAAGGAATGAGAATATGAGTAAAGATTTCAAGACTGAAACAGTTTACCTGAGCTAAAAGGAACACACCAACTCCAGCCATACTCAGAAGGAAAAACAGAGGGCCAAACTAGTCCCTCTAAATGTGGTTGACAGTTGCAGGGCTGGGCAGACAGAAAGGACACCGACAGTGGCGCCAGGATTTAGCCCTACTGCATGTACTCATTTTTTGAGATCCTGTTCTCTTTGCATGGACACCTTGCTCAGCCTAGATGTAGTAGGGAGGGCCTTGGACCTTCCACAAAGCAATGTACCTTATCCTCTCTGAGGATTAGATAGGGGTAGGGTGGGAGGATGTGTGGAGGGAATGGGAGGAGGGGAGGGAGTGAGAATTCAGATTGGTATTTTTTAAAAAAATCTAAAAATAAAAAAAGAAAGTCGATTTGATCAAAATATTGACATCCATGTATAAAATTCTCAAACGAAGGTAATTTTTTTAAATAGAAGAAAAATATGTCAATGCATATGGTACTTCAGTAAATAAACTATAAAAATAGCATGATATGTGATTGCCTTTACATAATATGATTATAAAATGGTTAGTAGAAAAGACAAGGACCAAGACTCTGGTTTCTGCATGAGCATCTCAAAGATTCTTGTGTTTTCTCTGTGACCCTTAAGTATGACTGTTTATTTATAATTATAAAGATTTCTTGACATAGCAGAGAAACTCAGGATTAATGAAAATTCTAGGTATTTGCTATAGTTTTCTTTTATATACCTAAGGAAGGAAAATATGAGAACAGTTGATTGTGAATAAATATCACAAGTAGGCCGTTAATCAGTAGAAGGGAAGTGGCAAGATGTAACCTTGCTAATACTGTAATATCAATTTTCAGATTGAGGCTCCTGAATCATACTTAAGCGAACTGAAAATCACTGATTTTCAAGAAAATAAATATTTTTCTTCTTCTCTCTTGGTTATTCAAAAAATGCTCAGTAGGAATGATGACACCCTATGTTCAGGTCACCCTTTTTATTCTCAGGAATTGTTAAAGTGAGACACCAAAAAATATTGTTAAAAGTAAGCATGACCACAGTAGTTGGTTTCCAATGGCTGCTCCTCCAGAGTTCCTGGGTTTGATTCCTAGCAGCCATGTGGTGGCTCAAAATGATCTGTAATACAAAATCCAAGGAATCTGAAATCTTCTGCATATTACTCCAGTCACCAGACAAACATGTGTTACACAGATAAAACATGCAAACAAAATTATACATATCAATTTTAGAAAGTAAAATAAAATTAGGTTTTCAAATCAAAATGCCTATGATTCCCTATCAAATTTAAGTGCCAAATTGAGATAAACATATGTATATGTGGCTATGTGTAATGAAATATTTATTTAAAAAACAGTGAAAATGTGGAAATGAGTTTGCTTTGTTTTCATTCTATCATCTTATTTACCATCTGTCTATCCACTTAGCTAATTATGTAGTCATCTTTTTTCTACCATTAAATATCTACCATCTATTTAATTATCATATCTATCATCTATTTATCTATTGATCATCTATCAATCATCTATATATCAATTCATCTTTATGTTTATCTATTAATCTATCTTATCTACTACATTTCTATCTTGCATAGCTTTTGGAGGAATAAGTTTATATTTTCAATGCAAATAGGAATTCACTGCCACAAATTTTGTGGACAGATGTTCTTTCAATGTCTTCCAAAGGCAGCTTTCAAGGTGTCTGTGGCATTGATAAATGTTTGAAGGGGCTGACTTAGAAGCTGTTAGCATTGTTTTATCTTCTTTGGGAAGTTAACCTTTTGTTTCATCAATACAAATTCCCCCATTAATATTTTAGTGTATATGCATACATCAAATTAGATTAGCCTGGTCACTAAAATACAGATTGAAGTCAAATATGCACTGCTGAACGGGGGAAGTCATTCATAGACAGGGTGAAGATAAACAATCAGACGTTAGGCATCAAACTTTCACTTTAGTGAAGGTGTTTTTTTATTTTATATATATATATATATATATATATATATTTCAATATCCATACATATATATATATATTTATTTCAATATACACACACACACATATATATATGTATTATGGTAGAAAACTAGAAGCAAGAAGTAAGCTACAATAGGAGTGAAGTTAGAAGGGCCCACAGATTCACTACAGAAAGACAACTCAAGTTGAATTGCTCATGGCTTATTGCTCTTTCTTTCTACTGTGAATACATCTAAATCAGCACCATTCTTATGGATTCAAGAGTGCATTTAAACTTAGTACGGCTTGTTTAGTTTGTATTTAGAATTGTCTATTTAGTTTTTAGTGGTTTGGCACTATGAATAATTCCATAGTTAAAATATACTGAATTGTTCAAACACTGTTTTATATCATCAAGTTGAGTTTCCAGAAGTGAGATTTATGAAAATTTAAACATTTCAATCCTCATTCCATACATTTACAAACTGCTTTGTAAGAAGTTATGTCAATTTACGGGAACAAGTGAGAGGTTTCTTAAGTGATAAATTGCTCTCACAATATTTACAAAAACAAAATCACTTTACTCCTTTAAAAAACATGCCTTATAGTCAATCCTTGATTTAAAATGTTATACATTGTGAGCAATGTGTTGTTGGGTGATCCAATGTATATGAACATCATTGGGAATCTCTACACAAACCTAGATGCTACAAGTCTTCCATCCCTGGTTATGTATTGTTTAACCTACTGAGCCACAATTACACCTATGGTCTATTGTGGACCAAGACTATTTATTCAGAGCAATGAACAATTTCCATCTTTTTAACTTTTGCAGTTAATAAAATGATTCCTATAATTTCAACAACTTTACAGTAGAAATGTATCATACTAACTAGTTGAAAAAAAACAATTCCAGGTCCTCCAAATATCAGGATTTACATAAGAATTGATTTATATTTTCTGTCTAACAAATATATTTATAAAGCAGGTATTGATCACTTGTTCAACAAATTTGTATTCAATACTTATTACACATTACATTTTATTAGTATTCAGAATATCAATTCAATATCAGTATCAAGATAGATAGAAGGAGTTGTTTTCTAGACCAGATTTTCTTTTGATGAAAATTGTGATTTGGGACACTAAGGGAGAAAAACTGGGTGGTAGCCACAATTTAAAAATTACTGTATTTATTTTTTTGTATATATGTGTCCCTACTTGTCTGTATATGCACCACAAGCGTGCAAGTGACACCGGAGACTAGAAGATGATGTTTGAGTTACAGTCAGTTCTGAGTTTCCTCACATAGGTGTTGGGAACGGGATCCAGGTCCTCTACAGGAGCAGCAAGCGCACTTAACAAATCAGGTACCTCTCCAGCCCAAGCAGTCCCATATATAAGGCCGTGTGTTCCAGTCATAGCATCTCAAAACAATAAAAAGTCAAAATTTAGAAGACAAAAACAGCTCTCCCTAGAAAATTACCATGATTATCTGTTACTTAAATCAGTATAGAAAGTGAATGGTTTAAGAGAGAAATCTTCAGTTCACATCTTTTTTTCTGTTGAGCTTTCCCAGAACCTTTTTGGAAGATGCAAGTAAAGGACCAGTAGGGGGCCCTAAGTCTCCTTTGACCCCTTTGAAACTTTTTGTATGAAAACCTAGGCTAGAAAATGTATCCCCCCCCCCAATCCATCTTGGAACATAGTGGACCAGTGCAAAGAGCAGAGAAAGGAGGCTGAGCTGCGGCTCATGTGGCGGTCACATTGTCTTAGTGAATGGGAACAGGGGGTTAGCCTCTCCGCCAGTACCTGCTATTCCTCATTCTTTCCTAGAGCTTCCCATCTCTGTAGACTTTTCATCATAGTCATAATTGCCACAGGGCTAAATGAAATAATACATGTCTGTTTAGCACGCTTGATACAGTACCTGGTAATTATTACTGTGGTTCAAGCAACAGATCCAAAGGAAATATTAATATCCAGTCATCTAAAACTCTCAACTCTATAGTAGGAACAAAGAGGCAAGTGAATAGACCTAGGGAGAGCCATGAACAACATTTTAATTATGTCTCATTCAATATATTAGACAGCTAAGTAAGAAAATATCGGATTCTCTTTAAAGTGGTAAATGTTATGGTTTATTATGCTATTAAATTTTTGGAATTAACATAGCTATTATAGATATAGGGAGAGAATGGGTCACCGACTCACCCGCTACTTCTAAAGCATGCATATTTTTCTCAGTGTTAAAAACTTGGCACACACAGGAGAAGTGGAAATTCAAGACAGAAAGGAAACTGTTAGATGTGGGCTGACTCCAGTCACCTGATTGCTAATTTCATTGTCCTGTGTGTGTTTACAAAGAAAGAAGGAAAGGATTTAAGAAAAGACAACACATAGAAATAGAAAACTTAAAGCAAGATTCAATCATATGTCAAGACCTAAGCGAGGCACAGTGAAATTATTATTAATATACATTTTTTTCTTGGAATGTAATTCTCTGCTGGTCATGACTTCATACAGCATGGATTGATAGCAAAACTACTGGAATAGGTAGTATGAGAAAGGGAAAGGTGGAAAAACATGGAGTTAAAAGCAACAAGAGTGATAAATGGTTCAGTGGGTAGAAGCACCTGCAGTCCTAACTACCTAAAGTCAACCCCTAGCTTCCACAGCTGGAAACAGAGAACCAGGAAGTTGTTCTCTCTGGCAGCCACATGCACTCCTTCACCCCTCACACCTCTCTACACAAAACTATTCCATTTAGAAAGAAAAATAATGAAGTAAACTATAATCCAGCAACAAGAAAAAAAGGAAATAAATCATTAATTTTGGAGAAAAAGAACTGCCATCAGGGCAATATAGGTGTGAAAAATTTAAGGAAACAAGATAGCAGTGAATCAAAATATTGCATCAAATGAATATCTAGTTACAATGAGCAGAAAAATGAAATTTAATTTTATTTTGATTCCTTAGTATGACAGCCAATTTTAATATTCTCAATAGAGAAAATAGTTTTGTCTTTTCCCTTTCACGGTCAATTGGAATTCGTGTTTGGAGTGTTCTACAGTGTGCTCCACCCCTGCAAATGTCTACATTTTAATGAATTTGACAGTCTGTGATTAGCATGTAATATGAAAAGGTCCTTGTGGGAGTCAGCTATGACTTTATTCATTTATCCCCGGGATGCAAACTGCCTGCTGGCAATTCAGTCAGGTGGTGATTAGATCTCTCTTACCCGGGTCTGGCCCCAGATAATCTAAGACTTCTTATTCTGTTCTCCTGTTCCTCTGATGCCAAGAACATTACCATCCAGAACACATGAATATCTGATAAAAATATCAAGATTGGAAGTCTGGGAACACGACTTTGTGTTAGAACATGGGCGATCTTGCCATAATGTTTGTTTTAGTAGTATATTTTCAGAGGCTGATCACTTTTAAAATAACTAAAATGGCTTAATTCTATATAAATATAGAGTAATGTAAAATGATTTAATTTCCTCCTCCTTGCCTAACCTAAATTATGTAATACTTACTTGCCACTCAAGCAGATTCCCATTTCTTAACATAATGGAAAAGTCATGCAGAAAAATAAAAGTGGAAAAAAATCACCCTTTTTTATATCTTAATCTGTTAAATTTTATGTCAAAATGGTTTGTAAATATTACCAAAATCATGATCATATAGACAGACAAAATCATGCCCATGTTATAGAATCAAAATAGAGGCTGAATCGTTAAAACTAAATACCAATAGCCTTACATCCATAGGCAGGGAAGATAATTTGGCAACAGTCTCAGCGACAGAAAAGGTGAAGACAAACATCAAAGAACAAACTTTGGGAAAGTAAATAAACATGTTGGTATATAAAGTAATGACAGTCTACATCACTGGAAATGCCTTCTTGTGGAATGTCGAGGGGAGGATCCCAGTCTTAAAGAAAAGTTGACTGTTCCCATGAGAATGCATTGCAAAGCACAGATTTGCAAACTCTGTCCCTTGTGGGAATAGATTATGTTTCCTCACTCACCAAATTCACACGTGCAGCCGACCCAGCTCTGAAAATTATCCTGATTCATCTCCAACCTTCGCTTTACTTTTGCCCAAGTATCATTCCCTTGCTGCTTACACATCTCAGCCTTGCCACACAGGACAGTTCCCAAAGGATGGGAGGCTTCTTTCTTTACTCTATGGTGAACACGTTTGTATTTTACAACCAACTATATTTGTTTCTTGTACTTGTGTTTGTTTCAAGTTCTCCAATTTGCCTGGGCAAATGGCTATCAACTGAGATTGTGCATTAGGTATTACTAGCAAGCACAAAAGTAAAGATTGCTGTCAGTGTTCACAGGGAGTTGATATTTGATTTAGAAGTCTGTAAAATTCTCACTTTGGGGAAAATATTAGGCCTTGGATATAATTCAATTTGTCAACCAATTGCCTTCTTAGAAAATAGATCATCAATTTGTTTAAGATGTATCCATGACTAAAGTTCACCAAGATGAGATTCCAAAGCTGCGTTTACATTTTATTAGAGGATTGGAGGCTGATCATTAACTGCCTTCCTGTGTCTGAAGAGCTTCTGCTATCAATAGAAGTATAATGGGAGAATTCGGGAAATGGATGCCTTCCTGGTAAAATGAAAATGAAACTCTTCAAGCTTAAGAATATCATTAAACTTGAGTTTTATGTGATGGCCATTTCCTATATTTGAGTCCAATTTTTGTAATGCAGCTAAGTGAATTATGTGCTCTGCTAAGACAGCAGTAGGAACCTCCTTGACCTCCGAAACTCTGGCAGCAGTGTCATGGAAGCGGCTTGCTCGACACAGAAGTAAGAGTGGTGCAGTGACTGCTGCTGATTTTTGACAGTCTCTGTATTCATCTATTCCACAGCTACTTGTTATACACCCAAGAGTTTGTCTAGGATCATGACAGAGATACGCCTGACCTCCATGAAAGGAGAACGATTTTAAGGTTCTCTTTATCTTAACTGCAAGCTATACATTCAAAGGAAATAACTGAATATACATAATATTTTCTGACCCTTGAGATTATCATAACAAAGTTCAGTTTCGTCGAAGTGCTTCTATCTACTTTCTGCCGTAATGGTAGAGCTCGCTCACGGTGTTCTGCATTAAGACAGTAGTTGCCTCTTCACAAACATTGTTTCTGAACATGTACCCTGTCAGCTTCTCCTTTTCTATAATTCTTTATTTATGATGGAAGCTTGGCTCCAAATGCAACCTGAGCAATTCACTTCCTTAAGGATACCAGGAAGACGGAATTTAAGATTTAATTCCTTCAAATCATATACATAAAAATAATAATACTTAGCACAATTATCAGGTATACAGATTATGAAAATCAAGTTATATTAGTGTAGAATCTAGCTTCTATATTATTGATAAATATATTTATTTATGCGATGTCTCTTTCATATTTATCAACCTTGTAAGTTTTTTAATTAAAAGATTAACTCCAAACACTTGAAATATAGATACCCTTAAATGTACAACATTGAAATGTCTTTGAAATATGTTTTTTAAACAAAGTTTCTGAAACAGATTCTGTCTCATGTCTTGTGGCCATTCAGCTTAAAGATCTAGAATCCTGAATCAAAGTACAATTTAATTATTATTACAGAGACATATAATGGAAATTAAAATTGAATGTAAAATCGTATAGAACCTTAGGGAGATGACTCAGAATTGATCATTTGTTCTTGGCAGTAAAAGGACTTGAGTACAATTTCTAGGAAAGAATGTACAAAGCTAGGCAAGGTGGTGCTTGAGTTCACTGCTCATCCTAGTCAATCTGTGTGTACTTGGTTCGGTACACATATTCCAAACCCCATTCCCCCGATCCCAGCCCCAAAAAAGGTGCAGACTGGTAGAGGAAGACCTCAGATGTTGACCTCTGGCAGACAGAAGCATGCATGTTTGTGAGTGCACAGCCATACTCAAACACTTATGAATACATACACTATACCCACTCATCCCTGTTCATCACATCTAACATGCAAAAACTGTAAAACGTATAAAAGACACTTCTTTCACCCAAGAACGTCAGCCATTGGCTAGAGCCACATGCAATCTGCAGGTGACCAGAGGTATTTTCTCTCCACTCTTTGATTCTCAAAGGAAAGGGCAATAAAAGTGGTAATGGGCCCTAGCCTAAACTGGGTTTTTGTCTCCCCAATAAAATATGATACTTTTGAATCACATTTAACAGAATGGGCAAATATAATTAGAATTATAGAATTCTTTTGATAGTGTATATGTTTTCTCTCTGAGTCCATTTTCTGTCTGACATTTTTCACTTTTTAAAAGTAAATAACTCCCAGTCCGAAGGTAGCCTTTTTGTCTTACTGACAGTGTCCTTTGCTTTACAGAAGCTTCTCAGTTTCAGTAGGTGCCATTTATTCATTGTTTCTCTTATTGTCTGTACTACTGGGGTTCTACTTAGGAAGTAGTCTCCTGTGCCTATATCTTGTAGACTACTTCCCACTTTCTCTTCTATCAGGTTCAAAGTGGACAGATTAATGTTGAGGTCTTTAATCCATTTGGACTTGAGTTTTGTGCATGGTGATAGATATGGATCTACTTTCATTCTTCTACAGGTTGACATCCAGTTATGCCAGCACCATTTGTTAAAGATGTTTTCCTTCTTCCATTGTATACCTTTAGCTCCCTTGTCAAAAATTAGGTGTTCATAGGTTTGTGGGTTAATATCCGGGTCTTTTATTCGATTCCATAGGTCGACTTCCCTGTTGCTATGCCAATACCAAGCTGTTTTCAATACTGTAGCTTTGTAATAGAGTTTGAAGTCAGGGATGGTAATGCCTCCAGAAGTTCCTTTATTGTATAAGATTGTTTTGGCTATCCTGGGTTTTTTGTTTTTCCATATAAACTTGATTACTGTTCTTTCAAGGTCTGTGAAGAAGTTTGATGGGATTTTGATGGGGATTGCATTGAATCTATAGATTGCTTTTGGTAGAATTGCCATTTTTACTATGTTGATTCTCCCAATCCAAGAGCAGGGGAGGCAAATAACTCACACAGCTTATATACATATAAAACAACAGCTAGTATAAATGCATTAATCGTCATTTACATGGATATTACCTATCAGGGTTTTCTTTCTAACTGACCCTTGGAAAGTCATATATTTTGGTGCAAGAGGAAACGCATAACGGAAGTCTTGACACATCGCTTAAATGAAGCTCTGAAGGAAGGTTATCAGGGAAGGAAACAGATATGGAAGGGAAGAGAAGCGGAAGACAAGTGGGAAGACAAGAAGGGCAGACAAATGAAACACTGAATACAGGGGTCAGTGCCAACTATCTGGCTGTGCCCTACAGCTCTAGTACAGGGTCCTTCTAAATAGTTAATTATTCTGCAACTAATACGTGCAGAGAAGAAAAAGAGATGATGTCCTTGTATCAATTTTCTGTTGTGGTGTAATGCGATATTCCAGGACATCCAAGGTTCTTTTCTGAGATACAAGGGTACAGGGTCATGATTCATGAGATTATTACTGTGAAGGTTTATGTAAGTGGCTAGTCCTACCAATGGACACAATCAAACTTGTGAAAAGAAGGATGCCTAGTGAAATAAAGAATTTCTTTATTAATGAATTCTCCTCTAGCATATTTCTATAAAATAAATGTATTTGTAAATTAGCTAATATAAGCCAATGTATAATTAGTTCTTTTCAAATGGTAAAAGTCTATATAATGTGGAAGAAATTAACATTTAGGTAGTTTGGGCCCATAAGTCTAAATCTTATGTGTATAAACATTTCTGTCATAACTTTTTGGGGTGAACAATGTAGGTGAGAAGCATGCTTGCAGTGACACAGCAATAGATATTGGAAGGAGAGCAATTGCTCTGGATTCTGACTAGCACATGACATCTGTCCACTATCAACCTCAAATCATGTTCTACTTGGAGAGATAAAAGATTTAAGAGATAAATAAGATAGAAAGCTGCTACTTCTCATTGCAAATGCTAGCTTTTTAAAATCTTTTGATAATATGAAGAAGCCAGTTATCTATAAAAACAGAGAAAACATAGTAAATAAGACAGGTTTTCAAGTATTTCCTAAAAAATTAACCATTTCTTCATTCATTTAGAAACTACATTGATTAAGTTTTTATGACTATTACAGGCTTTGGTTATTCCAAAAAATAAGTGATTAAGAGAAAGAATAAATAATTCCTTTAAGTAAAATGTTATCAATCTTTTATCGTACGGTCACACATAAGTAAATTAAAATGCATTAGGCTTAGTAGTGTATTAGCCAAGGACAGAAAATACAGAAGGGTCAGAGGAAACACTGTTATTATAAACTGGATAGGGACTGAATAAATGAGTAGATAACTGAAGAAGCGAAGATATTCTGGTAGGGTAGGGTGCCGGTCAAGCAGAGGAGAAAGTAATGTAAGAGCCCAGACAGGCATAGGTTAAGATGGTGAGTGTGGCTAGGATTAAGACGATATCTCGGAGAAGAGCAGGAGATAACACCTGAGAAAGGGAAGCCTTAGAAGCCTCACTAAGGTTGAGAATCATTTGAAGACCTAATATCAGGCTTTGGTCATCAGACACACATGGACAGGCAAACAACTACCTCCATATACATGGACACAATACTACATTCATGGACTGGAGCAATGGTGCAGTGGTTAAATATTTGCTTACTTTGTAGAGCATCCATGTTTGATTCTTAGCATCAGTATGATGGGTCACAGCTGTCTGCCCCTCCTTCCAGTGAGTCCAATGTCCTCGGAAGATACAGACCTACATGCTGGCTGGAAGCTGGGAACCAAACTTAGGGAAAAAAAATGGGTGACCACAAATGCTTTTTGTCCTCACTTATAGTACCTCAGACCATGACCGAAATGGTCAGGTATCTAAAAGGCTGAGGGAGCTCCTACAACATCTATATGCAGAGAACACCCCCCACAACCATAACAGCAGCCACCATAGCAACAATAATAACTTTAAAGAAAATACCACCTAAAAGTAACTAAACAAATAATTACCAATTTAAAACACTGATTATAATGTCAAATTTGGCAGTTGTATTCAATAATTTAAGAATATTATATCAAAAATAGAATCTAAGTTATAGAAAGCATATGCTAGTTTCAATGTCTGATCAATTCCCCAATTTTCAGGAGACAATAAATCCTGGAACCTTGTCATCTGAAATTAAATAATGACATAATTCATAACAATTAACACATGGTAATGAAAAGAGCTGTGTTTATGACTGCAATCTTTAAAGAAATCATCATTGCTCTTCATTCGTAGGTCGTCGCCTACACAACAGGGACAATGATATTCAAACTGTTTGGCATGTGACATCTGTAGGCAGCCCAAATTTTCCATTAACTATGGAAACAGAAACTTATCATAAAACCTGCTCCGAATAGTTATCAGAACAGTTCCCCAGTATACGGATGCAGTGATTCACAGCCCCTTTGAGAGGACTCCTGTTTCACATCCGTGCTCATGTTTCTTACATCATTTAGGCCTGCTGCTTCACGAGTTTCTAAGGAATGAGGAGGGTTAATCAGCTTTTGGCAGGCATCAGCAAAATTTGCAAGCATTTTAGCCTCTCCATCAAGACTCATAAAATGTTTTGGAAACTACAGGAAAAAAATAAAATAAAACAAGAACGTCCAAGCAGAAAATTAAAAAGCAATCTGCCAGTTCAATGGAACACCACCTTTGCTAGACTGCAGACGTTGGTAAAATAGTTAACGGCCTATCCATGGTGACCTAGAGAGACATAGCTACAAAAGAACCACGAAGAAGTACACAGGCCAGGGGAGATATAGCAGGAGAGGAAAGAAAACAGGGCCAAATTGTCTGCCTTATAAACCAGTGTTTTTGTTTTGTTCCGTAATTTGATTTCTACAAAGATACAAGAAGTTGCATTTACTCAGAATAGGGAGTTTTCCATTATTCTGACTTTCCCTTAAATGTCTGCCTTAGTTCCCTTTGATCTGAGCTGCACTCTTTCTCACTTGAGAATAAAATTGTCCCCGAAGTAACTATCAGTTTCGTGGTTCAAGAAATGTTTATGTTGATTGTCATGTCCCAAGAGAAAAAAACAAACTGAAAGCAAAGCTAAGGATTCCCGCTTATTGTGCTGCAGAACAGTGGCTCCCTAGCACAACATCTTCAGCAGGATGGCTGGGGAAGGTGACTGCAGAATTGCCGAGTCCAGGCTAAGGTTTCCAAGGCAAGTCTTGTGTTACAGACCCCTGGCAAGGAAAGGGCAGAGCAGAGTCCGGAGGCTGTAGAAGGATGAGCTCTTTCTTTGAGTTCTTACCTGAAATTTAAGCAGACCAGTTGTTCTCTCCAGAAGTAACATTAAGGAGTGTTTGCTGTATAACAGATGACTAGTGAAATCCCTTCATGTTTGGACTTCCATGAGAATTTACCAATTTTGTGAGAATTATAAAGCAGGAAATTTTCAGGGAGATTTAAAGAAACATGTCTCAAACTTCCCTTATGAGTAAGTTTTCTATGACTTCACTCCCTGCCCTGCTTTATGTCAAGAAATGGCAGATGGCTAAGGTGCGATTGCATGATAAACAACAGAAAGTTTATACCAGAAGCAATATTTCACTGACCCTGTCATCTCTAGAAGATCAAAGGATAAAGCTAAGCAAGATGCTGAAAGCTACTTCCTCTGGGTTCCCATAACTATTATTTTTTCTTTTGGAAATTTACCTATGCAAAAATAGACAGAGATGTAGACTCAAGAGGAATTGATAAAATCTGTCTGTATTGGTTTGAAGCTGGAAATTACCTAAACTTTGACAGAGAAAGATGGGAAAAAAGCCCAAAGGATTAGCACATTAACTATTATTACAGGGAGACTAAGGAGGTTGCAGTTTCCTGAATACTAATATTTAGTTTGATTCTAGAAAATACCCCTCACTGAGTTTTGGAGATGGGTAAATGTTGCAATGTAAAATGTATGTCTTGCTATTTATTGTTTTATATTTTAGAAATTCTTGTTTGATCTAGGGAGCAACTAGTAGTCAACATCTGATCAGAAAGGACCATGAAATATAAAACCACCTTTGACATTTGGATTTCTGAAGGTTTCTGATGGTAGTTGTGTGTGTGTGTGTGTGTGTGTGTGTGTGTGTGTGCGTGTGTGGGAACATGTATGTGTACTTGTGCATGTGTCGTGTGTGTGTATTTGTGTGTGTGTGTGTGTGTGTGTGTGTGTGTGTGAGTGAGTGTATATGTGTTTTCATATGTTTGTGGACCAGAAGACCACATCTTGGCTGTTGATCCTTTAGAACCATTGTGGTTTGTGAGACAGAATTTCTTACCAAACCACAACTTTCCAATAGACATGAGAGGGTGGAGCGTAAGCCCCAGAGAAGCGTATCTGCCTCCTCCCCCAGCACTACAACTCCAGTCTTATGCCACCACTCATGCTTTGCTTTGTGTGGGCCGTGGAATTAAAGACTGGTCCTCATGCTTTTGTGGCAAGTGCTTTAAGGTCAGCATCATCTCCCCATTGTTAACTTCACACAAGAAGAGCTATGCAAAGATAATTCTACTACCCATCTCTTTTAGTTAAACTCTTCCAAGTATATAGAAACTACTGTAATCTTTTACCTCCATATCCAGTTGTTCCTTTTCCTTCTGTGTCTCAGAGCTAAAATGGCATGAAAAAATGTTATTTTTGAAATAAAAAGGAAAGACTAGATACCCCGATGGTCCATCAGCAATATCTCTGAGACAAATATGGTAAAAAAACAAAATATAATTGAAGTTTCATGGAGGAATTCTTAAGCAGAATGTTGCTCCCACCACTGAACATGAATGTGTGTGTGTGTGTATGTGTGTGTGTGTTTGAATATACATACATATATGTGTATATGTATGCATGTAGGTGGGTAGATAGATATAGTTATAGATACTTATTATCAAGTATTTTCTCTTTTAAGGCCTAATTAGGAATGATTATCAAGGGTATGACTTTAACACTTTGAAGTAATTTACTTTGGAAAAAGCTCCTTGGGGGAGCATCATTATATCTTGAGGGATGAAAAGTAGCTCCAACTGTCCTAAAGAAATGATTAAAATGTGCCACATGACAGTGGGAGCTTGCAGCCATCCTCGCGACATCCTTCTCACTCCGTGGGGTTAGTTCTTACATCCACAGGTTTCCCTAAGCCTGATGCTTTCCTGTGCTATGTTGTTCTTCTGCATCCGTACTGCACACGTTGGGTTTCTGAGAGGGAGGTTGTTAACTACAACAACAGGGCACGGAGTGATGGACATTTGTAAAAGATAAGTATCCAGGGCAGGTGTTGCTGACATGTAGGCGGCCTCACCAGGGTCTTGTCACTGAAAAAAAGAAGGACCACATGAGTCATAAAGACAATAGGAATCTGCTGAGTAACCTTGTCACCAGAACCTGGCTTGTCCTGCCCTGCAAGAATCGGACCTGAATGATTTATTTCCAAGATTTCATGAACTCCCCATATTGCTTATTAAATGGCATTAATAAGAAAACAGTAGTCATAAGTTAAAGCCACAGAAAGTTACAACCAAAGCACTGAAATTATTATTTTAATATAGCCACCTAAATGAACACTGCTTCAGATCATTCAAGTCCTTAGAGTGAGATGAAGTAAGATTTCCAACAGAGAAGCAAGAAGCTGCTGAGAGGCAGGCTGCATCCATCTTGGAAGAGAGCCTGCTTGGGCCTGATGTCTTGTTTGATTCCGACGCAAATGGATGCAATGAAGAGTTGTGGCTACTGAGTTTGCTGCTTAATTCGCTGTGATCAAGAACATCCTCTCTGGTGGCTTGGCTCTGAGTGCTGAGCCTTGAAACTGAAGCCCCAATCTACAGAATAGACTGTATCAGGGATGCAAACATTTCACTACCACCTGTAATGGTGAATCCCACCAGGCTGATGGGATTAAGAGACCAGATGGAGACATACATCTGGATGTGTCTAAGGGAGATGCTTAAATAAAATAACTGGGATGTGAGCACACATCTTCACTCTGTGGTCAGCAGGGTGTGACGAGGGATCTGGACTACATAAAGAGAGCTTTAGCTGAGCATCTACGTGCCTTCCATTAGTTCCCCAACTTCAGATGCATTATGACCAGGTACCACACACTCTGGCTGCTATGCTTTCCCAACCATGTTGGGCTGTGCCCTCAAGATGGAAGACTATGTAAGCTCTTCCTTCTCCAGGTTTCTTGGGTAAGTGTATTCAGTAACAGCAACAAGATAAACAACTAATACACAATTCTGCTCCCCCCTTTTTGGTTTTGGTTTCTAGTTTTTGTTTTTGGAGACCGTAAGCATGTCTACAATTTATCTCTTGTAGAGCAGTCTGGCCTCAAACTCACAGAAATCTACCTGCCTCTGCTTCCCAATTGCAGGGCCTTAAATGCATGCCCCACCACTGCCTGATTAATACACAATCTCAAACCACCAACAGAGATTTCCTAAACTCTCACTTAAGTTTCTGTGTTCTGTGGTTTTCACTACATGTCTATTAAATTAATAATAAAAATGGAGATGTGGAAACAAGTTAAAATATTTTTAACATTCTCTATACTAGGAGAGACTAAAAGTTTAAGTTGGAATTTGGGAGGTACTGTGCAGAGGGTTAGGAAGTTAATGAACAAAGGACAAACAATTTATTTAAATAGTAATAATTACATCAAAAGATATATTGTACAGAATGGTGAATGTAATTGATAGCAATTTACTGTACTCTTGACTAGCTATAATAGATTTTACATATTATCACTATACAAGATGATGAGTACATGAGATAATAATTTTATCGGATTTAGCCTTTCCATCATCTGTACACATTTAAAAACATTATACTGTTCATGTTAAAAATGCAGTCTTTATTGGTCTCTTTTTAAAACTGGCTCATCTGATGATTATGATGTATAACCAAACATGTAAAATAGCAAGTGAAAACCATATTTTATCTTCAAAACATTCCTTTAACTGAATCATAAATTGCTTATCTATAGAGAATCCGAAGTTCAGTGGCCTTTGCCATACATCCCCACTCAAGCAGCTATCACAAGAGCCTGCATTCACCTCACACTGAAGTATGATCTGCTGTGCCTCTTTGTGCCCTTTTCTTTCTGTCTCCATATGTCAGTGATGAGTTCTGGAACCTTACGTGACTGAAGCCACTCTCTACAGAAGACATTGAGATGACTGATGTCTGTTGCCTGGAGTAAATAAAAGTCCTTCCCCTTTGACAAGGTCCTCAAGGGTGTTGCACAAGGATTCTTCAGTTTCCCACTTGAAATGATCTGTAAGACTACAAAAAAAAAAGAGAAAAGACAGAAAAAAAGAAAAGGAAGCCTGTATGACAGCACATAGCCATCTATACAGACCTTATGATGCTGAGACAAAACCATGAGTTCAAGACCAGACTATACTACAGAGTCAGTCCTTATCAAAACCCAAACAATAAACATCAAATAACATATCACATAACACCTCACTGGCGTAGTCAGGAGGAAATCCATTGTCTCTTAATCCCCTTGATTGTTTCTTGATTGTTCTCATTCACAACATCTTTTGCTTAAGCTTCCACTTCTTTTTTTTGATGCATTTATTTACGAAGGCTGATGCTGGAGGATCATCTTTAGTTCAGGTTTAGGTGTTCTAGAGTTAGGTGTTCTCTCTCAAAATAAAAAGTACCAGAGAGCACGTGAGCATGGTTAAGCAAGCCATTATGAGCTAAGGAAAAGGTTCCCTGCACAGGGCCTATTGGCAGCCAGCAGGAGAGTGGGGCTGCCCCACCCTTACCATGTGACAAGGAGTCAGGAGCTGAATTATCCTGTCACAGGGCCTCCATTTTTGAATACACGCAGCTAATGTTTTTATGAGGACAATTTGGTCGATGCAGCTAATTCTGATTATGAGTATAATATATACTCATTTAGCATGTTTGTATAGCCTCTGTGTCCATGTGTCATGTGTGTCTCTCGTGCCTGTTGTGGTCTGAAGAGCCATCAGATCCACTGTATCGCATATTTATAAATCACAGCATGGATGTTGAGATTCAAACCAGGCTTCTCTACAAGAGTTACAAGTATTCTTAACTTCTGAGTCCGTCTCCCCTGACCTTCCTAACATCGTCCTAAACAACTAAGCTAAATAACAAAACTCAATTTTCTACATGCACCTAATCCATATAGGTACTACTTGAGTTCTGGCATTCCAAAGCCCTCATCTACATCTTTTATAGAAACTTCTAGAATGGGTTCTAGGACGTTTCCTTTTATTCTCATTCATCTATCTACTCTTCAAATAAACACTTCGCTGAGAATACAATCAAATACATTTTCATTTGCATTCTTCTATTGGTTGTTATCTTTATAAATAACAGTTCTGATGATGAAGTATCCTTCATTGGACTTTAATTATCAGAAATTACAAATCTGTGGCCTAGTGATTAAATGCACTCCACAAAACTGCATCTGCTTCCTTAAATAATTATCCTCATAATCATATTGACTGCATGTATTTAAAAATGAGCCCTTATGGCATGCTAATTCAGCTCCTGACTCCTCTTCTCACATGAACCATGGGACGGCCCCACTTTCCTTCTGGCTGCAAACTTGCACTGTGTAGGAAACCTCTCTCAGGTTTGCTTAGTCATGCAGATGGATTCTGTAGTAAATTTTCCTTTTGAGGGAAAATATCAGACCGTAGAATATCTAAGCCAGATTTAATGGTAATCCTCCTGCATCAACCCCCAATATTCTGTGAGGATATATGCCTTCATCATTACTCTGTCATGATGACCATAATCAGGTGCACAACATTACCTATTTCATTTTCTTAGCATTTTTAGATATTTTAGTTTTTACTAAACATAGTAAGTTAAAGATAAGAAGAGTACTAATTTAGACAGCCTTTGCCAAGTACACTCCTAGACAAAACACAGAACTCCCCTCTCCTTTGACCTGTCATCAGGACATCTGAGAAAGCATTAGGTTGGTCTAGTTCCTACCAGTTACTCATTACTATTTCATTGGGCTGTAAGGGAATATTTCATACACACTCACATGTGTATGCACACACGTAGGCATGCACACTCACATCATATAACCTTCACTTTCAGCACTTGACCTCCAACCTGAACCTGTTTCCTTTACATTGTATGTGAAATCAGAAGCCTTTTCTGAATGCTGACTTCCTCAAAACAGAAACAAATCCTTCAATGTGGGAAGTATCCTTCAATACATGGACAGAGGAGACCACTTCCGAAGTACAACACCAGTAGCACAGACACTGAGAACAACAATAAAATAAATGGGACCTCTTGAAACTGAGAAACTTCTATAAAGCAAAGAAAATAGTCAATAAGCCTAAAAGGCACTCTAATGAATGAAAAAAGATCTTCACCAACCCCACACCAGACCGAGGATGGATCTCCAAAATATATAAAGAACTCAAGAAATTGGACTTCAAAATTCCAAATAATCCAAATAAAAATGGGACACAGAAATAAACTGAGAATTCTGAATAACAACAAAAAAATGTTAAATAGCCAGAAGACACTAAGAAAATGTTCACCATCCTTAGCCATTAGGGAAATGCAAATCAAAATGACTCTGAGATCCCATCTTACACCCGTCAAAATGACTAAGATCTAAAACGCCAATAATAACTTATGCTGGAGAGGATTTAGAGTAAGGGGAACACCTCTCCATTGCTGGTGGGAATGCAAAGTTATACAACCACCCTGGAAATCAGTATGATGGTTTCTCAGAAACTTGAGATTCTGTCTACCTCAGGACCAAGCAATACCACTCTTGGGCATATACCCAAAGGATGTTCAATCATATTATAAGATCATTTGTTCAATTATGTTAACAGCAGCATTATTTGTAATAGCCAGAACCTGGAAGCAACCTAGATGACCCTCAACTGAAGAATGTATATAAAAAAAAAATGTGGTACATTTACCCAATGGAGTACTACTCAGCTGTAAAAAATAATGGCATCTTGAGCATGCACATAAATTAAACTAGAAAAAAAAATCCTGAGTAAGGTAACTCAGACCGAGAATAATTAATATATGTAGTCACTCATAAGTAGATACAAAGGACAACGAGCCTATAGTCCATGAACCCAGAGAAGCTAAGTAACAAGGTGAACCTTAAGAAAAACATACATAGATCCACTTGGGAAGGGGAAATAGACAAAATCGCCTGACAAAATTGGGAGCAAGAGGGTAGGGAGAGGGTGGAAGAGGAAGAGAAGTGACAAAGGTGAGTGGGGAGATGCAGAGAACCACAGTGGAGCAGTGGATTGAGCTCCCAAAGTCCAGTCAAAGAGAGAGGAGAGAGAATACAAACAAAAGGTCAAGACCATGATGGGAAAACCCACTGAAACAACTTACCTGAGCTAATGGTAGCCTTCCAACTCAGGCCTGACAGCGGGAGAACCAGCATAGGACCAAACTAGGCCCTCTGAATGTGGGTGACAGTTGCATGGCTGGGGAGACTATGGGACCAACTGACAATGAGACCAGAATTTAACCCTACTGCTTGCTCTGGGTTTTTGGAACCCATTCTCTCTGGATGGATACATTGTGCAACCTAGATATAGTGGGGAAGACTTTGGTCCTGCCTCAAAGCAATGCCCTAGACTTTATTAACTCTCTGTTGGAGGCCTTACCCTCTCTGGAGAGTGGATGGGGGCTGAGATGGGGAATGGGAGGGAGGAAGTAGGGGGAGTAGGAGGAGGGGGGAGCGGGAAATGGATTTGGCATGTAAACTGAGAAAAAATATTTTTTAAAAAATAAATTAAAATAAAATAAATTCTTGATGATGCTATATATTGTGTCTAACAGTGGATCTGCAGGATTTGTGATTCCACTTTCTCAACTTAAACCCTCTGTCTCATGATTAGTGTCTGCCCACATCACCTCCTACAAACCTTGGAAAAACTGATTCTATCCAAATAGGACTACTTTACATCCTTCTTAGGATTGTCTTTGTGTACCTAATAATTTCATTTAACAAATGCTAATGTTTTTCTGTGCGTTAAAGACTTTACTCTATTTAGTGGAATAATATTCAACTGATAGAGCACAGAGCACTTCAATCATCCATTTGTTGGTAGGCACTGAGACTGTTCCTTCATCTTCACTACTGTGACTAGACCTACAGTGAATATGTGCTCTTAAAATTATTTTTTACCGTGGTTACAATTATTTTGGGTGTAATACTTAGATGTAGAATTATCCCTTTAAGCAATACTTTAAATGTGTTGAGTAACATGTATACTGTTTGGGTCAGGGTTGTACTATTTTTATATCCCCTACAAGGTAAAATATTTCAATTTTTCATGCTACTGCCAACTGTCTATATTTTTTCTGATAATAGTTACCATATAATGTGCTTGAATTTTCTAATGGCTCATACATTGGAAATGTCTCAACTTTACTTTTTGTCATTTGTGTGTCTGTTTGGAAGAAATGTCCATTGACTTTCTGAGCTCTTTTTTATTTATGAGTATATTGTTTCCATATTATATTTGAAGAGATTCTAATATATTTTGGAAATGAAATCTTCTCATATACACGTTATTTTCAAATACTCCCTCTCTTATATAGTTAATCTTTTCTTGTTGTTTACTGTTTCCATTGTGTTAAAATTATTTTCTCTTTTATAAATGTTGTTAATTAGTGCCTTTATTTCTTGTGGCCTATACTTTATTCTATGGCTCCATGAATTCACAGTCAACATTAGTATATTGAAAACCCGGTCATATATTTTTCTTGATACTTCATTATTACAGATTTCCCCTTTTAATACTTTATTTTAAATAAACTCCTTATGTCTAAAGATAAGCATCTAATTTCTATGTTTCACAAAATCATTTTGAAGAGACTGTATTTTCTCTGTTTATGTACTTGGCATCAAATCATTTTAATAAGAAACTTTAACACCATATTTTTATGAGTAAAACATATGCCTAGAATGGGAGGCTTAAATTACTAAGTAAATAACAAATGTCAGATTACACATTATTCATTCTCTCTATTATACTGCACTCTGTATTTCACATGCAGATACAGTGTAGTTTTTATTTAAATCAATCAGACTAAAATGTACCTTATTTATTCACACTAAATAAATATTAAATGAATTCATTATGTGAAAAAGTATGCCAATGGGCTCTAAGGAGAAATATATTGGTTTTATATCTTCATCAAGTTTTTGGACACTATGGAAATTATTAAAGAACTATAGCAGTTATTATGATTACTAGTTTGAGCTATATCTCCTGAATTTTGATTGTATCAATCAGATAAATGGGGTATATACACTTTATTTACAGACTATCAGGCACAATGGCAAAGATTATCAAGAAATTAAGTCAAATTGATTTTAAGTACCATAGATAGGCTTTTATTTCTATAAATCCTTTTAATGAGAATTTTGAATAAATGTTAAATTTATCAGTTTATTTGAGGAAATCAGCACACTTCTCTTTTTCAAAATGAGTAGAGTATAGGAATGAAAAGTCACCTTATACAGAGGCTAAAGAATTGTGAACAGAGCACTATCTGAAATAAATAAACAGGGTTTTCAGGTGACTTAGCTCAAATTATTAATCAAAATAATCATTTTATTTCCTGACCATTTCCAGTGTTTTTTTTCTCTCTTATTTATTTATTTATAAGAATTTCCACTTCCTCCCCTCCTCCCAATACCCTCCCGCTCTCCCCCCACTTCCTCTCCTCCTCCCTCTCCAGTCCCAAGAGCAGTCAGAGTTTCCTGCCCTGTGGGAAGTACAAGTTCCTCCCCCCTCCCTCCAGGTCCAGGAAGGTGAGCATCCAAACAGACCAGGATCCCAAAAAGCCAGTACATGCAGACGAAACAAGACCCAGTGCCATTGTCAATGACTTCTCAGTCAGCCCCATGTCAGCCACATTCAAACAATCCAGCCCTATCACATGCCCTTTCAGTCCCAGTCCAGCTGGCGTTGGTGAACTCTCATTCGATCAGTCCCCTTGTATCAGTGGGTGATCGCACCCTTCGCGGTCCTGACTTTCTTTTCATGTTCTCCGTCCTTCTGCTCCTCATTTGGACCTTGGGGGCTCAGTCCAGTGCTCCAATGTGGGTCTCTGTCTCTATCTCTATCCATCGTCGGATGAAGGTTCCCTCTGGTTCTGCCTTCCTTTCTCACGTTCTCCCTCCCTCTGCTTTTCATTTGGACCTAGAGTTAAGTCCAGTGTTCCAATAAGTGTTTCTATCTCTAACTCCATCCATCGCCAGATGAAGGTTCTATGGTGACATGCAAAATATTCATCAGTATGGTTGTGGGCGAGGTCAGTTCAGGCACCCTCTCCTCTGCTGCCCAGGGAACAATCTGGGGACCTCTCCTTGGGCCTGGGAACATGTCCAGAATCAAGTCTCTTGCAAACCCTAAAATGGCTCCCTTAGTTGTGATATATACTTCCCTGCTCCCATAATAATCCTTCCTCCCTCCCCCCTCCCATTCCCCCAAGCCATCCCCAATCCTCCCCCTCTCCCCTGTCCCTAACCATCTCCCCTTACTTCCAACGGCCCCCCCCCCAGTGCACTCAAGTTTGCCTGGCAATCTTGTCTACTTCTAATATCCAGGAGGATAACTATATGATTTTCTTCAGGTTCACCTTCTTATTTAGTTTCTCTAGGATCATGAATTATAGGCTCAAAGACCTTTAACTATGGCTAGAATCCACTTATGAGTGAGTACATGCCATATTCCTCTTTTTGGGTCTGGGTTACCTCACTCATTAAAGCATTTTCTATTTCCATCCATTTGCATGCAAAATTCAAGATGTCATTGTTTTTTATCGCTGAGTAAAACTCTGATGTGTATATGTTCCACACCTTTTTTAACCATTCTTCTCTTGAGGGGCACCTAGGTTGTTTCCAGGTTCTGGCTATTACAAATAGTGCTGCTATGAACATAGTTGAACAAATGCTTTTGTAGTATGATAGGGCATCTCTTGGGTATATTCCCAAGAGTGGAATTGCTGGGTCCTGAGGTAGGTTGACTCTGAGTTTCCTGAGAAACCTCCACACTGATTTCCAAAGTGGCTGCACAAGTTTGCATTCCCATCAACAATGGATGAGTGTTCCCTCACTCCACATTCTCTCCAGCACAAGCTATCATTGGTGTTTTTGAGTTTAGCTATTCTGACAGGTGTACGATAGTATCTCAAAGTGGTTTTGATTTGCATTTCCCTGATCGCTAAGGAGGTTGAGCATGACCTTAAGTGTCTTTTGGCCATTTGAAGTTCATCTGTTGTGAATTCTCTGTTCAGTTCAGTACCCCATTTTTTAATTGGGTTAATTAGAGTTTTAGTGTCTAGTTTCTTGAGTTGTTTGTATATTTTGGAGATCAGACCTTTGTCTGATGAGGGATTTGTGAAGATCTTCTCCCAGTCAGAAGGTAGCCTCTTTGTCTTAATGACGGTGTCCTTTGCTTTACAGAAGCTTCTCAGTTTCAGGAGGTCCCATTTATTCATTGATTCTCTTATTGTCTGTGCTACTGGGGTTCTACTTAGGAAGTGGTCTCCTGTGCCTATATCTTATAGACTACATCCCACTTTCTCTTCTGTCAGATTCAAAGTGGTCAGCTTAATGTTGAGGTCTTTAATCCATTTGTACTTGATTTTTTTTTGCATAGTGATATATATGGATCTACTTTCATTCTTCTACAGGTTGACATCCAGTTATGCCAGCACCATTTGTTAAAGATGCTTTCCTTCTTCCATTGTATGCCTTTAGCTCCCTTGTCGAAAATTAGGTGTTCATAGGTTTGTGGGTTAATATCCAGGTCTTCAATTCGATTCCATAGGTCGACTTCTCTGTTGTTATGCCAATATCAAGCTGTTTTTAATACTGTAGCTCGGTAATAGAGTTTGAAGTCAGGGATGGTAATGCCTCCAGAAGTTCAAGATACAAAACCAATATAATTTTCCAAATGGTAATGTTCAGGAGCTGTACAGGTGTAACACAAGCACAGGTTTCCCTTCATCAAGGACGTTACAAATAAAATGAGCCCCATGCAGTAACAGGCAAAGAATCACCTGAGAGCAGAGGGATTCCTTTAATCCCCAAGCTGTTGTTGTCATAGTAGTCCAAGGTTCAGAGAATTAGTTTCCTCATAAAGTTAAGTTCAAGGGAAGAGCTTGAACCTTAACCTGCTCCAGTCAGAAGCACTCAATTCTAAGTTTTTAAACATACACTACGTAGAATTAAAAGTAAATTGATTATAATTTAGGAGGGATGAATTTTAATGATAAGTCATTACTGACTCCCTGTTCTCTGCTCAGCACTCGTGTCAATCCATGTGCCTGGCAAATGAGTTTCCCCTATGAAGTAAAGAAGTGGCAGTCTGAGACTGACAAGTAGGATCCAGCTCTGTCGTTGCTTCTAGGAAGTTCTGAATACCAAATTCAATGTGGTAAAACATCAGATTGACAACTGTTAAAATAACAATTCCAGGGCCAGCTCCACAGAGTCTTTAGCAGTAGAGTACGTAAATCTATGTTTGTCTAAAGGGATCTCAGGTGGTAGCAATAATGCAGAATCCAGAAAAATATAAGTTTTCTTGAGCTTGATTTTTTTTAAGACCTAGTCTTTTATTTACAGATGTTGATATCAGGCTCATGCCAGAAAATCTCTACACGAAAAATGACCATAATGGGTTAATAAACGTAAACTCACAATTCCATCACAGAGAGGCAGGTAGGGACAGAAAGCTCAAGAGTGTCAGTTCTGTTTGTTAGAACAATTTGGGGGTTGGAAGCAGTCAGGCTAAACTGGAGAGAAGTCTGTGCACACCCCTTTCTTTTTAATCCCACCTTTCCCAATATAGTGGTCACCAGACCAGTCTAAAATTTGAACCCTCTCTTTAAAATATATTCAATATCCCCTTTTGACTACACTGCTATTTCTGTCCTGGAATTAAAACTCCTCAAGACCTATGTTTTTGTGTCTTCCATTTATTTTTAGAAGTCATGGAGTATAATAGTATTGGATGGATAGCAAACATTAATAAACATTTGACAAATGCAGGAAAATATGGAATTGTGTTCACACATTGTATGGCTGTATTAGATATATATCACTATATTTGCTAAACTAGAACACATTCATTTTATTCCTTGTCTTCAACATAAGTAAACACTCAGTTCCATGATATTTGACATATTTGATACTATTTGATCACTCTTCAGTTTGAAGAAAACATTCTTGTGCCAACACGTTTGTGCTAATCCTAAGTTTTTGCTGTCATTATTTTTACCTGTTCTTGATGTTCCCCACTTAATGTTTTGTGCACCACTCAAAGAATTTCAGTGCAGTAAGTAAATATTTCATATGTCATCACATTTTTATTTTCAGAAAGGATTTAATAGACATGCACAGCCTTTTCCATTGCTAGATATGGGAGTTCAATTTGAATTCTGCCTGATAATATAAGCAACATTCATGCATATCAGACTAACAGTTTTTCTTAGACTGAAAAGAAGATTTCGATTAGTCCAGCTTAAGTTACTGAGCAAGTCACCATGTACATATATATGTTTTAAAGTTGACATCTCATGTAGTCAAAATTTGGTTGGCACACTATGCAAATATTTACATTTATTTTCCTAAAAGCTTATGAGAGAGAAAAGCAGTCCTTGTCCTATTTGTCCTGATGATATCCATGTATTTTCCTGAAGCTTTGATTAGAGAAAGCATAAAACTGTTATTTCTTTACCTTTATTGATAAAAACATTGTGATTGCATCACCTGACTTAAATTCAGACCTAAGCATGACCATAGGAAGCAGTTAAATGATTTTCCTTTGGCATTCAATCTGTTGGTCACCTATCTGTATCAATATCCTTCCCTCTACCTCAGCAAATGAGATCTGCAGAACACAGGAGTCACACTTAAACAACAGGAGGCTGCAGGAGGCCAGCAGAATGACTTTGACCTTCTGTCTCGGCATATAGATTTTCCAATGCTTTTACTTTGAAATAGTGAGATTTGAAACTCCTAAGAAATGTTCATTTTGTGTTTTCTCACAATGGTAATTTGTCCTTGGTAACAGAATTTTTTTCTCATCCCCAAATCCGTGATTATTGTTCATACTGGATTGGAAAAGATTTTCTTAAAGATATTTTAGTGCAAAAATATATCAAACCTATGACAACGTATTTGTAACTATTCTTGAAGTCTTTATATTTAAAAAATGAAAACAACTTTAAAAGTCTTATATATTGCTATTTCTTTCTTCCCTTAGACACATCCTTAAAATCCCCAAAAAGGTATGTTTCTTTGAAAATGTCTCCCTTCATCATCACTGTATTGTTTTATTTCTCATTGAATAGAAGGAGGCAAGGGAGGGATCTTTTCTAAAATGCCTGGCACTCTGTGGAGCCTGCTTAGCTCCCCTGCTTTTATACAGAGCAGTGCGCAAAGCTTTGAAGTCAGCAATACTCGGAACTATTGCTATCATGCTCTCTCAGCTCAACATGTAGGAACTGACTGCGGACAGCTGCCCAGACAGGTGGCTGGCACTGTACAGAGTCCCCGAGGCAAGTCGCTGTAAGAGCCAGTGAGACCTTTCTGCCAGAGCCAGCATTGGCCATCGTCAAAAACAAGGAGGAAAATTTGTTGAAATAGCTCTTAAGTGTCCACAAATCGCATTTCCTACACATTTCTTTAATCGTTTCTCCTAGTCATTCTGGAATCTGCTTGACTATTATTTCCCCCATTTTCCAAATGAAAACAAATGATGTCTAAGAAAGGTTAACTTTGCGTAGATCATATTTAGCTGACCATATTGTTACAAGGATGGGGAAATCTCACAAGACTCCCACCTGGGGGTAGTAAGCTAATGATATTAGTGACTGCTAAGAGATGGGTAGTCAGTCTTCTCAGGACAGGCCCTAATGATTGATTATCTTACCGGAGATGCCAACCCTAAAACTAGGTCCATGGTAACAACACCAAGTGTACTAAGCAAGTTGTCTTTATTTGTACACATATATTTATAAATGTACCAGTAACAATGAAAGTTATGACTCCAAGAGATTTGACAGGGTAGAATATGGTGGAAATTTTGTCAATATAGAAATTATTCATGAAGTTCTTTAAAAAAATGTAAAATGTAAAAAAAAAATAGGAAAAAATCTAAGTGGGGCAAAAGAAAAGATGAACACTGTTTTGCAAAAAAAAAAGGTGGGCCTTGGCCTTGAGATGCTAACCTTCACTGTTTCCTACCAGGTTTTAACTGACCTCTACAGCAGTCCACTTTACCACAGACTGAGCTGTTCTTCAATGTGTTGGAATGAGAAGCTTTATTGACTCCTCTTCTACAACACCATCTCCCCACTAGAGGGGCGATGACATAAATGTTTCTACCCTCAGTACAGGCCTTGAAAATTAGCCCTGTTACTGCTTTTAAATGAAGGCTACTTAGGCCATACATAAATCTGTACCAATATTTTATCTCTACTTACCAGATCTGTCTGAAGTCTATCATTTTTTTTTCAGGAGAGAAAGCATTTGTATTGTATGTAAGTGTGTGTGTGTGTGCGTGCGCGCTCATGAGTCTGCAGGTGTTTTCCTCGATGCCAGAGGAAAGATTAGACTGACACCCACTGTGCTTGTTAGCTGTTTGTTTTCTATTTTGAGACAGTTTCTATTTGCTATCTGATCAGAAATTGGTGTGGTAGAATTGTCTGTATTCTGTCAATCATGTTTTAAATAAATGCAGATTGGCCAGGCAGGAGGTGTAGGTGGGAAAATCAGACAGGAAGTGGAAATGATGCAAGGAGAGCAGGAGAATTCTGGGGAGGAGGAAGTTGATTCCTCCCACTCCTGCCCAGATCACCGAAGCAGCAGGTTGTGAGCTGCCCCACTGAAAAGGGTACAGAGCCACATGGCTAAAATAGATCAGATAAATGGGTTAATCAAGACAAGAGAGTTAGCCAGTAAGAAGCCTGACTAATGGGCCAATCAGCATTATAACTTACAAGAAATCTCCAGAGATGCACTCATATCCACCTCCCCAATGCATCAATTGAAAGTCATGGCCATAGTCCACTTTCTTACCTCTGTTCTGGTGCTTGAACACTGATCCTTATGCTCACACATAAGCATTTCTGGAAAGACTTGACATCATAGCCCTAGAATCTGAACTTAAAAAATTTTCCATGACAAAGAATAAGAAAAAACATTTACATACATGAAAATTTGGATAAAAGTAAACACCAATAAGATGACCCTTTTATTTAGCATAATCATCTTTCAAAGGTGCTATATTTGAGGGCCGACTTACAGTGTGCTGGAAAATCATGGGCTAGACGATGAGCAGGGCTAGAGACAGTATGTTTTTGCCAAATAACACAAGATAACTAGGGACTTCTATTCTTAATCAGTAAACTTTCTTTTGTAAGAGGAGAAACAAACGTAGCTTATGGAATTGTGATGAAGATGAAATGATCAGGGAATGTAAAAACCAAATTCTAGTACCTAAAGATATCCTCAAAGAAAGCTGCATCTCCATAGCTGTGACTCTTCATAAGCTCCATTAAACATACATGCCTGATTTTGCTTTGCTTTGCTTCATGGCAATATCATTTCAGCAAGGAGATAGAATACTAAGAAATATTCTTTTGACTGTGGCAAGAAGAAGGAAAATTGTTCATTATTCATTTTTTTCTGATGCATAATGTCATTCAACATGCAAGTCAAAGCTAGCATATTTCTAAAATATATTGATAAGGAGGAAGGAGGAGTCTGTAATGCGCTCTGGGAATGAGGAAAGGCATTCTAGTGGGTAAGTTTTCAATTATTAGTTATGACTCTTATTATCTTTGTGACTTTTGATAAATTATATAATTACATAATTTTAACAATATAATTGATAAGATGTGAAAATAATAATAACCTTATAAGTCTGATAAAAGGAACAATAAACTGGAGCAAACAAATAAAAAGCAATGATGATCTATTTTGATAGGTGCTATGGAAGGCTCAGGCCCCTCTTCTCATTTTCTCACCTCTTCCATTTCTGTCCTTCCAAATACAACACTTTTCTCAACAAAAGGAAGAAGACAAAGATTCTAATGTATTGAAAAAGACCCAGTAAGGAAAAAGAAATAAAATAAACAGAGGACTCACGATTGTTGAAAATTCTAATCATCTCACTAAACCTGGTGTTTGCTTGAAACAAACATTGCCCATAAGAATGTCTGCTGTGCTTTCTTTAGGAAGCAGACTGTAATATTTACAGGGACAGAGAGGGCAGCGTAAGGAAGTTAGTGCGATCTGACCTTCGTGGAACTGGCGCTATTTTATAAACCTCACTTTCCTCAGCAACAGGGATTAGCTGACAGTACAGTTAATTCCACATGGATGAGAAGTACATGCACAATAGCCTTGAAGGATCTCTCTCTGCAATGTCCGCTTCTCCCAGATTATTCTGGTTGATTAAACAAACAGAGAAATAACTCTCCTAGAATTGTATAAATATTAATATTTGGAGCAGGGATATGAGCAGTGTACTCTCGGGATAAATGTTTTAGAATGACATGTAATTTAAATTAATATAGTTCCAGATAATGATTTCTATCTTCCAAATGATCTTTTTGATTGACATCATATTTGCCTTCTCAAAATAGTAAAACCAGAAAGGAAAAAATAGGCCAAACTCACTTTTGATATTTATATCATGACGGGAGAAAAAAATTAAAAATGTAGGAAAAAAATGAAGAAATTTTTCCAGGGGAAAGAAGGTAGGTAGGGTTGTTGTATAGTACATTATCAATTATCTGTGAAGACGTTTGAAAGAGCATTCTAAAACCAATCTTACTAATCATTACTTGGCGAGGATTATTAGAGAGAAGAAGGGGAATAGAGGAGGACAGATCTCCTTTATTGCAAAGGTTATCCAGCAAAGCTGTGCCATTTTAATTAATCCTACTAAAGAGGTGAAGATGCCTTGCTTGTTAAGAGCACAGACTGCTCACAGGTGACCTGAATTTGATTCCCATACCAGGTAGCTCACAGCCATGTAAAAGAGCAGGTCGACAGAATCATGCAATTGTAGCCTCTGCCAACACCTGCATACATATGTACATACCATATACAGACACATACATGTAAATCAAAATAATAAAAATGAATAATTAATCCTATAATCTTCACAATACAGTCAGGAATTTGTTTAATTCTTTCTATATATACACATATATGTATATATAGATATATAATTACCGATTTTAGGTTTCTAAGAAGCCTAATATACCATGTTAGTTAAGAATTACCACAGAATGAAAATCTTTATAAGAAATTGCCTGTGGTTCAAATCAAAGTGGAATGAGATTTCATTCTAAATGTCTTAATATTCTTCCTAGGATACTTGCCACTACATATTTCCTTATTAAATGGACTATGTAGCCGTATCTTGGCTCGAGAATCAGGCAAACATGAATATTCATAGGATGTTTCATTTTCTGTGTTTTACACAGATCTAAGCGAATTCATTGTTCAGAGTTGAGCACCTTCTACTTAGTTCCTTTCTTAGCTTTTGTTAGAGGTGAGAGATATAGGTTCACATTCTAATCACAACAATGTCTCATGTTAAAAATACAGCTCATCACAACAATCAACATCTGACGTACTTCCAAGCACTCCTTAGCACTGAATCACAAAAGAAAAGTTTTTTTTTTTTTTTTTTTTTTTTTTTTTTTTTTTTTTTTTTTTTTTACTGTAAGCCTAATAAAACATTAGCTTTCTGTGACTGAGGCAGATGTGAAATACATGAATATTTAATTCAGATAATATGGCAAGTTCTCATTGGTAGAATTTGGAAATGTCTAGCTGGATGAAGCCAAAGCATCCTCTGCAGTTGACTGTTGGTGGGATCTCCTGGAATTCCTTGTCTGAGGAACCATAACAGATAGCCAGCTTGACCCAGTGCATTATGTACACACTGGATGCTACCTATGCAAGAAAGAAACCATAGTAAGTGCTGTATTCTGTCCACACAAAACAGAGGACCTCACATAACAGTGATTTCTCAACCTTCCAAATGCTGTGACACATTAATATAGTTCATTATGTTGTGGTGACCCACAACCAAAAATTATGGTTTTGGTTCATAACTATAGTTATCTGATCTGATATGATGTAAATATGACATGTAATCCCTGTAAAAGCATGATTTGGCTGTCAAAGATGTTGTGACCCAAAGGTTTAGATCCACTGTTATATAAGACTATCATGTCATCCACATAGAGAATAGACCTAACTCTAGAATGTTGTCCACATTAAATAGAGGTTCTATTGAAGACCAGGTATGTTTTCGACATGAGACAGAGCCACCTCCCCACCACCAAGGTACCCATGTCGCTATCTTCACCATCTTGTGTCCAATCTTCCATGTGTTTTCTTAAATTTCCTGTGTTGTACTTAATTACACCACCACGACTACCATCCTCCTCCTCATCATCAGTAATATGAGCACTTAATGCTCAAGTACCATATTTGTCAACAATTTACATATAGAAATGCATACCAGTATTACTCTAAGACTTCCTCATCCTGTGTATTGAAATTTTTATCCTTCCCATAGCATGTTCCAATTATTCTCATGTTACCAACACTCAAGCCCTAGCAATATGCACTGTACTTGATGTTTCTAGACTATGGCTGCTTGGATATATTGCAGAGAGGTACCATGAAGTATCTTGCTCTTCTGGGCCTGGCTGACCTCCCTTATGGCAATGTGTTCCATGCTTTTGTCCAGTATCGACATTTTTGAAATAATTTCTAGTTTTATCATGGCACTCAGTAAAGTGAATACGAAATACTATTGTACTAAACAACATATTACACCAGAATTCCAGACAGTTAGGAGTAATCTCTTTTGGATTTTTTTTCACACGAGTAGGCCTATAACCGAAAGTAACATATTTTCATAATAACTAATATAACTAATATACAGACTTTTGGATATTGAATGCAGGACCTCTTTTTTTTTGGTTTTTTGAGACAAGGTTTCTCTGTAGCTTTGGAGCCTGTCCTGGAACTAGCTCTTGTAGACCAGGCTGACCTCGAACTCACAGAGATCCGCCTGCCTCTGCCTCCTGACTGCTGGGATTAAAGGCGTGCGCCACCACCACCCAGCCGCAGGACCTCTTTTCATGCCATGGAAATGACCTTATAACAAATCTACAGCTTCAGCCTAAAAAAATACATTTCAAATGCATGCACCTGTACAAATGTTGAGTAAATGATGTGATGGTCTTATGAACAAATTTAATTCAATCATTCTATACTGCATATCTATGTCAAAGCATCCCATTATATCTCAAGTACACAAAAATATTACATGTACTCTAAAAAGAAAGAAATACAATTTATAAGGCTTCACAACTTTTATGATGAGCTCACACATATTATATATCACTAACCATAATGTTTACTGTTTAACCTAACAATAATTTGCATATATATACACATATGTACATATATGTATATGTTCATAGACATAGATATTCTATTGCTCACCAGGTGTTTCCCTTCTTTACTCGGTTTTAAAGATCAGGTCATTTGTTTTTATGAGTGCTTTATATATTTGATCAATGCTATTTTCTGAATGGCATACAAAAATGACATAAATTTATTAAATAATATTAATTAAATGATACCCCTGCTTGTACCCCACAGCATAGTCACATATCTCAGCCTTCATCATTTAATCCCTTTTCTTACTAACTATAATATTAAGATTTTCCTCAGTGTTGAAAATGAATAATTATTATCTTCCATCAGTTAAGTCACCTTTATTTGCTCGCAGAAATGTTACCATTTTCTAATAAAACTGTATAAAAAATGCAGTCAATTCCATTATGGATTTGGTTATTATATTAATCCCATTGCCAATTGCTAGGTTTTTCTGCAGGCTAATTAGATTGCTTTCTGATTGTGTTGAGCTCCACTGAGTCAGGATGCACACAAGTAGAAAATGCATTGAATAAAACATCTTGCTTAATGGCTTCTTTCAGTGTCTGCAAGTTTGTGTAAGTATAAATGAAGATAGAGAAAATTCTCTTAATAGTTGAGCAATGTTTTTTTTTTCTGTGAGACGATTCTTCTGTATGCTGTGAATGTATGTTGATCCCCTTTGTTGATAATAAAGCCTTCCTTGGCCTATAGCAAGACAGAATATAGGTAGGTGGGAAAGTCAAACTAAATACGAAGAGAAAGAAGGGCAGAGGTAAGGGAGTCACAGCTAGTTGCTCAAGAAGCAAGATGATGGTAGACTGGTATAAGCCACAGTCACATAGCGATACTTAGATTAATAGCAATTGGTTAATTTAAATGTAAGAGCTAGTTAGTAATAAGACTGAACTATAGACCAAACATTTTGTAATTAATATTAAGCCTCTATAAGTGTTCTCGGGACAGGGCACAGTTTTATTGGTATGGATCACAGGGATGGAATTCAGGCCTTTGTGTTTGTCAGCCCAGTACTTTGCTGACAAGGGCAGTTCTTCTGCTTATAGTGGATTGTCAGAAGTATGGAACTGTTCTGTCATTCATAAACCTTATATGAAACAATTTACTATCATACTTCAGATTTTTTAGATAAATGTGTGATTTTGGATAAAATTATATTAATTGGAAAAGCCTTATTTATATTTTACATGTATTTGTTGTATTTAGTATAGTTTAAAAATTAAAATCCACTTTCATTAATTTAAAAAATTCTACGAATGATTTAAAGGTTTAAACTTCAGATTTAGATATTATCTACAAAAAGAACGTGCTAGAATAATTAAAAAATATTTGAAAAGTGAAAACTGAAATTAAATTGAATAAGAAAATATATGTAAAAGCAATTAACTAATATGAAAAACATAGTGTCTGTTCTTTGACTTAGAAATCATCAATTAATTAAGGCAGGACTTGATCTCAACATTAATGGCATCTATTATTTAACATAGTTTCAAATTATTTGTAATGCAACTGCACATGTCCTTGAGCGTAAGTAAGAGTGCATACCCATTACAAATCAAGCTGTGCTTTATTTTCATGATGAGAACTACAAGTAGTCATTCCAGAGCCCATATTCATACGAGCAACACTAAATGAGCTCTATCAGCTGTATGTGTGTATTTACATGTGTGTGTATACATGTACAGTATGTGTTTGATAATAATCAAAGGAAAAGGGGCATGAATTTGAAAGAAAGTGAGGGGAGAGAATGAACGTGTGGAGACGTGACAATGGAAGGCCTAGTAGGAGGAAAGAGAAAGCAGAATGAAGTAATTATATTTTAACATAAAATATAATTGCCAAAAGGTAGATTTTACTCTCTTTATCTAAAACTGAACTGAATTCGTTGTTTTTCTATTTTTAAAAAAAATTGAATAATTTAATTAGAATTAAAATCAATTTGGTGAGAATAGATTTAAATTTTCTTGTTGCATTGCTGTTTTGCATTGGTGGTTTGAGAGCACCATCCGCGTGCCTTGTTGAACCTCCAAATCATCTAGGATGCTCGGTGCAGAGTCCTACATTCTAACATACACTGTGAGTAGGTATTTACTGATATCAGTGGAAGATTGTGGCTTATGGGAGTCAACTTCCGATAGTTACGAGCAGCAAAATCCAAAAAAAAGTCAATTTCATTGTTTCAATTCTCCATTTTTGGAACCACATGAAATAAAGATCATCTGTTATAGACTGTTGCTTACTTTGTTCTACTCCACTTAATAAGATCAATATTGTCAATTCCCCCCACCAATATCTTCATGCTTGAAAGGCTTCATTCATTCCTTACCTCTAAATATTGTTCATTCTGAAATGTCAAGTGAAAATGGATTCAGCAAGGTTTGCAAATAACAGCTCTATCCATACTCTTCTCTGGCCACTCTCATTGGAGAGCTTGGAGACTCATATTATGATTCCTGAATAACATCAGATCTCTGAGATACTGAATGTGTTGTATTCTTTCTCGATGTCCTCTAGAGAGAGAGCTGGAGAAATTGCACAGAGAAATTATCCAATCAATATTTATTTACCACCAGTCACTGGCACCTGGGAAGATTCGTGGTAGCATTTGGCTTCCCTGGAGCCCTGGGATAATGTAATGCAGTCAGAGACCTGTTTGGTTCACAGAATTTAAGTCAACTCCTTGATCTTATGGAGTCTGCTGGCATCCTGGGAACAGACAAAGCAATATCTGAAGACTGGTTCAAAGGAATTAATTTTGAAGAAGTTTATAGAGGTTATGATTTTTGCCCTTCACAATTCTTTCATTTCAACCTGAAACCCATATTCTGAATTCCATCCATAAACTGTGCATGAGTTGTCAACAACTTAGATAAGGAAACCACCCTCCTAAGTTTTTCAGGATAGTTTGTCCTGGAGTTACTGTATTGTGTCCTTGCATTATATCTTGGGCCAAAGATACTGCACAGTTTCTAGTACAGTGCTAATAAAGGCAGGCACTAGTAGAATAGCCAGGAACTTCTACACACTGGCCAGTGGTGAAAGCCAAATTACATCATCGAAAAGCCAGACATGGTTATATCTTTTAGAGTGTCAGTTAACTTTTTTTACTATTAAGAAAACTATAATTTCCCTGGACATAACTATTTTTAGATGAGAGCAACAACCTAGCCAGAGACAAGCAGAAACTAGCGCTGAGCAGCACCTCATGCTGTCTTAGAGGGCTGGCTTCTGAGGGAACAAAGGCATCTCCCTGTGTGTGTCTTGCTAATTCTGCTCCCAGCATTACCTCAGGCACCTGACGACTTCTATTCCAGTTGTGCGATATTTTGACTTTCAGAAAGATTTTTGTCATCCACAGCTCTCACTCTCAAGAACCAGGAAACGTTATCAGAAATCCACATAAAGTTATTGGCAAATTTATAATTTTTTTTAGGAAAAACTAATAATTTTTCTTATTTATATGAGTCTACGAGTTTGTTACAGTCTTGGGGAAATTTAAAATATTCTTTATCTCCTTATCAAAGTAAGTTATCTATGTGTGGTGTATTTCAGATAGAATTTCTGTGAAAATTAAATACTTTTCAAATTATAAGTAATATATGCATATGTGAATATATATGTGATATTTGTATCAACTTTTTTTTTTATTTTGTTGAGATGGGATTTCTCTGTGTAACAGTTCTAGCTGTCCTGGAACTAACTCTTGTAGACCAGGCTGGCCTCAAACTCACAGAGATCTGCCTGCCTCTGACTCCTGAGTGCTGGGATCCATTTACCATGCTTTGTAAAACTGATGTGTAAAAGGCAGTACAAAAACATATTGAGCAGATATACACAGTTTTATATTTTATACGATATAGATTTTTAGAATATCTTTTGTCAATATGTAATGATCAAGGTGTTTTGTGGGTGACCACCTTCAAATCTTTAATAGATCCTTGGCATATTTCTATATGCTTTATAAGTAGACATTTCTGTTGTCATTTTATTCTCCCCCTCTTTTGGAAAGAATCTTTATTCCAACTGTTACACGAATGATGAGGAGTGGATAAGTGCACTCAGGGTCCCTAGTTCCTAACTTTGTGTTTCATCCAGGACCAACGTCTATATAGGATTTTACCTTTAATCATGGTTCTTAAGATCTTTACTCAGTTCCAATGAGCCTTGCTGCCCTTTTCAATGACAGACTCAGGTATTTGTGAAGTCACACACACACACACACACACACACACACACACACACACACACAGAGCATCCTCAGGATACACTACGTAGCTCCAAGATATCCTGCGAGAAACAGCCCATGCACAGCTCATCTTTTTTGAGAAGTAGAGAAGCCATTATTTGAGTTATCAACACATAATTTTAAATGAAATCAGAACTTTCAGAAATTCACCCCAAAGTAAAAATAAAATGAAGGTTTCCCTTTAGGGATTAAATTTCATTCACCTCAAGGTGGACAGACATCGATTTTCTCATTTTTTTTTCCTTGTGGAGTAATGAACTATTTATGCAGAAGAGGGTGTCACAGATATAAGATTCTATTAATTAGTAGCCCATATGCTTAGGGCAAGGTAGACATAACGGGTGACCCATATTATGCCTTTCTATTTTCTCTGAATCATTTTCATTTTTGGAAAAAAATAAATAAAAATTCAAGGTATAGCTGGTAAGAATTACTGAATACAGAAAGTCGTCTGAGACTAAAGATAACATGGAGGGCTTGTTGCTAACAATTTCTTTTCTTTAAATGTAGGCATAAAAATGATTTCTGAAGTTGTTAAAGGAAATCTGTGCATGAACTGCTCATTTTCTATTTAAAATAACTGTGGGAATGGTTCTGACTCCTTCCTCCTGCAGCCCATGCCATGCTTAAAATATGAAAGGAAACAAATCTGCAAGCTTTAAGAAAAAGATAAACTCGAAGCCTTCTATATTTGCAGAGTAATCAAGGATTATGGTATATTTATCCCATTTCCTCACTCCTCCCTTCTTGTTATTTCAGTCCTCCTCATCAAAACACTTACTTTTCACTGAATCCTTGCAAATTAGCCTCTCATGCATATTCACTGGCAAATCACACTGAGATTTTTGTAGTGACAGCAGGTTCCTTGATTTGAGCTTCAGCCAGGCCTGGTGCCTTCCAAGCAGGTCCCTGTCATTGCTTCCTGGGCTCCCAGGCAAGGATCAATGACGTCCCTGCCACAGCCTGAGCCACCATCCTTCAACAGGCAAGTAAGGCCTTTCTTAAGACAGTGGGGTTTTTACCATGAGATGGCCACATAGCAAAGATTTGACCCAATCCACAACTGGAAGTTCCCTACATGGAGATGACCTCTCATAGTCGTAATAAATGCTTTAATAAAAGCTTAATAAGGCTTTCTTTCTCACTTTCCATGAAACAAGCACTTATGCATGTTGCTACTTCACAGGAGAATAAAATGATCCTAACAGTATTTTTTCCAAGGATTTCCATTAGTCTGTAGGCATTAGGTAGGATGGATTCTATTTGAAAGATTCTCATCATAAGTCAAATATTTGTAAGTAATTTGATCTAGATATTAATGCTATTCTTAGCAATTAGGGGTGCTTTATTCTTTGTTTGAGATTGAAAAGCTGAAAAGATACCCATAAATTTCATTCTCCTGTTTAGTTTCTTTTATGACAACTGACTAAGCTTACATGAAGCTGCAGTCATGTTTCTGCCACCAAGTGTGGCAAGGTGTTGAAGTTGTAAGAGAGAGTAGACACTTAGAAAAGACTTCCTGACCCCATGCTGTAACAGACATTTCAGAAACAGACACTTAGACAGGAGAAACACAGAAGAAGGCTGATGGAATTAGTTATTTATACTCATCTATGTATATTTCTTAATATAAAAATCCATTGTATGTCAACCTTGGCAACATTGCATTCTGTCTCTAAAGTTCTTTAAAAAGTCCCACCCACATACAGGATTAAATGGACTCAGTGAATATTAAATATAAAATAAAGAGAACCAGATATATACACTCATACATACACATATACACACAAAGGAGGAGAGAGAGAGTTCGGGGGTAAGTGCACACGAAATTGGGATGAAAGAGAAAGTAGAGATAGAAGCAAGGTGTTGAAAGTGGGCTGGATCAATTAGTGCTGGTAAGACCAACAAACAAAATAATTTAAAAAGCTCTTTACAAAACTACAAAATAAGAGTCTTTTTTATTTTAAATCATATCAAATAAAAATAGCAATTAATAGACTCCAGCCAAATCAAATTCAAAAACTCTTAGATTTCATTTCAAGTAGATTTTGTATGAAAACATCCCAATGGGAGACATTATTTTATTCCACCATAGTTTAAGAATAATCTTCTTGGTACTAATAAAAAGAAATCCCAAAGTAGGATTACACCTTGAGAAATGGAAATTAACTAATTAGCAAATTACCAAGCTACATTTCCTTCTTAATTGGTGTCAGTAGCATCAAAGATAAACCTGAAAATTCACTAAGTAGGAGGCTAAAATTTTCACACATTCATATCAGTGTCGTGTAATGAAAAAAGTATCATGGTAGTCACTGTGATTGTGCACCTATTTCTTTATTTATTTGGAGGTGCGCTGCTCTAGTACAGCAAAGTCAGAGGACAGTTGTGGGAGCTGGTTCTCCTGTCCTGAATCTGAATCACGGGGTCAACACAGGCTTATTAGCAAGTATATTTACCTGCTGATCTAACTCACCATAATTAAATTTCTGTTTTGTTTTATCTTTATTTATTTATATATTTATTGTGTATGTGTTCATGTGTCTGCCTGTAGGGGGAGTATGTCTGATTTCAAAACCATGTTTAGATTTTAAAGTATTTTTTTCAAATTTGGCAATAAAGAAAAGTGAAATTTATTAGATAGTTTATTCCAGTTAGTATACAGACTTGAACTGGCACCAACTCCCTTCTGTCCTGTACTGTCATACGTGAATGCAGGACACCGGTATCCTGACTTCACAGGAGATTGAACTGCTCTCCAATGTTTTGCAAACTGAAAGGATATCTTTCAGTGATAAAGAGAGACTCCAGTTGCTATATTCAGTTTCTCACTTCCTTTTGCTCAATGGTGTCTTTCAATGTTGTATATAATGTCAGAGAACTCCATCCTGGCTTCCCTCTTAGGATATTTCTTTAAATCCATACAGCACCTACTTGATGGTGTTTCACAGCACAGATTTTGCTTTTTCTTGGGAAGGGGATAGAGATGGGGGAATATGAGAAGGGGAGGGACAGAGAACTGGGGTTGGTCTGAAAAATGAAAGTACATTTTTAAATAAAAGAAGAAGCTGAATTATTTCAGATGATGGCCTGCACAGTTCATTGTTGACTTCATGAAATACAGAAGCACAAACATTTTAACATTTCTTATGTTCTTCATGAGTGCTATTGCAAAAAAAAAAAAATAAAAAAAAATAAAAACAAAACACTGTACCTTTTCCAGGAAACAGATGGTCAAAACAGCTTCCTACAAGACAGTGTCACACATCTCCTCAACTACGTGGCTTTTCTTTCCAACCTGACAAGATGACAAGATAGTGTCAGGACTTATCAATGAAATGGCCTCACCAATGTATATTGAATATTTTATGAATAGCCCTTGGAGCTTCCTACGGATCAGATCTGGCAGTAATTAAATGTATGAGCTTCTTAAGCTCATTTCAGAGGGCTTTGTGGGTGTCTGTTACTTCCCCTGAAAAGACACTTCAAGGAGTACAAGGCACTGCACAGACTCTCAAGGACAAGAAACGTGTGCCTCCCATTAACTGCGTTCATTCTGCTATTAGTTCTCTGAGTTCTCCATGCTCCACTAGTACACTACAAACACGTGGATATACCTCATTGTGGAAGAGGACGTTTCCATTATGAACCTTGATCTAGGGTGTTTCTACCTAGTGAAATGAAAACATCACACATCTTCTTTATTTTCCTTCCTTGGTTATGAAGTGTAACATGAGGGGGCCGGCTTGTTGGGGTTTCTGTCCCGCCCGGTACCCCATAGCTGGCAAATCCCAAAGAGAAATCACACACAGGACTCCATAAGGTTATGAACTGATTGGCTCATTAGGTCAGGCTTCTTGTTAACTCTTATAACTTATGTTACCCCATTATCCTTATCTACATTAGCCACATGGCTCCGTACCTTTCTCAGCTGGGCAAGTTACATGCTGCCTCTTCAGTGGTCTGCGCAGGAGTGACCGAGGGAGCTTCCTGTGTCCCAGAATACTCCCAGTCTTTTTGCTCCACCCCTACTTCCTGTCTGGCTTTCCCGCCTATAATGCCTGCCTGGCCAATCAGCGTTTTATTAAAATATGATTGACAGAATACAGACAATTCTCCCACACCAATGAAGGAATAATTGACCAGCTAATGCTGGAACCTAATACAGTACACAGGCATTTAAAAAATAATATATTTTGATTTATTCACATCTTTCTATATTTTGCCATATAGATAGATAGATAGATAGATAGATAGATAGATAGATGATAGATACATACATACATACATACATATAGATATATGGAAAGACAAGACTTAATCTCCTACCAATAAGTGATAAACCTACATGTATGTAATATTGTTTTCAATAAATTATTTTCTGTGGTGAGAAAATTATAATTACTACTAGATCTTTGATGTTAATGTTAGTGTCATTATAATAATGATTGTACCCAGGGCCTAACATGCTAGGCAAGTATTCTGTTGATGAACATAGTTGCCAGATTTCCATTACTTTTGTTCTGAAATACAACCTTGCCTATTTTCCCAGGTTGTCCTTTGAACTCACTCGATAGGTCATGGAGGCCATTGGACTTACAGCTCTCCTGACTCCAAGTAACTGGTCTAAAGAACTGAGTTACCATGCCCAAAGACCTAGATATTTTGAGTCTCTTGAAATTGGTGATTCTCTAAGTTTCAGTTTACTAATAAGTGAGGATTTCATAACAAATTGAAACATCAATTGCTTTCTTGTTCATATTTGAGAAATTGAAGAGTAAAAGTCAAAATAAATCCACACTTGGGGACTAGATTTGGAATAAAAATTATCTCTGGATTCAGCATGTTGTCACACCATCATAAAAATGATGGACATATACATTAGCAATAAAATTAACAAAATGTTCTTTTATGGTCTATTAACAATGTGTTATACTCTTTCTCAAAATATATTGATATCTAAATATTCAGGTACAAAAGGTAATTGAAATATAAAATAATAATTCACATGAAAATGCCAATTTAGTCATAAAATACAGAAATAAGTTTTGTCTGATTCAACAGAATTTGGTCAATTATATGAATATGCCAAGATTTCAAATATTCAAGAATAAAGCCGTGTTTAGATGTTCCAAAAATTCATTTTTATTAATAGATGGGCATTTTATCCTATTTGTAATAAAGAATGAGGCATTTTATAGAAGCCAGAAAAGACCTCCTTACTGTAAGTACTCTGCATACATCCAGTAATTCTGCTGGTCTTTGAGGAAGATTCTATTCATGTTGTGCTCAAAATAAAACAGTTGGTGTATATTACATAAGCAGCAGGAGCAGCAGCAAATGTAATGGAAAGCTTCCTAATGGGATTTCCTCATCTCTGAACTGAATGTGCTTTCCTCAAATTAAGTATACATTTAATCAGATATTTTCTGAATGTGTAGCGTTGTTATTTAATGTAACACAGTGTTTTCAAGTGGCTTAAAAGAGGAGGGAAGAGAATATATTTGTTTTCTTCAGAGGTAAATGCTTCTAAAATTTAAGTAAACGTTCCTCTGTTTTCACTGAAAGAGTGGATGGCCTTCCATTCAATCAGTACCTCCCATCAGTACACTTGATTGGGTAGGAAGGTCATTTGTAACATGACTATTGGGGACTTTGCCCATTGCTTCTTGTGTGTCCTGTCCTTTAATCAACATGTTAGCTTAAATAAATGAAAGAATTTACTCACAAACTTGAAAAAATAGTTTTGCTCTCTGTTAGAGAGATTGTTTGTTTTTTAAATGGTCCCAATCTTAACACATTTTAGTTTATGCATACTGCCCTTTCCAGTCCGTGTGCTTTTCACCTAAACAATAGATACATTAGAATGTTTCTAAATGTTCTAGGCAAAGTTCTCTAGGAAATAGAGCGTTGCATGGGCAATTCTTCCAATGTGATCCCTAGGTAATGTGGGCAAAATAACATATTATGTAACTGTCTGAATATATTTAATTCTTGGAAACGTAAATTTACATTTTTGTATTATGATTTTAATGAGGAAGAAAAGAGAATGAAATTTAAATTATATATTTAATATATAAGATGACTATGTTATATTATTATGTAGTATTAAATCATTGTGTAGGTTTTATTAATATATTTATGATTACTCTCCTTGCCATCTTCACTCATCTTCCTTGTAAAGTTATTTTTCTCTATAAATATCTTCCATATTCATAATTTTCTCTTTTGTTTTGTGTATCAGAGTTTATGTAGAGCTGTCTGTGTTACCCTTGGTTTGGAACTATCAACAAGACCTCACTAGGTTCAATCACTGAATACACATTAGAAATGATACCACTTCCTCTCCCAGAAAATGTTACCTTAGCTGTCAATAATCAGTAATTGTATAGCCTCCTGAGCACCTCCACAACCATACATAACTTTTACGTAGCCCTCATTTGCTTTTGTACAGTGCCTGCAGCAACAGCTGCGGTGAGTCCATGATTTCCATAGCCATATCTCACTTAAGTTAGAGATGTTACAGCTTTTCTCCCTGTCTTCTGGGTCTGACATTCTTCCTGCCTCTACTTCTACTTAGAGGGCTGGAAAAAATATGTTGTTTATGGCTAAGAGTTCAACTCTTCTTTTTGCCCACTTTTGTTCTTTGCATGGAGAGAAATCTCTGATCAGGGCTGAATGTCGCCTTTGTCTCTGGGTATGAATCTAAAAGGCACCTGAAAGTTGTGTCAGTTTGACTAACCAGCAATAATAAGCTTTTTCCAGGGGCAAGGCCTCCTACACCACAGGTATTTGATCTAGTTTACAATGAGTTCCCTCTTGTGTAGCAGGTCTCAAACCTAATAAGAAACAGTTGGTTTCCTTCACTACAACCATGCCACAGTTGCACCAGTGGACTCATGTTGCTGGCATTTCAGTATTTGAGTTCATAGAATTCACAGCTGGGTAGGGCTTTTGCTGCCTTTATACCCTCAGCAACTGCATAGCATCATCTGGCGCATAGAAAAGTAACCATGAAGAAAGAATTTTCAAGCTCAGTTTGAGCTTGATTTATCAGTATCTTGCAGCCAACATGGGTAGTGTTTTCAGCTACAGAGCCTTCACATCTAGTTCTAGTGGAAAGTCAAGAAAAATCACAAAAGCATATATTGATTTAAAGGGTTTCTGGGGCCAGCTGGATCAAATAGGCACCTTAAAAGAGAAATCCTGTCCTTTACTCTGGTGTTTTTGTTTAGTGAGCCATTTCCTATAGGAGCAGAATTTTCTAGCCATTTAGCATTATCTGCCTTCACACTCTCATATTTTTCTATTAAATTGGACAGGCTGATATGTTTCTATGGGGCTTTTGTTTTATAACACCTTAATTTTCTATACTCTATCCCACTCTATCCCTCATCTGACCACTTCTCTCCCTATTGAGTTTCTGACCTCAGTGTCACCCGCTGCAGTCTTATTTTACTGTTGTAATACTTCTCTTCCTTCATGGCCGCTCCCAATGTACATTATAGTTTCCTGGTGTTCAGGGGTACTGCAAGTTAAACACACAAGACGAAAGTGTCAGGCTAGGATCTAGATATGACAAAGAACATGCCATATCTTGCCCTAATGAGAATGCCCATTATCATTGGTATAAATGACAAAATGGTTTGTATGAATGTGGAATATTCATACATTGCTGCTTAAAGTATAAACTAGGACAGTCACGTCAGAAATTAATCTGAGGGATTATCAGAAAAGGACAAATAGACCTATGATGTGTCTCAGTCATACAACTACTGGGCACTATTTGCATACACAGATTCATTACTGCTCTAGTCACAGTTCCTAAGTAATTGAATTAGCCAAGATGTCCCATATCTCATAAGGAGATGAAGAAGATGTGTCACATATACACATTGGATTTATGTTCATCTGTAATGAAAAATGAAAGCATAAAATGTTCAAGCAAATGGATGAAAGTAAACATTTTGTTTTAGTTCTTGGAGCCCTATTAAGCATAATATAGTGACTCACAGAAATATTATGAGAGCAGACATGCATATGATAAGTAAAGAATATGAGGCATGTCTCATGAGACAGGAGACATTCATCAAAGATGAAAGGGCCTAATGGTATTTCATAGATTTCATCCAAAAATTATCTTGGATGAAATATACAACATACTAACTCTGAACAAACAGCATTGACAAAAGGCCATATTTTTTATTGCGGCTAAAATTTATTCATAGTTATAGAAGGTTCTATATTTGAAAATGAAGGGGTTCAAATTTTCATTCCGCATGGCTAAAACTTTGCTGTTACCCTGGGTGACAGTGATGTTAGGATGAAGTTTTCTTCATCAAGGCAACACATAGTCTCTCAGATAACCAACAGGAAAGGGTGAGGTAAACGCTAAGTGACATTCAAGGCTGAGCATGTTCTGTATACAAATAAAAGGCCCCTATCACCAGCTGATGTGCTGACATCTGGTTTGAAAGCAGCAAACATCTGCTGGTAATTTTCAGTGGAAGACCAAGGGAATGAGGAACAATGCACTGCCCTGACGCTGTGCCCTCATTAAGTTACAGAAAGTTTCCAACGTAGACACATGAATGGGAAATTCAAGACAGGCAAAAATACTTGCTATTCTCTTTTGGGGGAAGGGAGGTTGGTTGTTCTTATGATTTTTTGCATTATGAACTATATTTAAGAGAGTTTAGAGACTAGTGCTTTTAAAAGATAATAGCATTTGAAAAAAAAATTAAAAAAAATGATAATAGCATTTGAAGAGCTTTCTTTTGTTCATCTTTTCTCTTCCTTCCTTCCTCCCTTGCTTTTTTCTCTTTTTGAAACAACTTCTCTCTGTATATCCTGGAGTGGCTTGAACTCACTGAGTTAAACTTCCTGTCCTTCTGTCTGTGGTTTGCAAGAGCTGAAGTTGCAAGTATGAATTGTCATGTCTGGCTTCACTCCCTTAGAGGAAGAAAATCCCACTATAGTTGGAATGTGCACCATGTACTTATTAAAGTTTCTACAAGTTACAAGGTATTGGGAGAGGTGATAGGGAAGAAACCACCTGCGGAGCTATGGACTGCAAAGTGTATCCCAAGCCTCTTCTCTGACTGAGTGCTGCTTCTGGGAACCTGGCTGCTCTTTATCTCTAGAAGCATGCTGGTTTCTTGTGACCCTTGCTTTTGTAGGTGGTGTGTTCATGAATGCAACTCATTTTCTTCTATCAAAATCCATGGCTGAAAATTTGAAATCAACACTATCTAAATTACATAAGCTTAAACAAACTGATATTTCCTAGGGCATCAATTTTGGCTTATATATAAAGTAAGGAATACAGAGTGTATTCAAGAATACCTGTGCTAACTAAAAGGAGTCTTTATCCAAAGGACATTAAAGTAAAGAATATGACTCTTCACAATAACATGAGAGATCACTTGCTATCCTTTCTGTTTTGTTTGCAGTTTAATTTTTACCTTCGTAATGATACAGCATTGAAAGATTTCTTAGATGAAGGAAACTTTATCTAGATAAAATCTACATAAATGTAAGTTATATTAAAGATATTTAACATTCCTTGTGAGCTAGGTTTTAAAAAAACTTACATCACTTTTTAAAATGTTTAAAATGTAAAGCTGTAGCTGCACGGCATAGAAATGATTATCATTATATATCTAACAGTTTTGTAACTACAACTTTAATCTTATTAATTTTTAAAATTTTTCCTTGTGAAATTGAAATGCTTAACAGCAAAAGATGGACCTTTCAAGATTACATAAAAAGAAAAATATAGAGTTCTAATTCTTTACCTAGTATCTAGAAGCCTAGTATCAGTATTTCTTGTATATCTAATCAAATTATAAAAAATAAAATAGTTATAACTACCTGAGTTTACTAAAAACATAGTAAAACATAAAACCTTTAAGTTTTAATTATAATAAAAAAGCAAACAATGAATATTATTATTTTTCTTTGATTTTTAAAAGGAAGGTTCATAATGATTGTGATTATGGTGATAGTGGTGGTCATGGTGTTATGTGTGTGTATGTGTTTGTGTGTGTGTGCACGTGCATGTGTGCATGTGCACATTCCCGTGAACATTCTAATAATTTAGTTCTGCATTGAAGGAAACAATATGATCTATGAGTAGAGTCAAAGGGGTTAGGCATGGCAGGCACCAAGTGAGATCCTTCTTCATCGACTTACTCACAAGGTTCTTTGTGAACTAGACTTAACCTTTATATCCAAAACATATTATTTTAATGATTCAATTATTTGTACCTGATGCATTTATATTGTCTTATTTTAATGGTTGCAAAGTATTTTTTTTGAGTTGTGTACTTTCACACTTCTAAGTTATTATCTCCTTAGTAGTAGAAAGTAAACCGGATCACTGGAGTCTTAACTGTGTAATCTTAATGGAGTGTGACAGCTTTGCCTGGAGCTGCTATTAAACCTCTACTTCCTCAGTGTTAATTAGTGAATCTATATTAAATTTTGTTCAGAGAAAATTTCAAGCACTGAATATTTAATTTCTCATTATGCCGTGTTTGTTGCTTGGATTCCATCCGTGCCTCTTAGATACATACACAGCTTCTCTTCAGCTTCAGAAAGCACAGTCCTGACTAAGATTTATTTGGCAAGTGAGAGATGGCTGTTTTAAGTTACACGATTCTAGTTTTGAGGAACAAAGTGAAGATGTATTCAAATATGGTTCCTACCACTATCATACAATGTTGCTTTGCATAGTAGACATGGCTTATATGTCTTCTTCTGCAGATACTTCATTAATTTACATATTTTAAATACAAGTTCCAATTATTCAGAGAAATGAAATAGTGTTGGATAGCAGCCATACTGACATTGCTGATCCATAGACTATAAATTCCAAAACTCATAATTTATGCCTTGAGCAATAAATTAATTTTTGACTAGATTTTTTGTTCGATTTTGAATTGATACTGGCATCTAGCAAATGGCAATTAAAACATTTTTTAAAATTCTGTAATATTTAGACTTTAATTCCAATTATTTTTACATCCAAAGTATACTTTGTATCATTTTCTATATATAGAAAAACATTTATATAGTCTTTCACTTTCTATAAGAGATGGTCAAGCTCCATAAATATTCATCCTCAAAGTTGTTCTTGAAAAGTTGCACTTTTAAGTTGGTCTTTGACCTAGTAAACAAAACTACCTGGGCCAAGGAACCAAAGATGCTGTGAGATCCTTTGCTGTCAGCCACTGCACTGTGTTTTACCCATTAAAGCAGCTTCTTTAGGTCTTAAAATATTTTACTTGAAAGGAATATGTACCTGATTGTCTCTCATAACTTCTTCCTTTCTTTAAAATAATTAAATCTATCTATCTATCTATCTATCTATCTATCTATCTATCTATCTATCTATCTATCATCTATCTATCTATCTATCTATCTATCTATCTATCTATCTATCATCCATATTTGTTTATTTTGTGTCCCAGCTGAGGTTTCCTATCCCTCCTCTACTCCCAGTCCCTCCCTCACACCCACTCCCTCTATTCTTACCCCAGAATCCACTTCTGCATTTCTATTTAGTAAATGCCAGGTCTACTATGAGTATCAGCAAAGCATGTCATATTAAGTTGCAATAAGTCTAAGCACCTCCCTGTGAATTAAGGCTGGACAAAGTGACCCAATATGAGGAGCAGGGTCCCAAAAGCCATTAAAAGAGTTGGAGACAGCCCCTGAGCCCGCTGTTAGGAGTCCCACAAGAGGACCAAGTTACACAACTGTTAAATATATAAAAAGTGGCCAGATCGGTCCTATGTAGGTTCCCTGGTTGTATGTTCAGTCTCTGTGAACTCCTATGAGCCCAACTTAGTTGACTTTATGAGTGTTCTTGTGGTGTCCCTGACCCCTTTGGCTCTTACAATTCTTTCTCCCCATCTTCTGCAGGATTCCCCGAACTTTGCTTAATGTTTGACTGTGTGTCTGCTTCTGTTTTCACCAGTTTCTGCATGATGCCTCTTTGACAGTCTGGTCACAGGAGATGACCAGTTCAGACTACTCATAACACCTTTCTTAAACATTTTCTAAACATGTTTTATGTGTGTAAAATTCTCAGTTAATCCCCAGAATCCCATTCCCTACTTTAGTGAAATAAAGATACACTACTATTTATTAACACACTCATGCATACACACCCAAGATATTTAAAAAAGTAAAGTGTCCTGATTATAATGACAATCTACATATAACAATCTTTTGAATAATGAAAATGTCAAAATATGAAATGCTTCAGATATCTTTGTATGCGAAAGCACTAGCCCATTGAGAGATGAAGTTTATGGGTAGTTATGTTTGCAAACCTTCCAGAAAGATCCACAAATTGAACAGACTGTTAACCTTCACTTGAGCTCTCAAATCATTCATCCCTGCACATTGGTGCTTGCTGCTCACACTGGAGATATCCATGGAAATACATGCTGTTCTTAGTTAAACCATTTTGATTCCGTGAAGGGTCTGAAAATTATCTCAAGCACAAACTGTTTAATTACAACTTCTCCCATAAATCTAGCAAGCTATCAAAAAACATGTATGGTATTTTGTGGAAAATAAGATGTGGTTTCTGATAACACATTCTTCTATAACACAGAATGGATATTGTATGTAAAATAAGATTGATGTAAAAATAAAATAAAAACAAAATGTTACTCTTCATCTTCATGTTTCTTTATCAACAGAATGACAAAGAATATGTTCTCTAATTTTTAAGCACACTCTTCTAAACCTATCCCTCATCCTGTTTCTCAAATTTAAGTGCTGCTTAGGATTCTGGGATTGTAGATACAGTCAAGGTAACAAGTTCATCTTGTCTCTCATCCACATTTCTAAACGTTTAGGTATGTATTTTCACAAAGACTCCGCAAGACATGATAATCAGTGTTTTGTTGCTTTTGAAGACAAAATGTTGATGCTTACTTTAGCTAGTTTATGAATCTATAGAATAGTTCCATGTCAGAGGTAGTTCCCTGGGAAGATTTTATCCAGAAATTCTGGTTTCGTGATTCACTTACAGAATCAGAATTGTGTAATGTTTTTGTTGAAAATATTATAATCTCTACACAATCTTTTGATTTTTGCTGAAAATTCTCCATTTTAAATTAAGTATCTACTGGTTTTTCTGGCTCTGCATCATTGGAATACTTTGGTGTCTGATATGAAACCAAGGTAATATATCTCAACTTATGAATATATCCACATTTATCAGCTATTTCTTTCAGAAAATCTTGACTAATATGATGATTTTTTTTCCTTTAGAGAACAAATGAGGATGAGCTCACTAAATAGAGTTTATGTAGCCATTTATGTTCTCTCTGGGTGGCCTTGGGAGAAACTCCAAAGTTGCAGTCTGTCATTCCAGGCTATGCTAAAACTGTGGCTCACAAGAGACATGCTATCTATACTATGAGGCCATCAGGAGAGAAAATAAACAATGATTTATACATGAGACCCTTTTTGACAGTCACAAGGACAGAACCTTGAAATTGTCGGTGCTGACTTGTGATTGTGATGTCTCTCCAATGGGCAACTTCAGGAAATCTCATCAAGAATAACAACGATCCTGGTAAGATGCTGCCTAGAAATTTTCCTTGCCACACCGGAGTGGAGGATGGGAATCTCTGAACTTAGATCACAGGCTATACCAGGTATAACTGTGCCAGAAACCAGTATAGGGTGGACTTTCACTCTACCTACAAAACAAGTAAATGCTTTGCCTTTTAAGCTTTTACTATTATTACTCTTTTCCAAGTATATCTTCAATCTCTCCTCTCTCTCTCTCTGTAAATATATATATATATATATATATATATGTGTGTGTGTGTGTGTGTGTGTGTGTTTATACATATAGATATATGTATGATATACATTTATACATATGTATATATGTGTGTAGATATAGATGTGCCTATATCTGTACAATACTCACAACTAGACAACTAGACACAAAATATGACATGTTTGTCTCTCTATGAATAATTTGTAGACAATCATCTTGGAATTAGTTACTGAAGTGAAAAAGCACATGGTAACTGGGTCTTTAGTGTGCAAGTGATACGCTAAGCATGGTAGAAGAGACAACCTCTAGTGGCAAAGATCAAATGAGTTGTAAAGACAATATAGACTGAAGCTTTAAGGAATGACACAGAAACATGGACAAACAGAACAATCTAAGGATTTAGTTTGACTGTAAGCATCCTGGAAATGAAAACCAAGAAGAGCATGGTCCTAGAGTTGGAGGAAAGAGAATAATTCTTGAAGGGGACACAAGTCCAGTAGAGAAGGTGAGTAAGCCAAGGATGGATAGTAAATTTGTTGATCATAGTGAAGTCAGTTTCCAAACCTGATTGGAAAAGGTGAAGTGTTTGGTGGTAAGAGCGAAGACACAACTGGAAGGAGATCATTGAAGATGGAAGACAGTGTAGAGGTTACGGATGGGCCAAGGAAAGGTGAGCCAGAAAAGGGCTAGGATACTGTTAAACAGCTGGTTGTGGTAAGTTTTTTAGGACAAATAAAAGAAGCTAAAAGAACATGAACTTATGAAAATTGTTGAATATTTTTCTCAGTTCTCTTAAATATTAAGGTGCCAAGTGAATCTGGATTATTTTTGTAACTATACTATTTCATTGTTAAGAATAAAATAATACACAGAAGCATCAATTTCTTATATCTTTGCTTTTGAATGACGTTATTCCATAGGTTTTGTTCATGACTGATTCTGTTATACAACAAAGCACAAACCTTAGAAATTAAATTTAAATAAATGCCCTCCAGACATCAAAAGCTAACTTCATGTAAAATCTCATAGTATTCTGGTACAAGGGAGCTAATATTCATTGACAACTTGGGATCAAGACCTCTTTTTTGTGTGAGAACCATTTTCTTCATAGACACAGCATAGATATTACACATTTGTCTGTAGATGGTTTATCAATCTAAATTTGTCATCTCGTGTTAATACAGACCTTAGCTGCTCATTTTCAACATTTATTTTGCAGGAAAAAATTTAAGATATCCATAAAAAGTACTGTTAACAGAGCACTGAAAGAATTTGTTCTACTGCATGGACTGGCTTTGTGGGAGTCTAGTCTGTTTGGATGCTCACCTTCCTAGACCTGGATGGAGGGGGGAGGGCCTTGGACTTTCCACAGGACAGGGAACCCTGACTGCTCTTAGGACTGGAGAGGGAGTGGGAGGGGGGAGTGGGAGGGAAATGGGAGGAAGGGAGGACATAAAATTTTTAGTAAATAAATAAATAATGTTTTTTTTAAAAAAAATTTGTTAGGTATTACTCCCCGAATTTTCAAAGTCAATCAGTTTAATCTCACAGGTTTTCAATGAGAAACAATGAAGACACTTAAGCAAAATGTCTTCTGTGTTTCTCCAATGCTCAAATTTAGTGCCCAAAGCTTCAGTTTGTTTATCAGTAAAACGTGAATAATGAAGTGGCTAATCAACCTCATTAGGTTGAACGAGGAATTAAGGTAGACAACACTAATCAATTGTATGGACATAATAAAACTATCAGAAAGATGCCTTCAGCGGCAAGAAAACTTAATGAAGTAAATTCTCAGGCAATTGATTTTTCTCATACACTTTGGTTGATGACCTGAGAAATAATCGTTGTCTGGTTAAGGAGTTCAGTTTTCATTGTTGTAGGTACATCCCATGCCCAGCTCCCTTTGTCTTCAATGGGACTTCAAGATGGCTAATCACAGAAATTTGGTCCCCCATCCTCATACCACAATGTGCACAAGGAGATTCTGACTCCCATATCAACACTGGTGATAGTGAGGAAGGATTTTTTTCCTGCTTTCAGTCCTGCCCAAAACTCTGCTGCATCAGTGACCAGATTTAACTGATGTATTCATCTCTAAAATGATCCTCCTGCTAGGGAAAGACCAGGAGTATATAGACTAACATACTTTAACTAATTATTGTGATGTTTATAAGCTTGCCCTTTGTGCAATTAGAATGACAGTTGTATTTTGGTGTTGGAGAGGCATTCTTTGACACACAATTTGAAAAAGAAGGCCAGTCAAGCTGTGGTAGCACAATCTTTTAAGCCCAGGACTTGGGAGACAGAAGCAGGTAGATATGTTTTAATACAATGCCTGCCAGATGTACATAGTGAGTTCCAGGAGAGTCAGGGATGCATAGTAGTATACTGAGAAAAAAAACAGTCAACAAACAAATAAATAAATGTAGAAGCTTGTAGAATAAGTAAGAATTAACTTGGAATAAATAGTGGGTTTATTAACCTAGCTCAATGATATCTGTATGCTATTATTTAACACTCTTATTTCACATCAAAAATGTGAAGACAAACAAAGCTAAACTCAGCTAATTCATGCGGTAGATAAAGAAATTGTACCGGTTCAGTCCTCCCATTAGTATCCTTTCTTGGTTTTTACCACTTGTTTTGGTGTGGGAGTTTTATACAGAGTAACACTGAAATGAGAAGTTTGGGCAAAGGATTTAAAACATACAGACATTCCTAATTTATTGTGATTCTTCTTATTTTTTCAAACTGTACAACAAATGAATATAGAGTCTGAAGAAATCATACTCAAATGTTTGAGTGTGAGTGACAGTTGCGGGGACTGTATCTTGTGATGCGGAGTAGCATTATTCAGTCATACTTTCCTCTTGTTCCTACTATGACTGTGCTGGACGGTCCATGTCCTGCATTTTACTGGGTGGTTTTGACTATGATATTCAATAGGTTAGGTTTATTAAATATAGTTTGGAATATCAATGTGTTCAACCTGTGAATGTAAAGATTTTATGGTGATGTAAGTCAATCCAAACTGAAGAACTATCTTATGAAGTTAAAATACTGCTTATCTAGACAGAAAATAAAAAAATGCATTTTTCTTACAATCTTCATCAAATAGTACTAAGCTATTGTAGGAATTCATAGTTGAGACTGAGATTGAATGATGATCTTGGCAAGTTACCACTTGTGGATTTGCATATTTAGAACCAAATCTCTCTATATATCTCCCCAGTAACCTCTCTACAGGAGACAAAAATCTCACTCTACTGCAAAATTGCCTTGTATTTTAGTAAAAAGAAGGCAACATGTGCGTGTGTGTTGTGGAAAATGCATCAATAGTAACCTCACAGATATGGTAGATCCTGCTTTCAACTCTATTTTCACTAAGATACACATATCTAGATCAAGTACTTTATTCTTTTTCTGTGGAAACATTTATTTTTTTTTTGAATTTTCAAAACAATGCCTTCAGTTTGGCGAGGGTAAGTCAGTCTTTATTTTACAAATCATAAAAATGAGATAAAATGCTATTAATAAACTGACAGGCAAGTAGAATTATGTTTAGCAAATAAATAATTATGATGTATTATGATATATTATGTTGTGTTACGATATATTATTATTATTATTATTATTATAAAGCTACAAGTACACTGAGGCTATAAGAAATGAATGTTTCATGAAGAAGATGAATCCACACATCTTCCATGGTAGGTCAGGGCTAATGACATCCAAAAGAAACCTGGCGTAAATACTTTCTTTTCACTGTGTGATCTTAGAAAGAATGTCAAGCCTGATGTGAAATGATGAATTATTAACCACACATTACCTATATTAGATTGAATAATTATATTTAAAAGCACATGCTTAAAATATTTGCATCATTCTTGTCAAAATCAATTTTTGTGGGGCTGTAACCACATGACCTGGTGGTTAAGAGCACTATGTTCTTGCTAAAACAGGTTCTGTTTCTCATACACATGTCAGTCAACTCCTAACTCTCCATAGTGCCATAAATGGAATATGCTGCTCTCCTGCCTAATCAGAAATCCACACACATGGAGTCCATGAACTCATAGAGAAACACATACACAACATCAAATTCAGTAGATGAAATGAAATGCACTCTCTAGGCAAATATGACCCCACAAATTATTGTTTAAAATGAGATTTAAAGATTTTTGTTTCCTTACTCTTTGAAAGAGTTTGTGCACAGTAAGATTGAGGCTAGAAAAGACCAGCGTGGCCTTAGGGCTGATCCTCAAGGCCCTCTGGTATTCCCAAGAAGCATCCTTTCCTATAGGAACTGCCAGCAGCATCAAAGTCTTTCACTCATACTCCTGTTGGTTTGTGTCTGCACGTTTGGTTGCAATATTTGCTTTATCCATTACCTAATTTCATTTTCACGGCTAGCACCAAATTTTATAGAAGAGATTCATACCTACCATGAAGTATCTTTTGTTAACCTTATGCAATCCTGTTAGTTCAGTGGAAGGCTAAGGTGTGGGCTGAACAGAGAAATTATTCAGGAGATGTCTAGAGATTAAGTGAATAGGCCATGCTGGGCCATCAGCTCAATGCATTTCTGAACATAGTGGCTTCTGGCTGCATGGACTCTAACTATACTACTGTGTGTGACTTAAAGGCATATAACTAAGAGTGAAAAGAAGCACACACAGACACAGAGACACTCTGCATAATTACTTTGGGTGATGGTTAATGGCATGTGTGTATAATACAAAAATCTTTATTTGTTCATGAGGTTGATTAATACATAACAATTAATTGTATTCAGGGAATCTTGACAAAAAATGTTTGAGATTTTTTTAAATATTACTGAAATCAAGAACCAAATAAAATAATTGCCTTAAATCCTATTTTAATTCTAATTTCTAAAAATGTAGTCCAGAGAGCTTAATGAAAAATGACATAATCTATGACCTTTAGAAAATTTCAATAGGATAAAATCTTTGTGTTTGTTACAATTTGTTATTTAGTATAAGTTAAATATTTCCAATTTTATTATATAGGTATAAAATATCTCAAGATAATCATTTAAACAAATTAATAATCTTGGTAATTTTTATAAATATACAGAGATAGCCAACTAAATCATACACATAAATACAGACATATCATAACATTAATAAAAATAAAAGTGGTTTTGTATTTTTGTTTTTGAGACAGGGATTCTCTGTATAGCCTTGGCTGTCCTGAAACTCATTCTGTAGAGAAGGTTGGCCTCAAACACACAGAGATCTGCTAGCCTCTGCTCCTGAGTGCTGGGATTATAGGAGTCTATCACCACTGCCTGGCAGTTTTATATTTTTTTAAGAGAAAATAATGAAATTTTAGAAAGATTGAGCTGAGTTTAAATTAATCCACAAGCCAAATTGATGGAACATTTTAAAAAAGCTCCTTAAATTTAAACATCTGTCTTTGTCAGTGTTCTAGTACTGAGAAGAGACACATCGTGACCGAGGCAATCAAAGAAAGCATTAAATTGGGACTTACTTACAGTTTAATAAGTTTAGTCCATTATTATCAAAGCTAGTGGAATGGTGTCATGCCAACAGGCATAGTGCTCGCTGTCAATGAAGGTTGATTGAGAAGCCAAGGGCAATGGCACTGGGTTTTGATTCTACTGCATGGACTGGCTTTGTGGGAGCCTGGTTTGTTTGGATGCTCACCTTACTAGACCTGGATGGAGGGGGAGCACCTTGGACATCCCACGGGGCAGGGAACCCTGTCTGCTCTTAGGACTGGAGAGGGAGGGAGAGGAGGGGGAGAGGAGAGAAAAGGGAGGTGGGGAGGAAGTAGAAATTTTTAATAAATAAATAAATTTAAAAATAAAATAAAAAGAAAAAAAGAAAAAGGAAAATTACGAAGAGGGAGGAGTCAGGCTGGCTCATTCTGGCTTGGACTTTTGAAACCTCAAATCCCACCAAAAGTGACATAATTTCATCAATAAGGCTATACCTCCTAATCCTTCTAATCGATATGAAATAGTGCCAGTCCTTGACGGCTAAATATTTAAACGTATGTACCTGTAGGGTTTCTAGTATCTGGTAAAATGCATCCAGCCTTTGGCAGGAAGGATTTTTCACACCATAGGTGGAACTACCAACACTGAAGAGATTCCGCAGACTGTAGGCTAATGTTTATTCATTTGTGTATATATGTAAATACTGTGGTTAAAACAGCTATAGATTTGTGAGGAAGAAGGCAAAGATGGGATAAATGGGACGACAGAAAAAGAGGGGGAAATATATAACTACTTTTAATTAAATAAAAAATGCTCATATTCAAAATGCTTGCCAGAAAGTGCCTGTTACTTTGATGCAAACTACATCTTGGAGGGCTTGCTTACTAAACCTACCTCCCTTAATCATATAAAATTTGTAGCCTGATGGTAAAACTGCTTCTCAGTTTGATATACAAATGTGAACATTGTTTTGCCATCTAGCATTGGCTCTAACTTGGTTTCCACGGCTGTTCCTTAAGAAGGGATGACTTTGGTGGTTCTATTAGATATTGGAGTACAGTCATCACTGTAAATCATTCCAAGGTGACGGTTGTTATTCAGGTCTTTATATCCAGAAGGTAGATGACCACTGATTAGTATTTCAAACCACTTAATTGGTCTTGTCCTAGTGAAATTTATCAGTGAACTATTTTTAAAATAATTTGAATTGTTGACAAAGTAAGTAGCAGGCAATGTCCTCTGCTTGGGACAGTGGGGTGGGATAAGAATCCTCCACAACACACACCAAGTGTGAAAAGATCATAGCCTGAATCCAGCTGTGTGTCTAGCTGCCCTGTTCATAGAATATAGATTTGAAGTTACTAAAAGTATAACTTCGAATTATCATTTACAACAATCACTAGAAATCTTCCCAAGACATACAATGGACAATGGGTAGTTGGTAAGGGGAAGGCATCTGGTTTATGATAAACTAACATTGCTCAAATGCTACAAAGATTTCAAGAAGCATAAACCCTATCTATATAGCAAGGAGTGTGATAAAGAGAAAACAAAACAAATAAATATCAGAAGCAGTAAATTACTGCTATAAAACAAACAATCATCATTCATAAGCACCAGGATTAAAGAGAATATGTGGCGGTTGAGATGTGAGGCTACATGCAAACACTGTTGTTCCCTATAAACACTGCTACAGTGTCTTAGAACCCAGTAGCTTTCTATAAACACAGCGATAGTGTGTGGCAACCCAAACAACTATTTTAAGCAACAGAAATTGGGCACATTCAGCAGAGGGAGGAGGAAGTGAGTGGGCTTTCCTCTTTACTGTGGCAACAATATAGTGATTTGGAGCTTATTTTCAGAGTCCGGGCAACTTGATCTCTCTAGTCTACTGGTCTTTGCAATGTTAGGTCAACACTCCAACCTTTTGCAACTATTTCCACAAGAGGAGGGACTAATGAAATTGAATCACATTTTATAAAAATGCTTCCAGGACTAAATGGAACCATAAAAAGGAGTTCTGGTTTGCTTATCTAGATGATAGTGGTCCCTAAATCAGCAGTATTTTCAAATAGATGATTACTTAATAATGTGACAAATCACAGTAAAGATTGTTGATGCCGGATGAACATACCACTCAAGACTAGCAAATTAGCCTGCAGCATTTCACATTCCTTTGGAAAGGTATGAACAAGACGTACTGCAACATAGAAATAGGCCTTCTTAATCATTGTGGATGCATTCTTGGTAGAACCTTCTAAGAGTGTGTAGCACACCACTGGTCCTTTATTGACATCCTTGGTGTAGTGATGGTTGTTAGACATAAACAAAAATCATACAATTGAAGATTGAGATGAGGTTTTTAAGGATTCCTGGGTGCACTCCCTTAAATCAGAATGTCTACTATAATATCTATGAGTATGAACCCTATATTACACATTTCCAGTAAACCATCTCAATGTGAGATGTGTAAATTAAATGGATATGTGATGACACATTATGCTATTTTTAAAGAATGAATGCATTTAACACTCTTTCTTGCATCAAATATACAACACAATCAGTTTCTCCTCTACATCCTTAAATTCAGTATACTCTAATGGTAGGTGGAATTGCATGTTCCTTCATGTATATCTCCACAGTCTCTTGTCTTCGCTCTGAAATTTAATTTTATTTAGCATGTTATCCACAAGTCTATGAAAGGTGTGATTTCAAGTTCTTAAAAAGAAACACAAATATTTTGACTCTCATGTGGTACTCACTCCCTGTTTTTATAATTGATGCATAACCCTTCTATAAATGGTTTGTTTGTTTATATGTCTCATGGTAACAATGACTACATCAGGTCCTTTGGCAGTAAATAAACACTTTACCATTTAGTTGTATATCCATCTCTAATAAAAATAGAAATAAATGATAAAACCAGCGCTGTTCAGAAAATACAAGATTAGAATTGTGTGTTATTATTAAAATTATTTGTGGTGGAGTATAGCAATAAGTGTAAGAATAGCAATTAATTTCTTAAACTTTTTCTCACAAACTCGAATTATGAGCAAAATGCTTTCTAATCTGCCACTGATCTCTTAGTGTCCATCCATGCTCTTTGTCTGATTTCACTCTCTTCCCTTTTATTCCTGTGAACACAGAAGGTGCCGGAAGTCACAGATGCTCAGATGACCTCCTGGCAGAGTTGCGTGCCCCTCTCTTCTTGTCAGACTCACCTGTACAAACCTCAATTTACATGGAATCCATCTCCTGCCGGCTCTATGTTTTTTTTTTATCCACTGAACTAAAGCAGGCTGGGGAAAGTCACATTGTTATATATGCTTTTCTGAACTATAATTGTAATGGGCCCTGTGTGCCAGCTCATGGCACAAACTAACTCTACTGCCGCCGTTGTCACAGTGCCATACTCTTAGCTTTTCCCATTTGAAGGAGCTGTTCACGACAACAGTGATGAAGAGGGATCACTAATCTGACCAGCTCCTTGATTCCCACTTTTTGCACATCTATAGGACAAAACTCCCGAAGAATTTTTAGACCCTTTGTCCCTATACTACCCATGAAGATATCCTCTCACAGCCATTAATGCCTGACTAAACCCAGCAGCCAATTTGCATTCTTTATTTGAGACTATATCTGTTGGAGAAAGAGGCTGCTTGTTGGTTCCCAGCCACTCGGCTAGTTTAGATCCGAGATAATCACACAGAATCTGTTTAATTAAACCACTGCTTGTCCCATTATGTCTAGCTTCTTATTGGTTAACTCTTATATTAACTCAACCCATTTCTATTAATCTGTATATCGCCAGGTGGCTGTGGCTTACCGGGTAAAATTCCCAGTGCCTGTCTCTGGCAGCTCCTTGTCTTTTCTCTGACCCGGCCCTTCTTTCTCCCAACATTCAGCCTAACTTTCCCTGTTTACCTAAGTTCTGCCTTGCTATAGGTCCAAAAGAGTTTCTTTATTTATTAATGATAATCACAGCACACAGAGGAATTCCCACATCACACATCAGCAAATTAGGTGAAGTGTTTGCTCTCATCTCAGGAATAATTCTCTCGGTTTCTAGAATTTCTTTATATCTACTGCTTGATCGTCTTTTTAGATGGAATCTACTTTTTTGATGGTTAAATGCCTCCAACCATCCCTCTTGTCTCCTCTTTCTAGCTGAGGTAGGTTTTATCTTCATCCATACGCAGGGAGAAATAGTTTCATCCATTTTCTCCTGAACATGCATTTTCAGATTTTGACTGCATTTTCCCATCTTTGTGCTTTAAATCCTTAACTCAAGTATGTCAAAAGTGAAAATTCCTTTGAATTTCTGAGAACCTCCTTCATTATTCTCCATGCCTCTATTTATTAATTCCACCCATTTAGTTTTGGCAAAATATATTGGGACAACATAAATTAGTTCTTATTACTTTCTTATTTTAATGTGTCATAGATGACTTTTCACATATCCTACTGTCGTTTTTTCAGAACATTCAAATTTGAATTACTAGCATTTTACCCTACCATTTCTCGCCACACCATGATCTCAAACTTAACATATGCTAACTAACTAAAGACTGTTCTCTGCTTCTACCCCTGCATATAATGCTCAATACGGTGCTTAGAAAAGTCTTTAATACCTATGGTGATCCTTTCCCTGATATTGTTTTAATTTTTTCCATAAAACTCTCTGCACCTGGCCTATTGTCAATAACTTTCACTGGCTCTGTGAGTCCTCCCTGACAAAATGTAGTCAGATTTAGAAACAAAGAGGTCTCGTTTGATTTATTGTTGAATCACTAGTGCTTGCAATACCTGAAATACAATGGACACTGAATAAATTAATTAGGCAATTAATTGCACTTGATGTTTTTCATGGCATTCTGTAAAAACTATGTGTAAAATGTTGATTTATATCCTACTATTAATTTCCATTAAGCTTTCAGAAACCCATTTCCCTGGGGAGGAAAATGACCATGGCTACATCTGCAGGCTCTGATGTTTATCTTTAAGAGTATTTCTCTTTGTATGTCTCCATCACAGGCACATTCATTTCTCCCACACAACTTCCATTAGAGAGGCATTAAAATGTGCAGGTGCTTCTCAACCATTCATTAGCAACACTCATGTAGTTGATTTTTCAGGTCGAAGGAAATTCATGCTAATTCTAAGGTGCTTCTGAATAGCTGGTTCTGTGCAGCAACCGAAAGGTAGACATTTTCTTTTTATCAAAACTCACATGTTGCAAATATGTGATTTGCATTCTAACAATAAGCAATATTTGAATTTAAATGCGTTTAAATTGTAGACTTTTTCTCATTAGTACTGAAATTATAAAATATTTATAAAGTTGATTGACTTTCAAAGCACTGTTTTTATTTACAGGTCATTTAATTTTTCCATTATGTACAGGTAAACAGAATTATTAAAGAAGAGGTGACAAGAATTATAGAGCTAAGATATTTCTTCATAAACCCTTGTCCATCGGCGTCCTTTATATAAATATACATGTTAATGCATTTACCTACACAAGCATGTAGAAGGATTTTGTCTTCTAATAGTAATTGCTTTACTATATATGGAGGATTTAAGTCAATGGTCATAAATACTATACTGCTTTCTAGAGAATCAGTTTAAAATGTCATTATTCTTCAGTAGGCATCGTTAAAAAAAGAATATAGACATTTTAAACTGATTCTCTAGTAAGCAGATGGCAGTTTTTACATATTTAAGTTAACAATAGCAAATAAATAAATAATCTGTTTTCTAGAGAAGCTTAATGTAGATTATATATGGTAAAAAAGTCGGCAAGCATAATCAGAAGGAGTTTGCTCAGGGTGAAGTGTAAAGGAATACAAGCCCTACATATTCTTAAAATAAGAACAAAGATGAAATAAATAAAATAATATGTTTGGAAAAGACAGAAATAGAATTGGAATTATTGCATTTACAAAGTTAGTGTGCCTGGAAAATGAAATCAGTGCATAAAAGTCACGTAGAATGTATAGTATATTCCAACATTCCAAAACTCCAGCACCAGTATTAATAAAACCTAGGGCCTTACACAAGTTTAACATTTTCTATGACACAAAACTACTACCCCAGCTTTAAAGTACAAGGTTCACCCTATCACAAATAGTAGGTACTAAATAGTCAATATAATTTTAGAGGCTGAAAATATAACTTAGAGTTGTAATAAATATGCAAAATATACAAAACTTAGTAATGTTTTGGAAAGATATATAATAATGCTTTATTTTGAGCAGCTTCATTGCCCTTTATATAAATTGAATGTAATTTGGGAATTACATAGAGCTATCAATTTTAAGACAAATGTGTTACTCTATTAAGAATTCAACTATATGGTGGATTACATTGACAGATTTTCATATGCTGAAACATCCCTGCATTTCTGAAATGGGCCAGACTTGATCATGGTGGATTCTGGTTCTGATGTGGTTTTGGATTAGCCAAAACAATCCTGTACAATAAAAGAACTTCTGAAGGCATCACAATATCTGACTTTAAACTCTACTACAGAGCTACAGTACTGAAAACAGCCTAGTATTGGCATAAAAACAGACAGGAGGATCAATGAAACTGAATCAGTGACCTGCATATTAATTCACACACCTATGAATACCTGATTTTTGACAAAGAAGCAAAAATTATCAAATGGAAAAAAGAAAGCATATTTATAAATGGTACTGGCATACCTGAATATTAACATGTAGAAGAATGAAAATAGATCCTTATCTATCACCATGCACAAAACTCAAATCCAAATGAATCAAAGACCTCAACATAAAGTCAGCCACATTGAACCTTATAAAAGAGAAAGTGGAAAGTTCCCCTGAATGTATTGACAACAGGAAACCACTTCCTAAATATAACACTAGTAACACAGATACTGAGAGAAACAATTAATAAATGGGACCTTCTGAACTTAAAAGATTCTGTAAAGCAAAGGACACAGTCAACAAGACAAAATGGCAACCTACATAATAGGAATAGATTTTCACCAACCCCACATTAGACAGAAATCTGATCTCCAAAATACACAAATAACTGAAGAAAATGGTCATCAAAAGAACAAATAAAAAATGGAGTACAGACCTAAACAGAGACCTCTCAACAGAGGAATCTCAAACGGCAGAAAGACACTTAAAGAAATGCTCAACGTCCTGAGTCATCAGAGAAATGCAAGTCAAAACAACTCTGAGATTCCATCTTACACCTGTAAGTATGGCCAAGATAAAAAACACTGATGACAACTTATGCTGGAGAGGTTGTGGGGTAAAGGGAACACTCCTGCATTGCTGGTGTGAATACAAGCTGCTACAGTCCCTTTGGATATCTGTGTGGTGATTTCTCAGAAAATTAGGGAAAAAACCTTCTTCAAGACCCAGGAATACAACTTTTGAATATATATTCAAAGGATGCTCAATTGTGCCACAAGGACAATTGCTCAACTATATTCATAGCACCATTGTTTGTCATAACCAAAACCTGGAAACAACCTAAATGCCCCTCAACTAAAGAATGGATAAGGAAAATGTGGTATGCTTGCATAATGGAGTTCTAAACAGCAGAATAAAATCATGACATTTTGAAATTTGCTGGAAAATGGATGTATTTAGAAAACATCATATTTAGTGAGGTAACCCAGACCCAGAAAGACAATTATCTTATGTTCTCACTCATAAGTGGTTTCTAGACATAAAGCAAAGAAACCAGCCTACAAATCACAATCCCCGAGAACCTAGACAACAATGAGGACCCTAAGAGAGGAATACATTAATCTAATCTACATGGGAAGTAGTAAAAGACAAGATCTCCTTAGTAAATTGTGAACATGGGGACCATGGGAGAGAGTTGAAGCAGAGGGGAGAGACATGGAGGGAAGCAGAGAAAAATGTATAGCTCAATAAAATTAACAAAAATGAAATCATTTAACAGATACTTTTTAAAAAAATATCAGGACATGGAAGAGAGTATGTATAACAAATAAATGTCTTCAAATCTGGAAAATTGCAAAATATTTTCAGAGAGATAAAATATAACAGTTAAATGCACTGGAGCAGCTCTACTTCATCTTGTCTTGAAATTCCATTCTGTACTTTCAAACTTGGTATATCATATTTAAGTAAGCATGGGGCTCTCCTTTCAGGTATATACAAGTCAATCTAATGCAATCGAACTATATTAAGTACATGTAAGCTTATAAATGCTGCTACATTTACTCTGCAATATATAATACTTAATGACATTGTTACCTGCAAGCTATTTCTATTGCTTCTTAAAGGTGAATTCCAAGATCTTTGTGACTGGTTTAAATTCTGGTGCTGTCTTCTAGGAGGCTAACTTCTTTACTATGGGTTTTATGTAGGACTTTACTTATTTTGCTATCTAATAAAACCAGAAGTTATCAATGATTAGCTTGCCCTGAATCAACCATAACTCTTTGCTTCCAGAATACTTCATATTCAAACTGTGTTCCAAAAGGTCAAAATAACTAAGATAAACAAAATGTTTAAAAGAGATTGAGGGCTAGCACCTTATGCATGAAGATATTTATGTCTGATTGTTATTTTAATAATACTTTTTCAATTTATTCTAAATAAATTATAGAAAGTGTGGTATATTTAGCACATTTTCATGCAATAAGGATACATAAGTGAAGGACTACAATAGTAAAATATACATAATTCATCTACAGGGGATTAGACAGGGTGTGGATTACTGTTGGTCATGAATAATATTCAGTCTGGAGGAGGTGAACTGAGACTTGGAACCACCTAGTTTACAATGCAATATATCATGCTGAAAATGAAATTATTGAAAAATTAAGTGAAGAAAAAATGGCATATATAGACTCCAAAGATCATGTACTGATGCACTGTAAGATCAGTTTAAATATGAGACTGTGATGTAATTAGAACACTGGGATTTAAGCACATATTTTTGGAAGCAGGCCTGATTGCAGCAGTAAGTACGCTTCTAAATTGTAAATGAACTGCTGCTATCCAACATTTAGTCTCTTGACATTATTATTAATATAATTAGTGCCATTCTGCCTATGAATGTGAATGTGTTCATTAGAGAGAGTCACATCAAAATTGTTTTGCCTCGTCGACTGTCAATTATATTTTAGGTATTCTTTAGAGATGTGGGCAGAGAGAGAAAGATTGCATGACCATGTAAAAAGTGGAACAATGTTTACTTAATATGGAACATGTATAGTAAGTGGGCCAGGTGAACTATGTATGCATAATTTATAGATGGAACTTTATAAAATGTACCAAAATACTTTCAAGTAGATTATTTAATGGTCATATAAATTGCTTATTTGAAAATAATTATCATGAAGATGATTTTCAAAAGGGGAACCAAAAAGGATACTTTCAAATTGTGCAAAGACTACAGAGAAACACCAAAGGCTACTGGATTTATTGTTGAGAAGATGCAAGGACAGCTATCATATATTCTGTGGCTTGAGTTAATTTAATAATTCATGTATGCATACATGTTTGTATGTGAACATATATGTGCCTACCAGGAATTCATTTTTATGTTTCATCTGTGCCTGATGATTTTATAGAGCCTCTTCTGCTTGTCTGACCTCAAATGTTTAATTTGACAAGCAGAAATGGACCTTTCATTCAATAAAACAACTTATTTTTGCTTTAGAAATTATGAAACCCACCCAGCAGGTGCCTGTAATTGAGCACTTAAAATGATCATCATTTTAAAACAAAGAGCCTAGTGAGGTCCAGGCATCCCTCCTGCCCCTCCTGACAGCTGACAGGTACTCCCTCTCAAGGAGTGAACAAGTAGCTGTGAGTTCTAGGATGTCAAGGAGCTGTCAGAATTTTCACAGATTCTCTCAGAACAAAAATTAAACGTGAGACTGCTGACAATCCTTTTGGTTTTTCACACAACCATGAAGCGTTCAGCTGGGCAATTTGTACCATAACTGAGTTCTAAGTTTTGAATTTTCCAGTTACAGTACTTATGCAATTCTGTCTTTCCTTTGAGTTCCATTTTCCTCCATCTGATTCAAACCATTTTTAAGATTGGCATTAGGGTAATGTTGGCTTGGCAGCCAACCCTACAAGAAATAAAATCTGTAGACTATTGGTAGTTCAGTAGCAGTTAAGCTAACTTTGAACAAACAGTGAATAAACTTTAAGTCTTATAAGAGACTGTTTCCCAGGATTCACCTACACAATATTTTTTGATTTCTCTCTAACCAATATTTAGCATGTGTCATAAATCCAAAAAAACACACACAGGCTTATCTCCCCAACTCCAGCTGTGGCTGTTCTGTCCTCTGGTGATTACATCACACATACCCATAGGTCTTAGGTGGCAGTGGGTCCACTCATAGGTGGTTTTAAACATAAAAGCAAAGAAAACCAGCCTACAAACCACAATTCCTGAGAACTTAGCAATGAGGACCCTAAGAGAGACTTACATAGATCTAATCTACATGGGAAATAGTAAAAGACAAGATCTCCTGAGTAAATTGGAAACATGGGGACCTTGGGGGACGATTGAAGGTGGAAGGGGAGAGGCAGGGAGGGGAGCAGAGAAAAATGTAGAGCTCAATAAAAATCAATTTAAAAAGAGGGTCCAACTCAAAAGTGAGATATATCATCTTTCTGCTTCAAACCCTTCTTGACTTAGGGTTTAGTCACAATTTCATGTAAGTGTAAATAATTTTCATTTTATATGTATGAATCTTTTAAATTATGACTCTTGGTTTTTCCTTACTGGTTCATCCTGTCTTCAGTTTACTTTTTTAAATGTTTATTGTTTGCTTCATTCTTTAAAGGAAACCCATTCAAAAGAACCAAAAAATACAGGAATACTGAATGAAACAATGACCCCTTGCAACATTATCCATATCCGTGATGATTATTATCGTCAATTTGTTGAAATCTATGACCACCTGGAAAACAAGCTTCTGAGCTTGTCTGTGGGAGATTCTCTAGGATGGGTTAGTTGAGGTAGGAGGGGCCATTGTGTCTGTGGGCATCACCATTACACAGGCTGAGGTTTCTGCATTGAATAAGAGCAAGTTATCTGAGCACAAGCATCTGCCTCTCTCTGCTTCCTAACTAGGGTATAATATCACCAGCTACTCTCATGTCTTCCCCAGCAGGACAAATCATCAGTGAGTTACCAGACTGTAAACAAAGCAAATCCTTACTTTCCTTAGCTTGTTTCATCAGGCACTTTGCCATAGCAACAAGAGAATGAACTAAGGCAGTATGTAACTAATAATACATTGAAGTTAATCTTCACGGTTAATGTCACAGTGTTTAAACTGTGTCAGCAAGATGCATTTTTACCACCTCCTGTCACCTGTTCTCAGAGCGGCTGAAATGACATATATACATGCATTAAATGAAGGGCTGTGTGTAAATATGTTACCACCTTTGCTAAGTTTAGAACGTTTCAAGGCCTGGACTCTTGCTTGTATCATTTATTTCCGTAAAATAAGATATAGTAGCATGCATAATGTTAATTCAATATTTGCTGTACTAGTACATCTATTTGAATTAATATTGTGAATAAATATATTTATAATAAAAATAAATATAAGTCAGTCAATTGGCAGGAAATAAAAGATTTTTGCATGATTTATTAAACAGTGCAGATCTCACAAATCAGCTAAGCTTATTCCTCTGTGCAAGGTGTGGTGTCTCGTGAAATGCAAAATGGCAGAGTCAGGAGATAGTGTTACTTCTTATACCTCTGCCTTGCAAGTTATTTCATTAAACATAATTAACGAAAGGACAAAGAACTGCCACTTTACACCGCTAAAATGTGTATGATTTATTTTTTGACAAATGTTTAATGAATTGGACATTTTAAAATGTCAGCTCAAGTATTTATATTTTTATTTGATGTAATGGCTTACTATATCAAGGAAGTACTTTTAATCTACATAAATTTTCATTTTTAATTATATGAGTTTATGTGTTGAATTTTACTATCTTAGTAACACATTATTTAAATAGCTTTCAACATTCTCTGAAACTAGTCAGATTTCATTCTAATTTATAAAATGGTAATTCACATATTTTTAGAAAATTATATTTGTGAGTGTTCTATCTGCTTGTATGTTCGTGCACCATGTACATTTTTGGTGTCATGAAGGTCAAAGTAGGTGTCAGATACTCTGGGATTGCAGTTATAGATTTTTTTCTGCCAGTATGTGCTGGAATTCAAACCCAAATCCTCTGCAAGGGCTATAAGTGCTCTTAATGAACCCTCGAGCCATTTCTCCAGGTAAGCTAGAGATCTTAAGGTTAAGAAAAGCCAGGATTTCTCATACCCTACTCCAAAAGTGCCTTGTGCTTACTCCGGAAGAATTCACGTCATCTGGATATATGTTAGATATGTCTACAGATGGGTTCCACCACTCACTGGTCAGGTAGCAGTTTTGAGGGTTGCAATTTGACTCATGTACTTTAATGGGGAAACACATGGTACATGAGTATTACGTAGACTAAATCTTGAGGCCTTTTGTTTTATATTGTGACTTCAGATAGGTTCCGTACCTTGCCAATAAAACTTGAGAAAGATTGCCAATCACTTAATAACTCATCAACTTCAGGTGATACTTGACAAGTAAACCAATATAGACATGCGGGCTATCCATTTTGAAATCACTCAGGATATGATTCTCTGGCTAGTGTCTAGGAAGAAAGAGGACTTTAGGAAAGGATGTGCATACACAGGTATCAAGACTTTCGAAGGGCCAGGAATACCCAGAGTCATTGTGGATGAATCAGCATGGAGAATGAAGGTGAAACACCAAGGGGTATGCAGAACTCAACTGACTCTAAGTACATGTGTACATGCAGGTTTGAAAAGGGGAAGGTTAAGTTTTAAAAAGTTAAGAAAACTAAAAATCTAGAATACACTATAGATAGATACTATCAGTGGCAAAACAGAGGATAAGCATCTTAAGCATTCAGCAGTAATAAAAGTAGTTGATTTTAATATCCTGATAGCAGAAAATAATATATTTTAAGTTCCACTTGAGACATGAAATCATTTTTCTCTTAATTACTATCACTTTCTAAAATAATCATAATTCATTTTTTGGGCAAATCTAAACATTAAGTGGTTTTGATTTTTTCAAAATGTTCAGTTTGTTCTCTGATCACATTAACTCAAGTAGTCGTTCTAAATTTAGGGACTGTACTATCATCTGTTAGCACAACAGCCTGAAGACCTTTCTGAATGATAATATCCCAGAAACACCCTGACTCCCCTCCCCCAGGATATTGCTGCCTGCAGCTCCAGTGCCTCGATGCTGGTGCATATGAGTTTACCCAGCATCGTATACCTTTAAAAGAGGAGCAAGTTAATGTAAATGGAAAGGTGGCAAGCTCTATATTTTGAGTCTGGAATGTAAAACAAATTAAAATAGCATCAAAAATGGAACTGAAATTGCCAATAAAACTTTTAAGTTCGTCCCCCCTCCCTCCAAAGAGGGAGGTGGAGCGGGAGGGGGGGGGAGTGGGAGGGTGTTGGGAAGAGGGGCGTAAATGGAAACTTTTATAATTTAATAAAATTACTTTCAAAAAAAAAGAAAATAAAAGCTCATGATTTCAGTAAAAAAAAAAAACTTTTAATGATTGTAAAAAGCCATTAACATGATCCCGGTAAATTGATCAGGAGAGCTATTTATATATTTTGTTGTAAAAGTTAATAAATCGATACACTGGGCAGAACAATATTCTATTTGATTCCATTATTTGTAGAAATGGTTTGGAAGTGAAAATCTCTACTTCATTTTAGAATTCTCTGCCTCTCCCTATGAAAATGAATTTGAGGCCTTGAATCAGATCTGTCTGTGGGGAAAAAAATGGTACACTTACAGAAATAGGAATTGTATGATGCTACAATTTACAACACTTATATGTATTTCTGACATATTTTGGATACTTTAGCATAATATCAAAAATATCTTCTTTTGTACTTTTTTGTCTCTTCAGCAAAAAAGCTTTTGTGAAAAATATACAAAAGAATATACAATCTAAACTATATTCTCAAGTAAAAGCAGTGGATCAAGTCAGCTTTCCATATGTATTGCATCCTCAGACTTTCCTGATGGTGGGTTAGAGGAACCCTGCCAGGAATCTCAGGGCATATGCCCAGTCTGCAAGACAGAAAGGCCTTTTATTTGAAGTCACTGAGCATATAAGTCAGTAAGTCTCTGTTGTAGAAAGATGAAGCAATGGGAGAAATGCACACTTAACTCTTTCTAGATGAAGACATGGAAACTACATTTTCCATCATACTTCAGACCTGAGTTTCATCTTGACTCTGCAGGGTAGTCTCATCAAACACAAGTCTCAGAAATGGGCCACCTCCTATGTAAGCAATTTTACTAAAGCCTCTCCTCAATATATTTTTATTGATATTTTCTGGGGATCCTATTGTTAAATGTTTCGTTTTCAGTGAGTTCCAGGATGTTATCTAAATGCTTTCATATTTAGTTGCTAAGCATTAGACAATAGAACTCTTAGAATCACATTGTAAAGAATAAAAATGAGACAAAATCTTAGATAAGTACACGAACTGCTTCCAATTAAGTAGAGTAATTATGTCATTAAGCTGGCTATTACTATTAACTGTGTTACTTTATAACATTGAGAATATAATTTTATCAGTCCCTCCCATAGCTTCACGTGAACATGTCCTCTTTATAAATAGTGTATTAGCATGAAAATTAGCTTTTATGCCTGACAAACAAGTAAAAAGAGATAAATTTTTTGAAAATAGTCACTGTCATTAAATATATTCTCATAAAATACCCAAAAAAAGAAATAAAAGGAAAGCATTCAAAATATCATTTGAAAAGGTACTAAGAAAAAATTATAAAGATGGCTTAAGGTCATAAAAGAATGGCTATAGACACTTGTACATTCTGTGTATCCCAAAATATTCTATTCATTGGCGAGACCTTATTATATTTTGAATGGCAAAAAATCAAAAATGAAAATGGTTATAATTAAAAAAACAACAGGAGAGAGATACACGCCATCACACAACAGGGCTCAAGTGGAAATTAGGGAAAGAAAATAGGAAATGGGAGGAAGGGAGGGGAAACTTCCCTCTAGAGACAGGAGCAGCAGAGGAGAGGAAGAGGAGAGAGAGAGAGAGAGAGAGAGAGAGAGAGAGAGAGAGAGAGAGAGAGAGAGAGAGAGAGAGAGAGAGAGAGAGAGAGAGAAGGAGGAGGAGGAGGAGGAGGAGGAGGAGGAGGAGGAGGAGGAGGAGGAGGAGGCAAGGAATGCTTTTCTGAGCGGATGTAGTACATGTGCTTAGGAACATTGTCAGGACCCTGAGCAGTCCAGAGGACTGCCGGAGTGCATTCTGCCAATTTCCCAAGAGACAGGGTAGCATAATGTCTGAACGATAATATTCAGCCCTCTGTTTATTATAAAAAGTATTTAGGGATAACAAGGGGGTGGGGCGGGAGGAGGACACCAGAAGCTCAGAAACAGTTTCCCGCTGACCTGGCACTGTTTTATTTTGGGGGACATGAGAAAACTGGGGTGCTGGCCAAGTCCAGAAATACGTGACTGTTTCACTTCACTATACAGACTCTGTGGATCCATCAGGTACCCTTTGGACCTGACAAGATATTGGCAGAACAGAGGATAAAGTTAAATTTAGGGAAATTTTTTTCCTCGGTCCTGGTAATTGAGGGATGTGTGTCTTAAGACCAGGGGAAAGGTGGAAGGGTTCAGCTATTGAATGACAGGACTTAATACTTAATGACGAGTATATCTGACCTGTTCGAGGTGGATCAAAGTAGACTCCCACAAGTTTACAAGAGGTTATTGAGTTTTAAAAAGATAAAATTTTTAGGCATATTAGCATTTCCAGTGTTTGTCATTTGTACCAAAATCTACATTCAGTAAAGAAAATACTCTGCCTGATTAGAAGCTTATCCAAATTCCATCGATTAGTGTTAAGACTGAACTCTTGGATTTATAATATAACAGTAGCCTAGTGAGAGAAAGAAATCTAAAACATTGTGTGCTTTTATTCGTTCTCAAATCGCATTCTCCTTACCACCATTTAAGCCTTTTCACTTTAAGACCTTCATCACCTGCTTTTCCATGCCTTAATAGCATGCATTTGCATACCTTACATGACTTTCTTAGAATAAAACATTCTTAGATCCTCACAACTTGAACTTCCATATCCACACATAAACTTACACCTTAAAGCACATTTTCCTATATAATTCACCAGGAGATACAGGATGCTGGTTACTGAGTGGAGTCATTGTAGACTGAGTTTCTTTTAAATAATTCAATGGTAATAAAAGTTACATTAAAATCTCTTTGGTGAGTCTCTCTCTCTCTCTCTCTCTCTCTCTCTATCTCTCTCTCTTTCTGTGTGTCTCTCTCTCTTTCTTTCTTTCTCTCTCTCTACTGGTAGCAAGGTGAACTGTGTCGAGACTTATATTAGCTCTATCTACAAAAGTGAGGCCTGTGACCTGAATTTCATGCTGAGAACTGTAAAGGCAGCTGAAGCCTTTCTTTCTGTAGTTAAATTGATAGAACTACCTTTAGCCTAGTCTTCAAACAATAACAGTGTTCCGAGAAGGATAAATTTTGCCTGAGTTATGATTAAAATGACAGAGATTTAGTTGCTGGCTATGTAGACAACCACTCTTGGGTCGTCCATGGTCATTGAAGGCAGAAGTCTGAGGGTAACATTAGTCTTCAGCTATCAAGCCTAGGCCTGCCAGGCCCCAGGAGATCCAATAGACTTCCTGCAGAGTAGAGGCTTGTGGGAAGACTAGCCTACCACTGTCTTGGCAACTTGTGGCTGTTGATTCTGCAGTGTCCTGTTTTGTTTATGGTCTGAAGAGGATCTTGGCAGCAGTTGAGACAAAAGACAGTTTTTACTCATTGGCTGGGCTTGCCACTTTTGAAGCAAGTTCTGGGTAGAGGTTTTTCAGTTTCTATCAGTCTTTTTGGGCACAGTAAGAGCCAGGAACTGGCATGTCTCTCTATTACAAAAAGCGTTTTAATTAAACATTTTAATTGTCATATTCTGCCGACCTCTGAGTGTTTGAGAACTGTCTGTCTATTAGGTCTATTTGAGTAGACAAATTTTGTTTCTACTTACTAGTTTGAAGCTTGACTCTGAAAATATATACAGGGTACTACTAGGTAAAGATTATCCCTGTAATTAATTATGTCAGTACTTAGTGTGACTAAAATTAAACAACTTGATCATTTATAAGATGACTGATGATTAACTTATAATTTTTAACAGTCTACAATATGTTAGCAATTTTCATAAGACTAGGAATTTATATTATATTGCTGTCAGGTTTAGCTTTAAAAATAATGATCTTGAATTGAAGTTTTTCTAGTATCAAAATAAACCTTTTAATCATAGAATGGTCTCAGTAATAAAAACCAAAATAAGTATTCTGTGGGTAAGAATAGAACAAGTTCATACCAACCTGCTAAGTCTGTCTATTGGGAAGGCAAGGAAAATGACAAGGGAAAGATCTCAGCACAAAATGTGAACATGAGAAAGGGGGGTTGTGAGTTGGAGTGTGGCCCATGGGCAGGAACTGAAGGAGCCCAGAGGCCAGCATGGCCTTTGACAGGCCATGGAGGACTCTGTCCAAATGCCAAATTTAGGAAAAGGACCATCTCTGGAGACCAGGCATTCCATTATGGAATATATATCTTATTTATCAAATGCCTTACTTGTCAATCATATATTTTTATCATCATACAAAATTTCATACCAATACAAAATATTCAGTATTTGATGCTTCCTTAGTCTAGAAAGAGATACAATGAACAGAGAGATCTCATTAGAACTAAGAAATATACACTTTAAACTTGATAAAAGATGGCTGCCAGCCATTCGACTGACTACATCATGATGAGGTCACCAGCCAAGATGGCAGAGACCCATGTGGTTGCTGTTTAAAACATGTTTTTCTAAACAATAGTTACATATCCATATATGCACAGTGGCGTCCAAGTTATATACACATACACATACACACAGGGTTTAATCTAGCTTACACTCATGCATATATAATTAAATCCAAATCACATATGTGTACACATACACAGATATATATATATATATATATATATATATATATATATATATATATATATTAAGCAGGAGTTGAATAAATTTAAATAGAAAATGTTGAGTGCTGAGCAGTATAAAGTTGACTTCTCCATCTTTGACTCCCACATTGCTGCTGACCTAGACAGGACATTTAAAGAGGGAGAGAAGACAAACACAGCAGGTTTGGAGCAAAGTAAAAGAATGAAAGTGAAGAGTTTTACCTTGTCTTCCTGATTGCCTTGTCCAAGGAATCCTGAGGCCAGTCTCACATCCAGAAAAAGGGTCAGAGGTGAGTAGCCCCACCAACGACTCTCTTGCCAGTACTGGATGGAAGGCGAAATCAAAACCACCAGTGCATTGAGAAAGCATATCTGCTGCAGGTGAAAGAGAACAGATCTATTGAGGGTGAAGCAGGCATGTAGAGTCCCCGAATGAAGTGGAGCCTTTGGTGGGCCCTGGGAAGGTATGCCACTAAACAAACATGCCACGTGCAACAGAGTTACTGCAAGAGGAAATTAGAGACAAAAAATGAAAATAAATAAATAAGTAATGTAAAAGCCAAGACACAAGGCAAAGGGAGCGAGCTCTATCTGGCAGGCACTTTTAAAAGGAGCCCATGTCACATAGCCATCAGCTGGAGACATGTAACTACTTTGGCAGCAGAGGAAGGCTGTGCCTACAGAAACTACCATTTGAATTCTTCAATGAAAGAAGGAGAGTTGGAAGTATAGAACCCCAGAGGTTTTTTTGTTTATTTATTTATTTTTGTCTATTGGAGATAGTTTACTTAATGAAAGGGTTTGTAACTTCAAGGGCTTCACAGTTGAGTAGAAGGTGAAAGAGACAAAACTAAGAGAAGGCTTAGAACAAAGACAAAATAAAGGTTGAAAATAGGGTACCCCCTTTCCATCTATCAGATCACTGGCAGAATGTTTCAAATAAAATAGCAGGATATAGTGTACCAGGAAGTAGTCATTTGGATTGATATCTAAGAGGTATTTGGGCAAAGGCATATCAGAGTGGAGGATGGGCTTATAATGGTAAACACAGTACTCACAAATGAAACAGAAAAAAACGGGATCAAAACTCCTGGGACTTTTCAGCATCACAAAATTTTCAGGGAGGATCAGTGAGTAGGCACAGGCTGATCAGGGACTTGTTGAACACAAAGCAGGGGCCAGGACTCCGAGCCCAAGAGACGTATAAGTTGTATGGTACTGAAATCATGGATGAGAGACAAATGATTAAGGAAGCATTGGTTGGCCCAGGGGCCTTAGGGCTCTTAACTGAGCCTCAAGACACATGTGGTTGCCTGATATCAGGGGTTTTTCAAGAGACAAGAAACCATGGTCAAGAAACGAGAGATGAATCCTCACTCTTGGGGAAAAGACCAGAGAAGGGGGCTCTCCGAATCATGCTAGTGATGGATGGAGGGGCCCAGCTATCCATTAGTTGAAGAGGGAGGTTATCATAATTTGGACTGAGTTCTAGAGTCATGACATGGATCAGACTGCCGGTGAGCAGGAGGAAGTGCCAGAAGAGCCTGCCAATGTTACGGTACCAATGTTATAATTTAATAACAGCGAATGAGAAAGATGCCATCGTGTGACTAGGCTTATGTGGAGGGATTTTATTAGGGAGAGGGGGAGTGAATAAAGAGGGGAGAAGAAAGGGGAGGGGAGAGGGTAAAGCTGCTTCTGGAGTCAGGAACAATGGAGTAGAGGAAGCAAAAGAGAGAAGGCAGATTGGGTCCACCTTTTATGAGGGAACGTAGTGTGCTGCTATGGGAATATAATAGATGATGTTGTCGGGACCCTGAGTAGGACAGATTACTGCCTGAATACAGCCTGCCATGTCCCACAGGAGCAGGCTAGCATAATGCCTAAATGCTAACAGAAGCGTCAAGAGTTTTTGACGAGAAGCTGTATTTTGTTGTACACATTTTATTTTCTAAAAGGTAGTTCTTTTTACACTAACAACTACTCAAACTTCTTGAACTATGTCATTAAAAATTATTGTCCATCGTACATGAGCAAAAAAAAAAAATACTTAAGTCTTTCACCACTACTATGGGCTTCCCTAAATGATTAAATAATGTAATACTTTTATAAGAATCCATAACTTTACTGGTAACACTTTCTTGGTTTGTTTTCAAAAATTTTATATGATATTGCTTAATTTTGTTTTCTTTGTGTGTCTTTTTTCTGACTACACACTTAATATTTGTTATTATTAGACTAAAATCTTATTTATGTTCCTATATTAGATATTACTCAGATTTTTGTTTCTTTTCCTCTTGTTGCAAATGATCCAAAATATGAGAACAATTCAAGAGACTCATTGCAGTCTAACTTATATATTATATTTTTTAGTTTATATATTTCTTTTCTCATTGGTGGATCTATCAGAAAAGATCCATCTTTATGGATAAGAGTTTACCTTGTCACATAGTAAAAGACACTAAAGTTTATTATGTCAGGTATATGGAAGACTGGGCTCATTGCCTTAGTCAAGAAGAGGGCAGACAGGAAGTGTGACTACATCCCAAGCCTCAAGGGCTACCATTTTCAGGGACCCACTTCCTGCTGCAAAGTTGTACCTCATAAGTGTCCCATAGGCGTCTAAAGTAGGCAATAAGTTTGAAACTCAATTGTCAAGTACATGAGCCTGTGGTAGACATTCCACATTCAAGCCATAATAATTTATTTTTTTCAGAAGTTCTGTAGGAAGTGTCATAACCATGCAGAGACACATTATCCTGATTTTAATCACTACATTTTTGAATATCTGCTATGCAAATGCCCACGTTTGTATTTTTGAGTGTCATCATTGGACACTATTTTGTGAGCAAGAATAATTATAGTAGTCATATGGGCCATAGAAGACATCTATTTTAGATTTAATAATAGTGTTTTGACCTATGATTATCCAATTTATTATTTTATTTCAGATGTGTGAGAAAATTGCAATTAAGTCTTCTCAAAACTTTCTCATATATTTTTGTCCATTTTGCTGAAATTATAACTGTTGCTTGCATCAAGACCAAGTATTCCTGTAGAAATAAAATTTTAATTACATATGTAATTTTAAAATATTGTATTTATATTCTTCAAAGATTAAAATGTGAAAGTAATTTTATAATACTTTAGTGCAAAATGATGTTTGAAACTACTTGAATACGTTATGGGCAAGGTGCTACTGGAATCTAAAACAAATACAAAGTTTATCAGTAGGATACTTGATGATTTTTTTCTTATCATTTTGGGACATATCATATGCCTCTATGCCTATTTATTCAAGTAACTGCTTTTCAATATTTGTCAATCATACTGGACTATGACTACATTTAGGAAGTAAACAAAATGTTTCCACAGTAAAAGTTACAGATTGATGATTTTTATCATCCTCTGTGCTGTTCTTGTGCGTTTTTCAACTGGATGACTTTTGTACCTTTAGCATATGTGACCTGAAAAATGAAGAAAAAAAAATGGAAAACTCTAAAATCTTTATGAGTGAAGAATAAGGAGGTCCATATCCTTACTTTCTCTTGTCTTATTATGGGATGAGGTTACTTTCATGCAACCTCAGTCCATTAGGTATCATCAAACAACATATTTCTGTTATCTGTCTTTCATTCCTCTTTCTTATTGAGAATATGTGCATATCTGTATCTGAGTATATAACACATGAATGTAAGTTTCGTCCATGACCAGCAAAGTGAGTCTTGGATCCGGACCGACAGTAGCATGTCCTTGGTGTTGAGATGTGAACCGGGGTCCTTAGAAAAACACCTAGTGCTCTCTACCCCTGACCTCAGCCCCTGAAAGTTCTTTCTTTGTTAATAGTCTCCCGCAATATGCCTTAATATACGTTTAAGTTTCTCTGATGATAAACTTTAAATTCTGAGCACTTTAACAGTAATTCATTTATATGTTTTCTGCTTTTATTATAGTTAATTCTCCATTTCCTACCAAATGTGCAGAGTTCTAAGGAAAAAAATAACTAAGCAGTCATGTTTTGAAAATGTAAACTAAGAATTAGTCCAATTATGGACTATTTTCATATAAGTTTATTTGCATAAATAAATGCATAGACTTCACAAAAAATAAGTGAGAAAATGTATATTAATTGTTGAAAAGATAGATTTTACTAATATGTGGTTATAGAAAAAGATGTAAGGAAATATTAAAAATTCAATTATCTGGTTGGATTGGCTATAAAATGCAATTACAGAATCATCAAGAAAATACAGGATACAGGCACTCTGGTTGCTCAGGGATGAGCAAATGATGAAGTGATATAGGAAGGGGCATGGTCTGTGGACCAAGATTACCCTAGCAATTATATAACTATCCAGTCAGGTGCAAGCCAGCAGGAAAGATATTAAGGTGCACTTGTTGAATGTGGGTTTGAAATCTGTTTCTGTGCATGCCCATAAAGAGACATCAAAGTCAACGTAATCCACCATAATATATGACCACAATGGAAAAGAAATCTAGGCTCAAATGAAACTCACTGTAAAACTTTAGTGTTATAAAGTGTCATTAACCTGAATGACTTAGAAAAATGAAGTTTTAAAGGGTGGCACCACTGAAGAGAGTAAATTATTATCATTATCATATAAATTCAAAAACTTTGGCTATTTGTTTTTAATTTTTGCTCTAACTTTGGACACATCCAATTAAGCTGACTGCCTATATTGAGAATTCACTAATTTTAAGAGTACAAGCAATGGAAGAAGTCATAATTACTTTGCTTTTAAAGAGATAGAGAAATATCACTAAGATATGTTGTCCTTTTAAACAGATTTGATGCATGATCCTGACATTGGTGGCATGAGAAGGGCAAGTTCCATGCAAGGAATCAGCAAATTTGAGCATCTGTTAATTAGCAACTCTTCATTCTTGTGCTATCTAAATGCTATCTTTCAGCTTTCCCTGTAAAGCTCCTAATAGTTCATCTGAAAAGATTAGAACACCGTTCAGCAGACACCCACATCCAACAGGACCGCCCAATCATTATCTGAAGCTACTCAAAACCTCTGCCACTACTACTATAAATCATTATGTTTTGCATCTTGCAAGAATATAAATTTTACTCGTGAGTCTTGACATTCATGCAGTAAATAAGCATATGACCCACGGATTGTCTTGTGAATCACTAGAGCACAAGTATGTTTTGGAGTGAAGGAGAAAAGACAAAGAATTACTCTCAGTGAAGCAGTACGTAAAGAAACAAAACGTTAACTCCTGTCTAATACGTATATAGAGTGAGACTCATACATCAACTGTGTACATTAATTTAGTGGGTGAGTAATTTGACTCGATTGTTGAAAGCACCTCTACCCTACCTCTGTAGCACATGCCACTCTGGCACATTCTATTGGGAATCACTGAGATTCTTTCTCACTACTTTTTTGGCCAAGAGAGCTGGCTTAGAAATGAGGGATATGGAAATGCCAGAAAATTTATCCACTGGTACGAGCACTGAATCAGTGGGTGACAGCATTGCAGAGAGATAAACTTAGCACCCCCCAACCTCTATGGTGAGGACCTAGACCATGGCAGGCATGGTGCCTACTTTTTTTTTTCTCTGCTGGCACTGGGTCTCAAAGCTCTCCACATGTCCAAAACAGACACTCGTTCAAGAAAACAGGTTTTACTAAATTCCTTCTCTCAGGACTAATGATTTTCTCCTCATTCTTGTCCTTTTAGATATGTCCCTGCCATGATATATATATATATATATATATATATAACAATGTGTTATATTATAAAATCTTAGCGCTAACACATTTGTTCAATACCTTTTAAGGAATTCTTGTGCTAACGTGGAAATTTTAGCCTCATAAGTTCCACCTTTTATATAGTATTATGAAAGAACTTTGTTTTAATTTTTAGTAGTTGATGCATCTATATGAGGGAAACACAATTATATAAAAGTAAGAAAACAGTGAGATATAAATAGTGTATTAATTACATTCTCTATCAACATGATGAAATAATTGACAAAAGCCATTTAAGGAGAGAGAGGTGTTTTTTGGATCCCAGTTGCCTTCAACTTGTATTCTTGATCAAGGTTGGAATTCAGAGGCACGTGGACACTGAAGAAGATGGTCACATTTCATCCATAGTCAGGAAGCAGAGTGGGTTAATTCTAGTGTTTGCCTTAATTTCATTGTTACACAGTCCAGGACCCTAAACCCAAGTGATGCTGCCCAAATTTTGGGTGACTTTTCTATATCAATTAATCTGATCAAAATAATCCCTCACCAGCATGACTAGAGGCTAACTTAACCTAGATAACCCATACAGACATCTCCAGAAACTTTTCTCTTGGGTCGTCATAAATTCTGTCTGTTAATAATCAGTGTGAACCAACAGCAAAAGAAGCAATGGAAGGGAAACAAACACTGAGGAAGAGGGATTGCATCCAGGGAATGTAACAGATGAAAGCAGTTATGAATAAATCAAAGTATTAAGATGAGAGCAAAGTGTGCAGGAATCATATTCATTCCAAAGTCATGCTATAAATGTATTCTGTGAACAATAGGATAATTTCAATTTCCATAGCCCCTTCAGTGGTGTGAGATAGAGAATGACTAGGAGAGACAGAGAATTTGAATATATATGCATTGATTTTTAACATTTTTTAAAATTATAGTAAGTAAATATTTTGCTTGCATATACGTATATGTATCACATCCTTGTCTATGCCTTGTGTCTAAAGAGGTTAGAAGTGGGTATCAGATACCCTGACACTAGAGTTGTTGATTCTTGTGAGCCACCATGTAAGCACTATGAGTCAAGCTAAATCTTCTGCAAGAGTAACAACTGTTCTTAAGTGCTGAGCCATCTCTCCAGCCTCATAAGGCACTATTTTTGTTTATTGGTCTACATCAAAGAATATGGACAAATAAGTGAAATTTGCATTAGAAACAATAGTTGTCTAGTAAGAGAATAAACTTTCATTTATACTCTATTTTTAAACAACAAAACATAAAATATAAAATATAATAGGATAAAATGAAAATCATATCGAAATTGGAAAAGACAAGCAAACAGAAAAATTTAATAACCCCAATAGAAGACACAAGAATCAGAGTCCCACTCATTTATACACTCAGGAGTCCCACAGAAGAACTAAACTGAAAGCTATAATATATATGAAGAGGACCTGGTGCAGACCCATGTAGGCCCTGTGTTTGTTGCTCCGGTCTCTGTGAGTTCATATGAGCTTAACTCGGTTGTCTTAGAGGGCCTGGAAGATTGAACATTCTAACCCAAATCTTGTATCCACTCCCATGAATCAAGCTTTAATAAAGTTTTTTATACAGGTAGGGGGTATGTTATTTCCCAGAGACTGTGGGGGATAAATTTGAAATAAATTTTTCTATACTATCCAGCAATTCCAAGGATTGACTTGTCACAAAGAAAAGATTAATATGATGGTAGGGAATCCTAAAAATCAGATATGCCTACATGCCTGTGTAATGCTTTATCTCTTGGTAAAAATTGAGGCCGTCAGATTCTCTGGAATCTCACACCTTTCCTCACACACTGTCACCAGTCTTCTCAGTATCCAGTCAAAAAGAATGCATTTGCTTATTTAAAATACATTTACAGGGGCTGGAGAAAGATCTCATCAAGAAATAGACTTACTTACTGCACAAGAATGACGACCAGAGTTCCATCTTTAGAAGCAAAGAATATTCTAGCAGTGCATGGTGGTCCATGCTAAAATACCTGTAGAGGTAGACTTAATTAGCAAGCTCTGGGTACACTGGCTCCTGCAGGAGAATGCAAAGACTGACCACTAGCCTGTAAATACATGTGCACATTCACCTGTACCTGCCCCCCTCCCTCAACAAACAAAAGATTTTTGCATAGTTCCTGCCTTAAAGCATATTGTTCAAGCAAACAGAACAGTTATTACACAGAGCCCCTAGCCTATCTCATAGCCACAGCTTGCAGTGGAACATTTCATGACAAAATTAGATAAGTTTCATCACATGGAATTACATCTAGGAATTACATCTAAATTTGTCATACGAGGGGTCTGGTCACCATAAACTTTTTCTTCCAGTTGTTTGTCACAGTAATATTGAGTCCAAAATATATAGAAAACAATTAGAGTTCCGAAAATCTGGCTTTTGTTATGTCTTACCTATAACAAGCTGTTTCACCTTTAAGAGATCAATTCTGGTTATAAAATGTGAATTTTGACTAAATCACAACTTGCTAACACCAGGCCCAGGAATAGACTTTAAAGAACTGTTCCAAACTTATTGAAACTGAACACAAATGTTTCTAAGTCTGTGTTTTTTCAAGAAAAGAGACACAGATTTTTAATCAGGATATGAAGGGAGTGTTGTGGGAAGTGTCTTAAGAACTGCTCCCCAGATGGTTCTCTGGACAGAGGAGAGGGTGCCTGAACCGGCCTTGGCCCACAACCATACTGATGAATATTTTGCATGTCACCATAGAACCCTCATCTGGCGATGGATGGAGATGGAGGCGGAGAACCACGTTGGAACACTGGACCTAGCTCCCTAGGTCCAAATAAGAGGCAGAAGGAAAGAGAACGTGAGCAAAAAAAAGGCAAGGGCAGAGGAAACCTTCATCCGACGTTGGATGGCGATACAGATGGAGACCCATATTGGAACACCGAACTGAGCACTCCACGGTCCAAATGAGGAACAGAAAGATGAAGAAAATTAAAAAAGTAATCAGGACTGCGAGGGATGCGAGCACCCACTGATACAAGGGAACTGATATAATGAGAGTTCACCAAGGCCTGTTGGACTGGGACTGAACGAGGACGTGATCCAACCAGATTCTCTGAATGTGGCTGGCCCGGAGCCTTTTTGAAAAGCCATTGACAATGACACTGGGACTTGCTTCCTCTGCATATACTGGATTTTGGCGCTCCAGTCTGTTTGGACTCTCACCTTTCCTGGACCTGGAGGGAGGGGGGAGGAACTTGAACTTCCCACAGGGCAGGAAACCCTGACTGCTCTAGGGGATGGAGAGGGAGGAGGAGAGGGAGTGGGGGGAGTGGGAGGGTGTTGGGAGGAGGGGCTGAAATGGAAACTTTTATAATTTAATAAAAAAAAAAAAGAACTGCTAAATTGTGAAAACCGAAGTCCTTCCTTTTTTGAAATCTCCTGATCCAGGACTCACTACTTGAGCAACAACTGTGGATGATTTATTTTTCTTGAAACACATTCATCCATCAAATAATGTTCTATGTAAACTGAAAAGTGTTCATCCAAGTGGGTCATGCACAGGGATGGTTTAGTTCCCTGACACGTAATTAGATTAAATTGTTAGGTTAAACTAAAGTTGTGATGTGTAATACCAAGAAACATGGCACATTGAAGCTTCAAATCATGGTTATGAAAAACAAAATGTATTTTCCTCTTACATAACGTATGAAATTCACATCTGGAAGACAAAATTTCTCCAAAGTTCCTCTACAGTATGCAATAATTTTGTGAAACTATGTATAAAACAACAAATCTAAGATAATGGAAGGAGATTTGAAACAACAATCTAAATAGTATCCATCTATTTAATATTTTACAATTTAAGAAATCTAAAGCATACAAAAATGACTGAACTAAATGAATTACTTGTAAATGTATGTTTTTGTAATTGAATTTTTATATGTACTGTGCATACATATACACAGGTAAGATTCTCATACATATAAATATATTTTTAAACTCTTAAAATTATATTTATTTTACTTCGATTATGAGGCCATTATATTCATCTTGATTTCTTGACTATCTTTAGAGTTAATGAAAATTGAAACTATAAATGAAATTGGGATTAAAAAACCTTTGAGAAAGTTTCATTGCATGTTCATCATTCCTTGAAATTGCACCATTTTTTGAAATCACCTTGCCAAAACTGGATACTGAACTTTGTCTCTGGGGGGCCAGTTATTTGAAGTACTATAGTTAAGAAGATAGATATTCTTATCAACATCAGGTTGTTTAAAATATGGAAGAGAAAGACAAAGTTTGGTGGTTAAATAATGTCCAATCTAGTAGAAAAATGGCACGATTATGGATGTAATACATACCTATTTCCTCTCTTCAAATATTACAAATTAAAAAATAGTTGATCTTTGTTTTAATTTCCTTTCCAATGATTCATTAAATGAACAGAGTTGATAAGATGTAGTCCTTTTCAGACAATAGTTTCAGATTACTCACAGTTTGCTGTTCCTACACTGTAAATATGTCTAAGAGATAAACAATGCCAAGATTTTCAGACAGGTATCCCCTGTGCGCTCGTTAATGACCTGAATCTAAACAGAGTTCGTCCATCTCTATACTCTACTCAAGAGCAGCAAAATGATGTTGTGTGTTTGTTGTGGAATAGAATGTTTGTCTATCTATGTAAAGAATGCTGAGGGGCCAATAGACACAGAAGTGATAGGTGGGGCTGCCTGGCCGAGAGAAAATAGGGGCCATCCAGCTAGTGGCTAGGCAGGGACCAGCCAGCTAGAAACTTAGGAAGCAGGAAAGCAGGATGGGCAGAAGGTAGAGGAAATAACAAACCTCAGGACAACACATGGATTAACAGAAATAGATTCATTTAAGTAAAGAGAACCTAGCTAGAAACAGACCTCAGCTAAGACTGAGCATTCATAGTTAACAATAAGTCTCTGCACCTTTATTTAGGAACTGCCTGGTCACCTCCTCCAAAAAAGCTAACTAAATGTGTTAATCATGGCCATATATGTGTTGTTTAAATTCAGAGCAATTGAATAGTTTTATAAAATAATATTTGATTCAACTCTTTTTGAAAATGTATAAATATTTATGCAAAATAATTTAAGCCATAGAGGGCAGTGTACATGTTCCAAACACAATGCAGAACAAAATTTTATGTGGAGTTTCAATAAGAAAATAATATCATTTTGAAAACACCATAAAAGTTTCAGAAGTATTTCTCACTTTTAGATAAACAGTCAGAGAATACTGTGCAATATTTAAATTATATCATCCTTATTTTTAATAAACACAAAGGTATTTTAGCTATAAAAGAATTAAATGCAAATGTAATATGTTGCATTCATATTCTTTATTACTATTTATGTTCACTGTTTAAAGCAATGGGTCTATTTATTCACTTACAAAATAATAAAGATTTACAATTTTGATCTAATTAAATCCCTTGATGAATAACACCATTGTTTACCTTCACCATTTGTGTGAACGAAGTCTATTCAATCATTAATGATATGGAATTATATTGTGTTATGATTAAAGTATCTGTAACGCTAATACTTCTGAAAACAGTAACATCAGCAATACTATATTTAATGTTTTTGGTAAAGGATTGTGTCTATAGTGACTTAATAGTGTAGATTTCATTGTTTTAGGTAATTCTGGCTTGAGGCATATGATATACTGAATATCTTATGAGGACAAGGAGAAATGACTTCATTCAAGCATCAGTACTGTATTTGCTCTTAAAAGATTTCTTCTGCAAATATCTTCCCCCTCTCTCTTACATAAGTGTTGCATAAATTTTTTCCTAGAGAAACATTACTTAAGCATCTATTCATTCCCAATAGAGAACCCACAACAGACCAAAGTAAATATTACATCAAAGTTCAACTTGATTAACCAAAGATTTCACTGGGGGTAGGGATGAGATCACTTTGAAGGGTAGGACTGACTCTATAGCAACTTCTAGTCCATCCTATCACAGGTGATGACTCATAAATGCTACTTCCCTATTGGATAGAATACTTCAAATCAGAAGAGAATGTAACACAACAATAGAACAAATTAATATGACTGCCATTCTATTAATAATTTTATTCTTCGGGTTTTTTTAATTTGTATACTTTTTCTAAATTTCTTGCTGTCATCCATTTACTTATCTGAGCAAACACATAATATTACTTTCATTTCATAATATTATTTTATTTTTATAAGTAAAACCATGGATTGTAGGGAAATTACAGATAATGACTAAAGTGTGCATAAAACTTATTTAATGGACAACACATTATAAATACAATGTAAGCATATATTGTCCCAATGAGATAACTAACATTTCAATGTCATTCATTTAACAAAGGACATAGCTGAAAATTTTTCTTAGGCTTTGCATATTTGTTTTTCTATAATGTTTCCTAAAAAATAATCTTAGTATTTGTTGTAGCAAAATATGCTCAAAAGGCATTCATTTCACAGACTTCTTTCAACGGAAGATACAGGAAATACTCTGTGCCCTATACCTAATGTTGTAATAACTGATATTATTTAGATCTTGACAAGACCTCTGATATCTGTGTGTGATCGTGGGAACTCATGGCTAACCATGCCGTGTGGTTCTCAATGCATAATGCCAAGTTCCTGCCAAGGACAGAACCAGGCTGTGCACTGATAATTGCTTCCTGGCTCCTTCACCTTTCTTTGCCCAAATGTTAATGACAGCCTTGAAACCCTAGGAGACTCTCTAGCACTTCTGTCTTCCAGTGTGAAGCAATGACTGAAGGAGGTTAATTGACATCAGCAATGAGACTGATAGTAGAAGTTTCAACCAGGACTCCTCTTCACAGATAATGCATTTTAAAGCTTTTTGTAAATCCTTAAAATGTAATCACATACAGTCCATGTATACAATGACAAATGTAGTTCTAAGAGAGGAGACTCTTGTAGCAGCTTGATGGTAGTTAGCATGAGGTAGAACTTGGAAACTACAGAGCTTATACTTTTTAGAGTTGCTTTGCACACTTACAGCATTTTTTGTTCCATGCTTATTGTTTAATGGATTGCATTTTAATTGAAAGTGCAGATCATTCCCATTGTCAAGTCAAAGGGGAAGGCGGAAAATGACTCCATATCCTCCTCTAATGGTCACTGCACTGTGGTGTTTTGTTTTAAACTTTCTTTATTGAGATACACTATGACATATGTCAGACCTCAACTTTGATTCTGTTTTCTACAAGTGGATATTTGTTAAGCAAGGATAAATTTTGGCCATATCAACATAAGGATTTTTGCCTTTTAAAATTTATTTTGGATTTGCAGAATAGTGTGAAGATTATTTGCCAGTAATATACATTTCTTGTATGTAACCAACAGCCAGGACAGTTGTTCTTATTGTATTTACATTGGTCATAATTTGTGAATCCTCATTCACATTTTGAATCCAATAATTAGTGGGTCAGCTTGGGGATGTCTTAAAGCCATTTGGTATTGCTGAGACTACTATAATGGATTGACTTCCATTATATTTAGTTATTGCATCATCAGATCTTTTGGATTGTGATAATTTTTCAGACCTAAGTGAATTCCAATAATCATGAAATTTTGAAAAAATGTTGTCAGGCATCTTATAGAATACTCATCAGTGGGAAGAGGTTTACTGATTTCTGGTGATGCAATTGGCACTGTGCATTTTAGAGAGAGAAATAGTCCAAATGAAAGAAGCACACCATGTCTGGGTGTATACTATGCACACTTACAGTAGGGTTCATTATGGTTATCTGGTAGAGGTAAAGTTTGCTGTGCTTTCTACTGTAAATGTGAGCCACTTATACTGTGTTCTGGAAGAACTGCCCTAGTCACAGTTCAGAAATAAAGAAAAAATATGGTGCTAAACTGTTTAAATGGGACACTATTAACAAACTGTTATTATGTTTCCTAATATAAATTACTTTGAATTATTCTATGTGAGAAATGAATAAGAATATCTTTTATTAATTTATTCAAGTAGCTTTCTTTTAAAAGCTTAGACACATATAGGTATTTATTCTAGACTTTGTGTAATATTGAATTCTGCTTTACATAGATTCTTGATGAAATTGTTTTACCATTGACAAATGAAAACATTTTAGTCTTCTGAGTTTTGTACATTTTATGCTTGTTTATATATTAGTTTTGAGACAGAATCTTGTTAGGTAGGCTGGATTCAAACTGAACAAATACTCTGAACTTACAGTCATCAAACTCCAGGCTCTAAATATCAGAATTGTGGACGTGTCCCACCAAGCCCAATTTGTGTTCTTTGGGCAAGATTTTATCAGCAAAGACCTCTTTGAAAACATTTGTTTAGTTTTGTTGCTGCACAATGTATCACGCTTACACTGAGTAATTTCTAATTCCTTCCTAGTATCTATAATAGTTTAAGGAGATGTGGCATCTGTTTTTCAAAAATAAAAGTAAAAACTCAAATCTGCCTGCTAGGTAGCCTCATCACTACCACTGTGCTAGACCCCTTTACAGAACAAAGGAGCAGGCACGAATCTAATAACCTCTGTGTAGAACCATCTTCATTCATTTCTATATATCTTCATCTTTATCAGTGCTAAACTAGAAAACAAGGCACGTATCATTCTCTCTAAATATGTGCCATCTCATAATAGTGTTTCTAGAATGCTTTTCTATTTAACTGTAAATTCAGATCTCTAAGTGAGTTACATAGGTTACTTAGTCCCTTTCTATGGTACATCTACAGCAACATCAGAGCTATTGATGATACTGACAAGTGGAACAGACTTATCACAAGCATAGTTAACTTTTAGGGTGAGTTTCTTTTAAACTCAGCATGAAGACTTTACTCTATGTTAAGGTTTCCTGTCAGCATCTTCCCCATGACCTCACCATCTTATCAGCATGCTACCTCTAATGTTTTCTTTGTTGAGATAATTTTATTCACATTCTGTATTCTGTCCATTATCCTCTGACTTCTTCAATATATTCTTTTTTCATAAGTTGTTATATTGTAATCTGTAAACTTTCATGAGTTAAGACAATGATATAATTTCATATGTTTAGAATTATACCATTATGTAGTGGGGTAATTAGGTTTTGATTGTCAACTTATTCTTTATTGATATATACCTAGGAGAGCAGTAAATACCTAAGGTATATATGGAAGTTTATCTTCAGAAATATCTAGAATATAAGGGTTATGACCTAATCAACTGATTAATCCTTCTGGAATTTAATAATTGGGAAACAGTTGAAGTTAGAAAGTGGGACTTAGTTGAAAGAGTTGGGTAACTAGTACAGTGTTCTATAGGGATAAATCTTGAAGTGATCTCTCCCTGTAACTTCTTGTTTACTTCCTGGCCACCTCATGTGATTTTCTTTGGTCCAGCACTTCATTTCATTCCATTTGGATTAAACTCTCTAAAACCATGAGCCAAAATAAATCTTTTCTTCCTCTATTAGATATTTAGTCACAGAAATTTTGAAAGTAGTAAATATGGAAATTTTAATGTATTCGCTGAGTGGTTCTATGCTTGCCATGGTCAAATCTTTTTCCCTAATGGTGAAACACTATACTGTGTGTTATCCTGAAGCTTTGTTGTAAATAATAAAGAATCATGAGACTGACCACAATGACATTGGTAATGGATGATGAATATGGTGTCTTAGCATTCTCATTTCTTTCTGTCAAGCAGAGTTCCATCTACTGGTCTCTCCACCTTTTAAGGGTATCTTGGCTGCTTCAACTGTCTTGTCAACTATATTATGGATATTCATGAAGAGAATGTTAATATGTGTGTATTGTATCTGCATGTAATATTTCAATCAATTATGTATATTAGTGAGGGGTGTGGTGTCTAGATTGTGTGAGAAAGCTGTTTCTAGCTTTGTAAGAAGAAAGGCAGCAATCTTTTGAAATGACTGTGCCATTCTGCATCCCCAGTAGCAATGAATTTAAATTTGTGTTCTGAATCCTAAGTAGGATTTAATGCTCTCAGGTGTTTGGATTTTAGCCATTATAATTACAATGTAGCAGAATCTCAAAGTTCTTTTCACCTGTAGTAACTTATTAACAAATGACATCAGACCCATTTCCATATGTTTGCTTGTCATCTGTTCTTATTTATTCATACTATTTTCAGAAATTCTGTCTGTGTTGGAACCAGTTGTTGAGTTTATTTTTTTTGTTGAGGTTAAAGTTTAATTTCTTTAATTTGGATATTTGGTAAATTAGGTCTTTCAAATAGTTTCTCCTATTTGATCTTTGTTTTTAAGTTTTTATAATATTTTAGTGCAGGTTCTAGTCATCAACCGTGGTTAAATGAGTTCCATCTCAGTAACTGCTTGGAGGACAGAAACAATTTACTCTGGGAAGTTGTCCTCTAATCTACACATATGTGCACACACACACACACACACACACACACACACACACACACGGACACACATATACTAAATAAATAAGTTTTAAACAAATAAAGAAAAATAAATTAATTAGTTAAAAATCAAAAATTTTAAAGCATAGTACAGTACAATTTATATGTTGGTTTCATGGTGATTGGTCTGACTGTGTTCAAAAGCTTATCTCCAAATTCGTAATGCATGGCTTGTCTTCTCTGTTTGCTCCTGAGACGTCTCTATATAGATAGACATATAAATAGATATAGATCTGTAAGTGTATTTTGTATGTAGCTCTGTGTTCCACATTGAGTCAACTTAATATGTTACTGGAACAGCTCCTCCTCCTCATCTCCCTTCTCTTTCTGCCTACTCATCTACTATTTTCCTTCATTTTTTTTCTTCTCCTTGTCCGTCCTCTTTCTAATCCTTGTTATTCTGTTTAATTGTATCATCATCAAGGATACAGGCTATGGATACATGATTTCAAGTAACGAATTTATCTCCCGACTCCTTGTTATATAGGCAAAGATGAGTATAGATTCTTGATACTTTTTATTCCACCTTCAAAACACTAAGATGTTAGTGATGCTGATGATGTGTCACTACATCTGAAAAACCGTGTGTTTTAAATATATAAACCCAAGTACAACTTTTTTTTAACTTTCACCAAATAAGAATGTTTATGCTATCTCTTTTCCAAGGCCTTTTTCAAAGATCAGATGATCAAAGATTAATTGTGCTCAGTGCCTTTACTACTAAATGTCATAGTCTGCTCAGATGAATGAATGTCTTTGTGACAATACCACACAGTTTTATACACTGTTCTGAAATCTGCAAAATTAATCTCCTCAACTTTAATCCTTATTTCTGTGGGGGTTTTTTGGATAGTCTGTTTTGATACTTGAACATTGGTGAACAAATGTACCATTGTTTGCTGGAAATCTACTGTACATTATAAATACTTGACAAATTGTATGTCTTGTAAGAAGAATGAAGAAAAATTGTGTCCATAAAAACAGATACTATCAACCAAGATTAAATAGATATGCAAAGTTTTGCATCACAGTATTTAGATTTTTAGCTTTATTTTACAAGAAATTTATTAGAAAAATATTTGACTTAAAATAATTACTAGTATACTTTTATTATTATACAGAATGAATAAACTAAAACTAAAATGCAGAAGATGCTTATATATGGTAAAAGAAGAAAGAGTTCTAAGGTGAAGGAATATGCTGGAGGGTGAGAGAGACTAATTGGAAAAAACAAATAAAAGAGAATTGGACCTAGAAAGTAGCTAAGCTAATTTGAGGAGTATGGAAATGTATGAAGGATCTTCACTGTTTAAAATGAAGAATTTTTAAATGACAATAATTTATTTTTTGTTTAATTTATTTATTTTACTTTCTGACCCCTGTTTTCCCTCACTCTTCTCCTCTTACTATCTTCCCCTACATCCCCTTCACTACCTCCCCACCACAAAATCTGCTCCTCTGTTTCTGTTCAGAAAGGGGCAGACTTCCTGTAGGTATCAACAAAGCATGATGCATCAAGTTGTGGTAAGACAAAGTCTGAGCAAGGCAATCCAGTATGAGGAAGAAGTTTCCAAGGTCCAGTCAAAGCATTAGGAAAAGCTCTCGTTCCCATTGTTAGAAGTCCCACAGCTAAATCAAGCTATATAACTATTGCGTGCGTGCACATGTGAGTGTGTGTGTTTGTGTGTGTGTGTGTGTGTGTGTGTGTGTGTGTGTGCATATATGTAGAGGTCTTAGGTCACAGATGTGTAATTAATTTAAAATGATAAAGAAAACACATGACTAACACCCTTGGAAAATACCAGAAAAATAAAAATAAACACACAGTAAATTAGACAATAGAGCACCAGTTCTCACTCTGTTAGGCATGATCTCCCAAAGACTTTCAGAAAACACAAATATTCACTTTATAATTTGTAACCGTCAAAAAATTAGTTATGAATTCGCACTGAAAATAATTTTACAGGAGGAACTATACTAAAGGGTCATGGCATTAGGAAGGTTGAGAACCACTGCAATAGAACGTTTAAAGACCCAGCCATGGCAGCTAAATTCCAGTAATTGACATGTTGGCAGCAGTAAATTCTCAATATTCGATCTGGTTCCATTTAGCAAGTTGAAGAATATTTTCTTTCAAATAAAAAAAAGGGTCTTTTTAAAATTAATAATATTTCAATAGACAACAGAAATGGAAGACTGGCAAAGACGTATGAGGCAGTGAGTATTCCAAAACAATTATTTTCTTGTTACCATGCAAACAAAAGGGTGGTTTTGAAAAGATCATATTTTTTAATTTCAGAAAAATATGGTTTCTGAAATTCCCATAAGTAACTCAGCCATGAGCCATCAGCTACTGGTAATGAATTCTCCTACAAAGACATAATTTATTCCCAGAGCGCTCACAAAGGCTGGAATGCTCTGGGGAACCTGACGCTGCAAACGGGCCCTATCTTATTAGCTGCAGAGCCATCCTCACAATGCATACTCATGAGCTACATATTTAATAATGGGAGGTTGTTTATCTTTGGTATACTAGATAGAAAATGGATGAATCATTACTTATTTCTCTGAAAGATATCATTGTATTTTTCCTCAAATTCAAGCTCTTGCTTAGTGTTTCAAACTTATGGTTCTCTATCTAATTGAAGCAGTGCCTTGCACATTTGCATACACACAAATCAGAGACAAATGAACTGCCATCTCTAAAGTCAATAGGTACTCGCATCGAACATGTTGACAATCATGAGTTTTCACTTTGGTAAAAAATGAACATTAGTTCATAAAAGCTACAATGCATGATGTTTCTAAGCAGACTCTTTCTGAAAGGTACACAAAATCTTAATTAATAAAATTGAATTTAAAATATAAAATGGTTGATCTGCAAGTAAACTTTTTATGTCTGAGTTTATTTTTCTATTTGGAGAGAGCTAGTTTTTGAAAAGCAATAAATAATGAAAGACAAATTAAAAATATAGCCAATGGTGCATTGCATATATTCAAATGCATACCATTTCAAATATCCATATAACATTGTGATTTTTACTTTAAGCTTCATGATACCGAACTCAGTAAATCTAATTTTTTTGTAGCAGGAAATATGGGTGCTTATACATAGCATTAATATCAAAATAGATCATCAATGTATTCTGTCTTCATATTCTCTATCATCTTAAGATGCTAGTGGGAAATATAAATATGTATCCACACGCTTAAATTTCATTATTGATATGAGTCATGTCATACTTATTCCTTTCCATAGTTTGATTATCAGTAGTGACATTCATGAAAAATCAATGATCGCCTTAGTAGTAAGTATCTATAAATTTTTAAGATTTCTGAGAGCTTCAGAAACATTGTGGACTCACAAAACCAAACACTGTAGAAAAACCTATATGATATTTAGGTATGTGGCTCTTAAGTGACTTTGAGACCTTATATAATATGTAGATATTCTTTTAAGTATGATTATACATAAATGCATAACTATATGAACCTGTCCCAAATTGCAAACATATCTGGAAAGTAAAACTTCAGCTTACCTGCAAACTTTTACCACAAATACTTAGCACATTAAGAAGTTTCCTAGGACTTCATTTATCTAAATTTGGCAGAATTAAAATCTACAACTACTTTATGGATATAATCACAGACTACCAAGGTAATAGTGACTTGTGCTCCCTAAATTATATTCTTAAAATGGCCTCCCTTATGAAATCTGAAGGAATAAAGAACTATATTTTATTATACTTAACCTTTTTTCTTACGTTATTTATGAACTCATTCAAAAGGTATTTACATTTTTCTTGGGCCTTTTGTGGTAATTTGGACAGTTATACCCAAGCATCCCAATACTAAGTAGTATGTTGATAAAAGAACAAGATATTTCTATTGTGTGTGCAGAATGTTTTCTCATGTGAGCACTGCATTACAGCATGAATCAAGAGAGAGTATTATAAATCCTTGGGATGAAGGATGCTTCTCCATGTGTCTCCCTAATTCTACTCCTTGGGAATTACATGAAGAGTAAGGATGGCTGAGGTGGAAGGAGGCTTCCTGCTGGTGCTGCCAAACCACCCAAGTCACAGAGCTAGGAGAAGCCATAGACTGTGGGACAGTGTTCAAATTTAGGCTCAGGTGAACGTATTATGCAACCCTGAGAAAAGATACTTTAGATTCTGAACTGCACGTACAAGCTTACATACGCTTTGTGTGTTACCCAGTGAAGGGGGCATTATTTTGAACATATTCCATGTGTGTCAATGTTAATTGTCAATTTTAAGTTTAATCCAAATAAGAGTCTCAAGTGAGATTTTCAAGGAATAAAGCTAAGCAGGCTCAAAATATTCAACATGTAAGGGGAAATCAAACAGGATCATGGTGGGAATATCAACGAGAGTTTATAAAAACATATAATCGTGTAAGGTGATTGTTTACGAGTGCTGTAGGAAACTAGAAGTAGAACCCTGTGGGGACTGTGGGAAACGACATATAAATATGAAACTGTGCTGTTAACATATGATTACAAAAGGCATGTGACTTGTAACAAGTTAACATTTACTGGATCATAAATGCCCATCTAGCCAGGGTCTGCCTACAGCAAACATATAGAACTCATAACACATACCAAAATAAAATTCAAGGAACAACATCTGACCACAGCCAAAAGAATCTTCAAATCCTAATGAAATGCTTTTTATATTTGTTAAAATAATATGATGTTAGAAGTGTTCCACTCTTTTCTTATCTATCAAGTCTTGCATGTGGATATTTACCTTTATAATACCTTTATAGTCACATAACAGTATATTTATTGAAACAGTACAATTATACGATGAGGTCACTGCAGACCAAATTTTCAGGTCACCTCCAACTACACAAGACAGTGCTGCTGCTTTTTAAGTTTCAGGTTTGTTTTTATTTATTCACTTAATCAGATTCCAGATATTTGGTTTAGTATGGACATCTATTACTTTATGCAATAGCATAGTAGATCAGACAAATGCTTACTAATTATAACAAGTAAAGCAATTTTGTACCATAATAAAGAAAAAACATATTTTATTAGGTTGTATTGAAAATATGAGTTAAAGATTTTATATCCTAAGTTAGCGATATGTTGATTACAATAATTATCTATTCATATCATTCTTCCATAATTTTATCTTTTTTAAAAAAGATAGTGACTTAGGTAACATTGAGAATAAAGTTTTAATTTTTAACCACGGAGTTAAAAATAAGACATGTAAGAGCTTTAATCTATGTATTCTACAATCTGCTATTTTAGCATATTATTCTTGTAGAGCTCCATCCTTCTTACCAATTGCACTATTTAGTTCCATCAGTTCTAAGAGCACTAAACTGAAATTACCTTTGAGAATTGGGAAGATATTTTCCTGGCTGTGGAAATTCTTTGACAAAATGAACCTGTAACTGTTTCTACTCTTTAGTTTTTCTATGCGGCACAGTTTGCCTAGGAAAAGCAGTTGTATCATGCATATGCTGATACTTGTGGATTTGAATCTCTGTCTCTGTCTCTCTCTGCCTCTCTCTGTGTGTATATGTATGTATGTATGTATGGGATGTGTATGTGCAATCAATTCCACAGTACTTGATCCCATTTTTCAGTATGTATTTATTAGTACTTTGTAAAACATCTCTCATAGTACCTCAAGAAATCTGAAAAGATGGGTAAGTGTACTCCTGCCACACTATCAGATCTAAAAAAAAATCTCTGATTCCTTAGGATCCAGTAAATTCTTAATGCCTTGCCAGGGACCTACAAACTAGCTGGTCAGTTTTCACAATTTCTTACTCACATATAGGTTCCTTGATCACAAGATCTTGCCCTAAGTTTATAACCTTTGTCAACTAAGCATTTTTAGTATCTTGGTAACATAGGTCCTGTAGCCCCTTTACAAAATTCTAATTACATAACTTTCAAAAATTTAGTTTCATTTAAAATTAAACCTAAAAATATATTTGAAGCATTCATCTGCTAGTATAAAGTTACATATATATATATATATATATATATATATATATATATATATATTTCAGCATGATAACATAAAAATCTTGAGGTACCACCAGAGCTGATATTTAATTAGAAATCTGCCCCTGGTTTCACAACATACTCATTTCCCTTTGTTTTGCATGGGGAACAAAGGACCTGAGCGAACTTGAGCACATTCTCAGAGTGTCTCAGAGCAACTGTTGTGCTAAAAGCCAGGTTCCACCACATTCTTGCACATCTCATATTAAAGTGAGGCATTGGAGGAACCTGTGTCATTTGGCTCTAGAGCAAGGCTCCACCGTGAATTCAATGGAATGAAGATAAAAATTTGTAGGTTAATGCATTTCTGCTTCTGAAAATTTTTGTATTTGAGAAATACCACTCAACAGCATTTATGTCAAATCACAAATTAAACTACAGTAAGAACATCAAGGGAATAGCTTCGTTCAATAAATGGGTAGGAGACCATATGGCTCTGATATTAGTGTGAAGTTAATCACAAGTTGCATGATAGGTCATCTTATAATTCCATATTAAATTGTACATATAAATACTTTAGTTATCTGCACAGCATGCAAAATTTGATAAGAGTAACTTTTAAGGAAAAACAAATAAAAATTAAAAAAAAAAAACCTTGATCAGATGTTGGTGTGAGAATGGTGCCTCAGAACGGCAAGTCAGTTGTCTGCGTGCTCGGGATTTCCTCAGCCATTTTTACCCACTAAGAATGTATTCATTGAAAATTCAAAGAAAATATATCAAAGAGAAAAACTTAAATTCTTTGTTCACCAAGTCCTCTGATGAATTCATGTGGTGCAGTGCCACATGGGCAAACTGTGATGCAGCCTCTACCATTTCCAAGCCCTGAGCAACTCTCCTGGTCCTCCTTTGGGCATCCTTTATATCATGCCTTATTCTTGGCCCATAGAATTGGGACTGTGTTGCATTTCTACAATATATTGAGATATTTGTAAATCTAAGTGTTAAGAAGAGCCCATGGTGATAATAATGGACCCTCCTTAAAAAATAATAATGGACAGTTTATCAATAAACCACCTGGCAGGATGCCTACAATGAATTTGTTCTAGTATGTAAAGCAGTCCTTAGAGAAATTCAAACACATTCTAACCTTCGATAAATAAAGAGCATCTTCCCTTTTGCAAGATGTCAGACTTAGCTTCATAATATCTACCTACATTTTTTTCATAGAGCACTTTTTGCACATATGCTGAATTATGTACTGACTTTCAGAGAAATCCAATGTAAGATTCTCATGTAAGTCAAATATATGAGAACCATAATTTCAGAGTATTTGAAAAATACTCAGCCCTAAAATAAACACACAGAAGCCATATTACTTGAAATACTGTCTGGCCAATAGTTTAAGCGTATTTCTGGCTAATCCATATCTTAAACTAACCTATCTCCATTAATCTGTGTATCACCACGAGGCTATGACTTACCAGGTAAAGTTCCAGCGTCTGTCTGTGCTGGGGCTGCAGAGCTTTTATGACTCTTCCTTCTTTCTCCCATCATACTGTTTAGCTCTCCCCGCCTACCTCTGTTGTGCCCTGCTATAGGTTCCAAGTACCTTCTTTATTAACCAAAAGTATTCACAACATACAGAAGGAAAGCCCACATTTGCCTACCCAGTGTTAGGGCTACAAATGCATGCCTGGCTTCTACCTGGCATCTTTATGTAGCTTCTGCAGATGGATCTCAAGACCTCATGGTGCACAGCAAGAACTGTAGCAACTGGAACTATATCTCCAGCCCTAAGAATTCTTCTTAAGAATATTCAAAATATCAAGAGTTTTTTAATTTTTATTTTTAATTTCATTTTATGTTCCAACAGTTCTCCCTCTCACCACTCCTCCCGTGCCTCCCCGCCCCCAGCATCCCTCTCAACCCACCTCCTATCCATTCTTGCTAATGGGTAAGTGTTCCCATGGGGTGTCAACAAAGTCTGGAACATTAAGTTGGGCCAGGATCAAGACTCTCCATACATTAAGGCTGAGCATGGTATCCCACCATAGGGAATGGACTTTAACAAGCTAGATCATGCAACAGGGTTAGAACTTGGTTCTACTTCCAGGGGCCCCTCAGATAGTCCAAGGTTCACCCTTGCCTCCCACACATTGAGGGCCTAGTTCAGTCCCATGGAGGCTCCATAGCTGTCAGTCTATAATTCACGATTTTTCATGAGCTTGGTTCAGCTCTCTCTGTAGATTTCTTTGTGAGAGTGGAATAGATGACAAGAAGCTCCTCTAAGTTTCTCTCATAGTGTAAAATTGTTAGTTAATTGCTGGTTTTATTTTTGATTCCAGATTGGAAAAAAGAAAAAACAAGAGAGCTTGCAGAACGCGCATGCACACACACACACACACACACACACACACACACACACACACCCTTTGTTACTGTACTCAGCCAGGTGGTAGGTTTTTCTTCTCACCTATTCTAAATATTTGAAGCACCAATTTGGAGATGTATGCATTTCTGCCAACATCACCTGAATTCTCTTCACCGACACTGGCTCAAGTCAGAAGATAAAGTGAGACAGGTGATGACCAGGTTAGAGTTTACCAGGACAAAGGTCAGCTGCCAATGTATTGTAAAGAATGTGAAGGATGAGGAAACTTACCTTAATCTTGAATGTATTAGCCATTTTCTAGATTTTGTATTTGTCAAAACTTGCAGAACTGTGTACTAAATTGGGTGACTTTTCTAACAAGTACATTATACTCTGATGTAATAAAATTAAACTAGATGACTCTAAATATTTAGCTATTTTGAAAGGTTATTAACAAAATTATCTTGGGTTCCTTGTCTTCTAGTTCTGTACATAAATCGCTAAATAAAATCTCACTTGGACAATACATAGTAGCAAAAGTGTTTTTGCTTGTTTGTTTTTCCATACAGAGTTTCTCTGTAGCTTTGGCACCAAGGCTGGCCTCGAACTCAGAGATCCACCTGTCTCTGCCTCCGATGAAAGGATTAAAGGCTGGGATTAAAGGCATTTGCCACCACTGTCCAGCTAGCAAAAGTGTTTATTCCCCAGTCTATGCTCAGATCCTAATTATTATGCTCTCTTTATTGTCAAATATGCAACTAAAGTCAACCACTAAAATCACTTTTGTCTCTGTTTGGCTTCACTGGTTCCTTGCAGGAATCATTTTGCTTCTAGGTCAAATTGTCTTCTAAGCACACAGTGAGCTCTGGTTAAGCCAAATCACATTTTGTTCAAAAGCTCCGCCATCGAGGCTCTGCCCTGGCATTTCGTTTGTTTGTAGAGAAAATGTTAGGACTCTCTTTGCCAAGCCTAAGCTGTGATTTCAGAATCCTCTCATAACCTCGAGTCTTAACGATATCCCAAACACAAAGCTGGCATTGACCCACTGATATTGCCAGAGGCACACATGGAGAGAAATGTACTGTCGTAAGATTATGGGACCCGCACATATAAACTGCATAGTTCTCAATTTCAAAAAACTACGATCTGTATCTAAAATTCAGGCAATGATACCAGCAACAGATTTAATTAAATACAAACCACTGAAGAAACGGTGGCTTATTCCTGAAAACCAAGTATTAGAATTTTGCTGAGTGGCACACTCTCGGTGATCAGAGGCACACTCCATAAACTCGGGCAGCACCATCATCAGTCATTGGGGCCGGGAGACTCCCTGAAACATTAGTCAGGGCACCTTGTAAAATATAGAGAAATTGCAGAAATGGAAAGTTTCTTGAGTGTAGCTTCACATTTCTCATGATATATGAGTGAAAGTTATTTGAAATTCATTTAATAAACAGCAGGATTCTTGGAACAGTGTTCTGATACTAGTGGGGAATTTATCCCTATTTTCCATAAGAATCCCATTGTTTGATGGCACTGTCCCCAACAGTCATCTGCTTTTTAAAGGTTCACTAATAGTCAATCAGAAATTATCATTCAAGTTACTCAATAGCATCTGAATTACAGAATCATTGTTTGTTTTCATAGGACTTGATTGGTTTATAAGTTGAACACACAGAGATATGCAACATATCTGACGAATGCCTCTGAATCACATAGTATGAGAACTGATTCCTAATTCATATTTCCCTGTACCTCAGACTAGCCTAGAAAGGCAATTGGATGAAGAACTGCTAATCTTAAAATATGATATGTTAATAGCTTCAATAACAGATATCATTGCGAACAACATTCATTCTATTTGATTTTTAAGTGCACAGCATATTCATGTTTAAATTAGTTGAATTGTAGAAATCCACTCTCTTATCAAATCAAATTGTAATCTGTAATTTGATGTAGGAGTCCCCTGTACATATTGTGAACATGATTTCTTATCATTGGTTAATAAAGAAGCTGCTTTAGCCTATAGCAGGGCAGAATAGAACTAGGAAGAAAAACTAAATTGAGCAAGGAAAAAGAAGGTGGAGTTATGGAGATGCAATGTAGCTAATAAGAAAAAAGACATTGGGATGTTACCAGTAGGCCAGAGCCTCATGGTAATTCACATATTAATAGAAATGGGTTAATCTAAGATATAGGAGATAGCTAGGAAAACACTTGAATCATTGGCCAATGTTGTAAATAATATGGTTTCTTTGTGATTATTCAGGTCTGGGTGGCCGGGAAATGGGTGAACAGTCTTTGTTTGGAGTATCTCACTCGTGAGATAACATATGGAGTCCACAAAGACATTTTACATTAATATTATTATTATCAGTCATCTTCATACCTCTTGAACTCACTTATGTCATGTGGACAGGCTGTATGATATCCTTTAAGAATGACTGTGCTTAGAGGAACCTTATTATAACCCTGCCTATAAACTCATATCAAGGTTACAAGACACTGACTGAATTAAACAGAAGTTTATGACAATTCCCAAATGATAGCATCTGAAAGACAGAACAGACAATGACTTAAACCATTAAACATCATAAGAAATACCTGTATCCCCAGTGTCAGTTCATGAAGCTCTGAGAGATGACCTTTATTTTGCTGGACAAGGTGGGTGGGCTAAGTTAGGCCTGAAATACACATTCCATTTTACAGGAGCAATTTTCATTGAAACCTTACTTGGTAGTTTACCAAAATGTACATCATGGATCTGACAATATCTTTTTTCTAAATATTTCCACTTTGATTTAGTGAAAACTCTTTAATTTTGTGTGATAATGAAAGTGCATTCATGCCTTTTGTATATTGTAGATAAAAGGAGAATATGCTAAGTTTTCATTTGAATTTTAAAAATCTTGTCGTTTTTACTTCTCAAGTAGAGTTTCTTATCCCTTTTTCATGAGCATATTTCCAGAGAAGAAAAATAAAAATATAAATATGCCTAATAACTTGCTGATAATGATTTCATCTTGTTCTTTCATTTTGCCAATGGAAACACTGAGATCCAATCACACAGAACAATTTAAAATATCACCCCTTTATATTTAGGGGCATGATATTGTTATGAAAAAGAAATCTGAAATTGAAGGTCTCTTGACTATTGCTTAAATTTAAACCATTGAATTTTATATTTGTGGGAAGAACCAAGACTTCGAGGAATGTATAGAAAACTCCATGTTCAAGCAGAAAGTTTAAAGTGTCCCCTAGAAAAAGTATAAATAAAAAGGTTGAGATTTTATCCTTCTGTAACCTTAGTGGGAAGAAAGACACAGGTTGTGGGAAATCCCCAGTCATTGTCCTAGCAAAACTATAATCCTTTCTAGGATCCATTTCTATGCCTCAGACTGTACACATAAGTTCTGGCTGTAGGTATATGCATCTGCTCCTATCTGCCTTTCTAATGACAATTGAACAAGACTCGGATCTATGAGCATAGCAGAAAATCATTAGGAATCATTTTATTGGTTTTATGAGGGGTGGGTAATCATGTTTAGTTCTACTCTAGGCCTCTAGAATATTCAGTCTCCAGTTCCTGGCCATCCAGGAACTATTCCACATAAATTCCTTCTCATGGTGTGGGCCTCATGTTAAACCAGACATATGTTGGACAGTCCCACATGTTCTGGGCCACCATTGACCTAGTACAATATTGTAGGAAGGAAAGATTGTAGGTCAAAAATTTTGTGGCTAGCTTGGTGTCCAGTTTTCTCTTTGTGTACCCTGTAAAATATCTTCCCACACCAAAGGGACTAGATATAAGGTTGAACACTCCATGCAGAAATAAGCTTGATCTTGCTATGTTCAGTGATCTCTGTGTGTATTGGTCTTGCAATGGGGCCCTACTGTAAGTTTATGGAGAGCAACTCTCTGTCATTGCATCAGCCTGGGTGGTTTATGGATCTCCAGGGGACCCCCTCATGCAATAACTCATTAGAATGCAGTTCAGGCCCACCACTCCAAGTCTTACTTGGCTACAAAAGATTTCCAGTTTAAGCTTGTTATCCTCCTTAACTAGGAGTTCTCACTAGGTGTTGGGGTTTCTGTCCTGTCTGGTTTCTATCCTCCCACAGCTGTTTAGCCCCAAAGAAATCACACAGAGGTCTGTATTAATGATAAACTGATTGGCCCATTAGCTCATGCTCCTTATTAACTCTTATAACTTATATATTATTCTAGTATATATTAGCCACATGGCTCAATACCTCTTTCCGTGGTGCAGGTCACATCTTGCTTCTCTGGTAACTGGACAGGACTACAGAGGAATGGATTTCCTTTTTCCCAGTATTCTTTTGTTCTTATTGACCTGCCTCTACTTCCTGTCTGGTTGTCTTGCCTATACTTACTTCCTGGCTACTGGCTAATCAGCATTTATTTAAAACATAATTGATCGAGTATAGACAATTGTCCTACACCAACTAGGATCACCCTTAGAGATTGTAGGGATTTTCCAGTGCACTAGTTTTCCACACCACCCCATAAATGCCCTCAATACAGGCTGTTTCTCCACACATTCTCTCCCTCCATACAACCCTCGTGCCACTGTCTGCACCCATTCCAAGTCCACCCACAACGTCTATTCTATTACCCATTCCCAAAGAGATTCATACTTCCACCCTAGAGACCTCTTTATGTAGCCTCTCTGGGTCTGTGAACTGTAGCTTGATTATCATTTGCCTAACAGTTAATATTCACTTATAAGTAAGTGCATATCATATTTACCTTTTATTCATTAACCCATTTGTTGAGTATTTTCCTTTCAAGTTCTGTAAATAATTATGCTGAAATTTTAAAGAGGACTGAGTTGAATATGTAAACTGCTTTTGGAAATATGGTCATTATTACTGTTTATACTACTGATCTATGAGCAGTCAAGATCTTTCCATCTTCTGATACAGTCTTCAAAGATCTGAAGCTTTTATCATATAGTCTCACACTTCCTTAGTTAGACTTACTTTAATATGTTTCATGTTATTGGAGAATATCGTGAAGGGTGTTATTTCCCTGATTGCTTTCTCAGTCCATTTGTCATTTATATATGGCAGCGTTTCTAATTTGGGTGGGGGGTTCATTTTGGATCCAAATACTTTGCTGAAAGTGTTTTTCAGCTGTACATGTTCCTTCTTGGAAATTTTAGAGTTACTTACGTATTCTAACACAGCAATGCAAATAACTATACTTTGACTTCTTCCTTTCCAATCTGTATCCCCTTGAATTCCTTCAGTTGTTGTAATGCCCTAGGTAAAACTTTAAGTATTATATTGACTAGACATAGAGAGAGTGGACAACCTTGCCTTGTTTCTGATTTTTGTGGAAGTGCTTTGAATTTTTATTCATTTAATTTGATGTTGACTATAGGCTTGCAGTAAATTGCCTTTATTATGTTTAGGTATGTCCCTTGTAGCTTATATCTCTCCAAGACTTTTACCATGAAGTGACATTGGATTTTTGTCAAAGACTTATTCACAATCTAAGGAGATGATTATGTGTTTTGTTTGCTTGTTTATTGTTTTGTTTTTTTGGGTTTTTTGTTATTTCTTTTGTCTTTCAGGTTATTTATATGGTAGATTACATTTACTTATTTTTATATGTTGAACCATTCATGCATCTCTGAAATAAATCCTGCTAGATCATGGATGATGATCTTTTTGAGGTGTTGGTGAATTGGTTTGCAAGCATATTATTGAATATTTTGGCATCTATGTTCATAAAGGAAATTGGTCTGTAATTCTCTTCTCTGTTGAATCTTTATGTGGTTTGGATTTCAAGGAAACCGAGACCTCATAAAATGAATTAGATGATGCTCTTTATATTTCTACATAGTAGAAATAATTGAGAAATATTGATGTGAAATTTTCCTTGAAACTCTGACAGAATTCCGTGCTAAAACTATCTAGTCTTGGGCTTCTTTTGTTAGAAGAATTTTAATGATTGTTTCTATTTCTTAGGGGTTATATGTCTATTTAAATTGTTTATCTTAATTTGATTTAACTTTGGACGGTGATAGCTATCAAGAAAATTTTCCATTTCTTTTAGACTTTTCTAATTTTTGGAGTACAGGCTTTTTTAAAAATATTTATTTATTATGTATACAATAGTCTGTCTGTGTGTATACCCACGGCCAGAAGAGGGCACCAGACCCCATTATGAGATGGTTGTGAGCCACTATGTGGTTGCTGGGAATTGAACTCAGGACCTTTGGAAGAACAGGCAGTGCTCTTAACCTCTGAGCCATCTCTCCAGCCCCCAAGTACAGTCTTTTAAAGTACATCCTTATGTGCCTCTAAATTTCTTCAGTCTGTTCTTATTTTCCCCTTTCATTTCTTTTTTTTTTTAATTTTGACATTCTTTTTCTGTCTTTTAATTAGTTTGGATAAAGGTCTATATTGTTGATTTTCTGATAGCGTCAAATCTTTGTTTCATTGATTCTTTGTATAGTTTTCTTTGTTTCTATTTTATAGATTTCAGCTTTCAGTTTGATTTCTTAACATGCACTCCTCTTGTGTGTGCTTCTTTTTGTTGCAGAGTTCTTAGATGTGCTGTTGAGTTGCTAATGTGAGATCTCTGCAATGTCTTTATGAAGGCACTAGTGCTATGAACTTTCTTCTTAGCACTGCTTTTGTTATGTCCCATAAGTTTGGGTGTATTTGCTTTTAATTTTTCATGGAATATTATAAACCTTTAATTTCTTTCTTTCTGTCTTGACCCCTTTTTCATTCAGCAGAGAGTTGTTAAGTTTCTATGAGTTAGTAAAATTTCCATTTTCTGTTATTTACATCTAACTGTAATCCATGGTGGTCTGATGTGATGCAGGGAGTTATATAATTTTTACTGTATGTGTTGAGATTTTGTGTGTGTGTGTGTGTCTCAGTATATAGTCAATTTTAAGAAGGTTTCTTGAGGTTCTGAGAAAAATATATATTCTCTTGTGTTTGTGTGAACTGTTCTATCAGTAGCTGTTAGGGGCATCTGGTTTAAAAGCCTGTTGATTCCAATGTTTTCCCATTTAATAGTTTTTGCCTCAATCATCTGCCCATTGATGCAAGAAGGTTTTGAACTCTCCCGCTTCAGTGTGTGAAGGTCAACATGTGATTTAAACTTTAATCATGTTCAGGGCATATTGCTTAAGAATTGAAATGCCAATTTTGTGGTATTTTACCCTTGACGATTATGTATTGTCCTTCCCCATACCTTTTAATTAAGTTTGGTTTTAAGTCTATATTATTATATATTAAATATGGCTACACCAGCTTTTGTCTTGTGTCTATTTTCTTGGAATATCTTTTCCCAACCCTTCACACTGACATAATGCCTATCATTGATGTTGAAGTGTATGGAGCAGAAGGATGGATTCTGCTTTTGAATCTCTTCTGTCAATCTTTGTTTTTTATTTGAGGAATCGAGACCATTAATATTGAGAGATATCAATATCCAGTTATTGTTGATTACTGTTATTTTGTTATTGGTGATGGTGGTAGAGGTGTGTGTGTATGTGTTTCCTTCTTTTTGTTTTTGATCATGTGAGATAATTATTTTCTGGTATTTTAATGTGTGTATTTAGCTTCCTTGTGTTGGCATTTTCCTTCTGGCACTTCTGTAGGACTTTGTTGCAAGTGAGCTGCTTATTCTTCCTGGCCTCCCGGCTTGCTAAAACCTGAAATAATCACACAGAAACTGTATTAATTAAATCACTGCTTGGCCCATTAGCTCTAAATTCAGCATCTGTCTCTGGCAGCTCCATGGCATCCCTCTATGACTTCACTCTTTTTTCTCCCAGCATTCAGTCCAGTCCTCTCTACCTACACAAGTCTGCCCTATTAACAGGCCAAGGCAATTTCTTTATTCATTAATCAATGAAAGCAATACATTGACAGAAGGACCTCCCAAACAAAGGCTTGATGTATAGATAGATTTGTCTTGGAACATATTATTTAAAACGATCATAATAAGAATTGTATATGTGTTTACAATTAATCTAACTACTATCTATCTATGTATGGTAATTGAAAGTTTTGCTGCTGGGTATAGTAATCAGGTCTGGTCTCTTATAGTCTGCAGCACATCCTTCCAAGACCTTCTGGCTTTTAGGGTCTCTGTTGAGAAGTCATGTGTTATTCAAATTCTAACAGCTCTGCCTTTATTTGTTACTTGCTCCTTTTTCCTTGCAGATCTTAATAATATTTTTTTTGTTTTGATTCTTATGTGGAAAGATGAATTTCTTTTCAAGTTCAATATATTTATTGTTTTGTATACTTCTTCTAATTTTATACCTTCTTTAGGTTAGGAAATTTTTCCTCTATTACTTTGTAAAATATTTCTGACATTTTGAACTAGAATTCTTCTCTTTTCTCTATTCCAATATTTCTCAATCCATGGATCATAATCCATTTGCAAGTTGAATGACCCATTCATAGGGGTTTCCCTATGACTCAGAAAAGGTAAGTATGTATATTACAATTCACAAAAGGAGAAAAACTGCAGATATGAGGTCACAATGAAAATAATGTCTCAGCATTAGAAAGGTTGAGAACCACTACTATTTTCCTATTGTTCTTGGGTTGATCTTTTTATACTCTCCCAGTTTTCCTGGATGCTCTGCATCAGGAATTTTTTAGATTTAACATTTTCTTTGACCAATGTATCCATTTCTTCTACTGTATCTTCAAACCCTGTGATTCTTTTTTTCACCTCTTATATTATCTTGGTGAAGCTTGCCTCTATACTTCCTGTTTGCATTCCTAAGTTTTTAATTTCCAGAATTTTCTCAGTTTATGCTTTCTTGATTATTTCTATTTCTATTTTCAGATCTAGGAACAGTTTTATTCTATTCCTTCAACTATTTACTTGTTTTTTGTTGGTTTTCTTTAAGGAATTTATTGTTTTCTCTTTAAAACACTCTATTGTCTTTTTATACTTTGTTTTAAGTTTTTTTTCTTTGTACTTGAGCTACAGGAATATTCAGAGCCCACTGTGGTATGGTTGCTGGGTTCTGGTGGAGACATATTGTCTTGTGTGTTATTATGTTCTTATACTGATATCTAGGCATCTAGGCTTGAGGTCTAGGTTCTAATTTCTGTATTTGTCTTTGTTAGGTTGGTGTTTTGTTCCTTGGTTTCTCTTTCATCTATGGAATATCAAAGAGTATGTTAACTATTTTACTGGCTTGATCTATTTCTGTGTTCACAGGGAGTATTTGCTGGTATTGGAGGCTGGAGGAAGGGAGGTGGGTGGTGTTGGTCTGCGTGACCCACAGAGGGTGTGTAGAGGGAGAAAGGGGGGCTGCAAGTCGTGTTCTGTTGCAGTGCTAAGCACCCCCTTGAGGACTGGGTCAAAGAAAAGCCTTTTAAATGATTCCAGAGAGATAAAAAAGATAGACACAGAAATAAAAACAGAGAGAGACTTCCATTTGAAACATACTAACCAAATTCCCCATCATCTTAGACAGTTAAAAATGATCAAAATAAGAATTGTATATGTGTTTGTAATTCAGTATAATCGACAATTCATCATGCTACTATCTGTTTATCTCTGTTCTATATAGATACAATTATATATGTATGTGTGTGTACACTGTTCATATCAATTTAATTAACTTCTCCTTTTGATCATCATTATATTTTTTTAAGTTATTAAAAGCCTCTTTTCCAGTTATTCATAGGATATAATGTAAGGTATTGTGTACTATCACATTTTAAATATTATATATTATGTATATGCATCAAAATTTCATAATAAACTATGTATATTTATACAACTAACAATACATAGAACAAAAGTTTAAGAGGAAAATACAGAAACTAGTGGAAATTAGGTTATCATGCTAACTACTTCAAAAGGGTAAAATATTTTACTGGAAAAATGCAGAGTATGACATCATTCTCTATTAATGAGAAAATGCCTCTAACCACTATTTTCAATGATCACTTACTGTGTGCCACATCCTGTGTATGCTAACAGCCTTCAAAGAATGACATCATCTCATGCGGTCCCCTAAGAATCACCCAACAGGAATGCTACTCCTAAAAGTCAGTAAAGTCCTGTTGAGTGTGCACTATTCTTTACTCAGCATTCAACACCACTTTTTAGAGCCATCAACTAACACTTTAGCATTGCTGTCATCTACACAGGAGCCTGGTGCCTTCTCCTGGGAGGAGGGATGGAAATGTGTAATTGCTAGTAATCATAACTGTGGTTAGTGGTGACTGAGCACTTCACTTCAAGGGTGCCTGGCACTAGGGTCAACACATTAACCCACCACCTCTTCTGGTTCCCTAAACTTGATGATGTTGTCATCACAGTGCTAGTAAAAGAGGATTCTGAGATTTTTAATGGCTGAGACAAGTGGGGCTATGTGATGGTTGTTTTAGAAGTGGAAAGAGAGCAGACTGATGGTAGAGTCCGCTTCAGTAATTGATAAGAGATGATGAGCACCAGTCTTTGCTACTAGAAATAAACACTTCTTAGGGTGGGATCAGAGCATGAGGAAGTCATCCTAGGGCCCCAGCAGTATTATTTCAAATGTATGGTATGCCTGCTTCCCCATATGATTATTAGGGCTACTTAGAGATAAATCAAGAACATAGATGCCTTACTTCTCACAAAACACCTTAGCAAAAGCAAATTACTAATAAGAATATAAACCGTTAGTTCTCTGTAAGGTTCTGTTACGTTAGCCTACTGGTGAATATTTTGATATGATTTTTGCAAATGCCTTATACTAAGCAGTGATGTGAACCATGAAGAAAAGATAAGATTTCTCTCTATGGCAAGTATCCATGACACTTAACAATAGATGCTTCCTGAGAAGCAGACAGTGTCCCTGTGGTTTTTCCAATCTGTTCTTGCTTGGTAGACTTTTCTCTCCTTTAATGTAAGCATTTAACTGGGAGAACTTAAGTTTGAGTGCTTGAAGGAAGAATTGTTGATGATTTTCTTCACAGGAAAATAATAGGTAGGCTTAGAGAAAGGAAAAGGAAATAAATCTCAGTGTTGGAGGTAATGTGCAGAGAATAACAAGCAAGCAAAAGGGAGACAAAAGCTGGAAAAATAGGCCTATCTATTAAGGATCGTGTGAGGAAAAGAAAAAATATCTAAATCTTGTGCAAGCAAAGTGTTATGCATAAAGTGAAGCCAGGGTTCTGAGACTTGCTTTGGAAAGGAGGGAAAACAACTCCCTTCTGTCACAAGATGGCATGCCTGGGCAGTTCCTGGGCAGCACAGTAAAAGAAGAACATGCTATGTGTTGAGTATTATCCATATTCTAGAAACAAGTGCAGAGAATTTAATTTGCCTCTTTTCTCTCTTTGGATTCCCTCATGTTCCAATTTTTATTCCTCCTTCTGTGATTTCATGAGGTATGCCCTGCGGGTGATGGGGAGATGTGCTCCATTGCTTATCAGACTCTAGAAGATTGATTCTCTTTCCTTTCTACTCTGAAGGTCTATGTAGGTGTTTGAGGGACAGTGGGGAAATATTTTTTTCTTTATGCTTTTGACATTTCAGACAGAATCACAATGTCACAAAGCTGGTAGAGATTTGGGACAGGTAGATATCTACTTATTAAATAGGGAGCATTTTAAAATCTATTTGGACTTTTGTTTTAGCTGCTTGAGAACTTAGATGTGGTAACTCCAAACCACATGATTCTAGGAAAGTATTCATTTTTCTGAATCATTGGGTTTGGTAAATGAGAAATTCGAGAAAAAAATATCATGGAATAAACTATGGGTGACAAATAATAGAGATGACATATACAAAGTTAGAGGGTAATCTGTACTTGTGTCTGTGAATTCATAACATATTTGCACATAATGGAGATGTAGTATACCAAGTTAGAGAGTCCCCTGTGCTTGTGTCTATGAATTCATATCATATTTGTATATACTTACTTATTCAGAAAAAGAAAAGTACATCAGATCTCACTTAAAATGTAGAAACTTAAAGGGAAAAAGTAAGTACTAAAATTGGTGTTTAAAATATCCAGGAGCGTGGCAACGGTGGCACACACCTTTAATCCCAGCACTCAGGAAGCAGAAACAGGCCAACAGGCCAATCTCTATAAATTCAAGGCCAGCCTAGTCTACAGAGCTAGTTCCAGGACAGGCACCAAAGCCACCCAGAAAAACTATTTCTTGAAAAACAAAACAAAAGAAAAACTACAAAGCAAACAATCTAAACAAAACAGAAAACCACGCAGGAATAACCTGATCTAATAATGGAAGCTCTTAAAGGCAAGAAGGACAGCTGTCTTTCATAAAATATTTTTTTAAAAATGCTCAACTTTTTAGCCATTAGAGAAATGCAGATTAAAACAACTCTGAGATTCCATCTTACACTTGTAAGAATGGCCAAGATCAAAAGCACTGATGACAAATCATACTGGAAAGGATGTGGGGTAAAGGGAACACTTCTGCACTTTTGGTGGAAGTGCAAACTGGTATAACCCCTTTGGATATCAGTGTGTCAATTTCTCAGAAAATTAGGAAACAACCTACCTCAAGACCCAGTAATACCACTTTTTAGTATATACCCCCAAAATGCTCAATAGTATCAAAGAAACATATGCTCAACTATGTTCATAGCAGCTTTTTTTGTCATAGCCAGAACATGGAAACAACCTAAATGCTCCTCAACTGAAGAATGGATAAGGAAAATGTGGTACATTTACATAATGGAGTACTACATGGCAGAGAAAAATAATGACATCTTGAAATTTGCAGACAAACTGATGTATCTAGAAAACATCATATTTAGTGAAGTAACCCAGATATAGAAAGACAAATACCATATGTACTCACTCATAAGTGACTTTTAGACATAAATCAAAGAAAAACAGCTTACAATTCACAATTCCAGAGAATTTAGACACCAATGAATAACCTAAGAGAGATATGGATCTAATCAACATGGGAAGTAGAAAAAGACAAGATCTTCTGAGGAAATTGGGAGCATAGGGAGGGTAGAGGAATGGACGAGACCAGAGAAAAAATATATAGCTCAATAAAATCTATTTTAAAAGTACCTCTAAGTTTTCCATACATGAGTACATGAGAACACTGAGTTTATATAATTTCTACTTCTCTCTTAAATACCCCTAATTCCAACCGCCTCCCCTATTTTATCTTGGATTAATGACCTCTTCTTTTATATTTATCTTTGATACATATATGCATATATATATGTGTGTGTATGCACATATATATATGCATATATGTGTATAGGAAATCTGTTGAGTCCATTTAGTGTTTCTCACTTGTATGTTTAGGGCTGACCATTTGGGACTTTATAACCTGTCAGGTTCTTGTCTACTAAAGAAAAGCAATTCTCCATCCTTCAGCTGTCCTGTTGAATGTCTTTTTATTATATTTACAGTGTACTAAATGGAAGAACAAATTGATGCATGAATATGTAGACTGAAGTGAAAATTACCATTATAACTGCTTTTGGAAACATCACACAGGCAGCTCACTACTAGTTCCAGTAAAGATGTTTGATAGCATCCCACGATAAGAAGTGAGAAGAAGCACAATGTAAAGGGAGGCATAAAATCTTTGATTCTGATACTTTTCTCTTTTCCAGAAACATAAACTTACATCCCCATTATCAAAACTACAGCAAACAAACTCTCCACCTCCATGGTGCTCTGCATATTTACATGATGTAGGAGGGTCATCTGTCTATGTGTTACTTTCATTGGTTAATAAAGAAATTGCCTGGGCCTTTGATAGGACAGCAGCTTAGATAGGTGGAGTAGACAGAACAGGATACTGGGAGAAAGAAGCAGAGACAGGTAGACACATGAAGCTCTGGCCCAAGATGGATGTAGGTTAAAATCTTCCCAGTAAGCCACCACCTCATGGTGTTACACACATTAATAGAAATGGGTTAATCACGATGTGAGAGTTAGCCAGTAAGAGGCTAGAGCTAATGGGCCAAGCAGTATTTAAAAGAATACAATTTTCCATGTAATTATTTCGGGTAAAGCTAGCCGGGAGCTGGATGGTGGGATACAGCCTGCCGTTCCTTTTGCATTTACAGGGAATAAAAGCTAGATCCATGTGACTATGGAAAAGTGAGGCTTCTTGGTTGAGAAGAGGAGGAGGTGTGCTTGCTGGGCCTTGCTTCACTCAGAAACATAGAGAATCCAAAACCTAAAGTCATGCCAACCCACATGTCATGTAACTGACCCTTTTACACCTAATTATTCAATGTTAAGGTTGTATTCAAAAACTTTTTTATCTTTAATAATTATTAAGTATTATTATTGTGCATGTGTGTCTGTATGAATAACATGTATGAGTATGGACATACTAGTGCCAAACACACACGTAGAATTCAGAGGACAACTTTTGGAAGAGTTTTCTGTTCTACTGTTATGACCAAGAATTACCTTAGTTAAGCAGACTTGCTTGTCAAGTGCCATTACTCACCAACCTATCAAATAATCAGAATTATGGACTTAATCCATTTCAGATTTTTGGAAGTCCATTCACCTCTTCTACTCATTGTTCTTATGTATTTGCATGTTTGTTTCCAGTTCACACATTCAGATAAGTGGGACTTCTGGGTTGTTTTAAATTGAAGGAATAACTTAATAAAATTATCCCTTTCTCATTTGAGCTTTCTCAGATATGCTTTCTCTAAAGATTTTGACTGACATTTCACAGTAAGCTATGTGAAGTTACACATGTCACGACTATAGGTAACAAATGAATTCCAATATAAAAGCCCCCAGTGGAAAGGTTTCACACATTAAACTCACATTACTGATTTATAAGTTTTTGTTCCCAACTTACAAATGGTTTGTCAAACCTTAGTAAGCCTCCCTTGTTCTTCCTGTTCTTATAAAGTAAAATAACAGATTCTCTAAAAGCCTGGCAAAATTAGGCCAAGAAAACCCTTATTTCCAAAATACCAAGCAAATGAAAATATTAGACAGGGATAGAGAGATGGCTCAGCATTTGGGTGCATGTGTAGTACTCAGAGATGACCCATGACTGTTTTCAAGCAACTAGTGTCCAAAGCACCTGCCACTCCATCTGCAGGGAATCTACCACCATTTTTTGGTTTAGGCAGTCAAATTCATGAACACACAAACATAGACTTATATGTGTAGATATACTTTCAATATACATACATAGACTAAACACATATCTTGTCTGAGCAAATCTTGAAAGAAGAAAGGAAAAGAATGTACCAAAATAGCTGATATGTTTGAGAAGAAAGTTCAAACATTTTCAGTGTTCACCATTTTATTCAAATGCCATAATATTTTTAAATGTGTGTGTGCATGATTATGAGTATGCTATTAACTTATTTATGGCAAATGTTGTACATAATTATTTATACCAAGTTCTTCAAAGGGCTCATAAAGGAACCAATATATAATTACTTGAAAATTTAACGCAAATAATTAGTATGATCTATAGAGATGTAAATTATAGTATAAAGTATGGGTTAAGACATCATATGGAATGGAATGTATATCACCTATAATAACATATTAACGTATATGAATAGTTATGTAATATAATTAAAAAATCAAGGGTGCCATTTCATTCTTAAAAATATCTTTAAAGTTCCTTTTTTGGGGGCACATTCTCTAAATTTTCTGACAGGTATAGTAGTGTGGCTTCTGACTAAAGCCACCACTCCTATATGCACATTAAATGCACATGTATAAGCAGGTGCTAGTCTCTTATGGAGTCCCGAGTCACCGATATGCAGCCTGATTGTGACAGTCATGTGCAGGTGGACACAGTCTTCTGTGAACTGCAGTTAGAGCTTCAAAAAGGCATAAGTCAAGCTGGGAGGGTGAGAGAGCGCTAGTGACTAGGAAGGAAGAACAAAATCAAAGTGAATTCAGGCCAGCTTGCCCCAGGACAAACCTTCCTGAGAGTCTTGGAGGGCACAGGAGATAAACGATGTGCAATTATTCTTCAACTAGAAAGGCTCTGAGACAGGGCAGAGTATCAGTGGCCTCAGGAGGACAGGGACTCTCTGACATATGTCTACATCTTATCAGAGGCCTGGCTGAGGGCACAGTCTGCAGGTCAATAAGGGAATGGATAACAAGAAGAGCCACATCTTGGCAGCTGCTGCTGACAGGGAGCTGGGGAAGCCTGAGTGGCTGCAGTTTCCCTGGCCAAAATTAGTTCCCTGCCTATTTGCACAGCTCTTAAAGGGCCACGTTCTAAACACAATCTTGTAAAATTATTTCCTATTTGTCTATTTCTTACTTGTTAGTGTACAATTAACATAAATAACAATTACTTAATCTCAAAATAAATATAGACAGAAATAACCAGACAAAACCATGCAAATTTCTACCACCATAACACCAATGATCAAGCAATGAAAACTGTTGAGCACAGCATTTGGAGTGGGATTGACCATGGGGAATGTGGAAAGATGGCAGGACTGACTTGGGAATAAGGTGAGCATAGAATCACAGGGCTTGAGCTCAGATTTGACCCATTTAGATCCCATCTGCTATATGCAGTGTTTTCCTCTATAAAATATGCATGTCATTATATCTGCTAATTTTGTTTAGAATGTTTCCTTCTTATTATTCTTTACCAATCAGCATCTATATGACTATGATTCTCATGTGAGAAGCAGAAGGTGCCATGATCAAGGCAAGGACATAGGTTTCAAAAGGTACCCAGCAAGTAATGAAGTTAATACATTAAGATGTGTTCATTTTTCCTGCACATGACTTGCTGGAGAAAGATCTCCCCTATCTAGTACCTGAAACTGAACCAGAAAATGTCCCTGGGGGACCTGGAAGGGAAATCTCTGACATTGCCCATGGAAGTCAGACCGTGACACTACAGGGGTGTAAGCAGTTACCCGTTTTCCTCCTCAAGAACAGAGAGGCAGTTTTAATACAGTGCTTTATTTTAAAATGTAGATGTGTGGATCCAAAACAAATGATCTTCAAGTGCTTCTTTGAAAAATGTCTCCACCTCAAATACCCAATATACAGGTGATGGAGACACACACACACACACACACACACACACAATCCCTCGAGGGAAAACAAATTGTTTATAACCTTGTAAGGAAGTAGCCCTTCTCTTCTTACCTACATTCAAAAGACATATCTAGGAGAAAATTTTACATCAGAAAATATTTAGAATCAGAAAAACATAAACAACTTTGTTTCTCTGACTGATTTTTTGTCAGTCAATTCTTTTAAATTCACAAGTATTATTTTATGAAAAAGTTTATGAAGGTCATACATTTAGATGATATAAATTTGAGATTAAATTGTTTTTAATGTAGAAAGAAAACTGGAATACTTTGGAAACAATGGAAAATTAATTGAAAACTGTTTTCTTCAATGTGTGATGCATATTTATGACCTACAGAGGAAAAACTAAATCATATTTCGGATCTTGAAGACCTGATGTAGCAAAATGCTAATTTGCTTTGAAGCTTTTTGATGCATCTAATTTAATTTCTATGAAGCACATTAATATGAAATGATAAAATAATTATTAAAATGGAAATAGAAAAAAAAGAATGAACCAAATCAACAGAGAGGGAAGAGTGGCTGATGACTCTTTCACAAGATAAGTTCCAATTTAATCAAATTAAACCTATTATTTGCTGACAGATTAAAGGAAATGTTGTCTTTGCTTTATGACAGAGAGCGGGGATAGAGAAAACGAGTAAAGAAAAGTAAAAGCTGGACTATCAGAAGAATAAATTTAAGAATAAATTGAATCTGGACACAGAAACAGAGCACGCAGACATGCCTTGATTCTTAGTCTAGATTCTCTAACGAAATAGAACTGATGGAACAAATCCCTATATATTGAAAGGGAATTTATTAGAATGGCGTATAGGCTGCAGTCTATCTAATCCTACAATGTCTGCCTATGAAGAGGTTAGTTTTGTATTTTATTACTTAAAAAAATACCAATCCAAATTCCCACACGCTCCCCTCCTCCAATTCTCCTCCCACTCCCTACACAGACCCTCCTATCACATACCCTCCAATCCTAAGAGAGGGCTATGCATCCCACCCTGTGGAAAGTCCAAGGCCCTCCCTACTACATCTAGGTTGAGCAAAGTATACATTCAAAGACAGTAGGGTCCCAAGAAGCCAGTACATTCAGTAGAGACAATCCCAGTGTCAGTACCGGTGGAGAATTCAGTAACTGTTCAGCCCACAAGGATGGATGTCTCACTTGTTTTTCGTATACACTGGGATCCTGAAGAAGTGGCCTCTACTAGCAGTGAAAGAATGTATTTGCCAGTGAGGGTGAAAGCAAGCAGGCAAAGAGAGCATGCTTCCTTCTTCCACATCTGTTATTTGGGCCAAAGTATGAAAAAGTCAATCAGACTGAAGGTGCATCTTCTTTGCACTTCAGATCCAGAATAGAAGTGAGTCTTCTTTCTAAAAAGATTTCATTAAGAAAAAAATCCATATGTAATCAAGTTGACAATGAGAGATATGTCTTGTTCAGAAAATGTTCTACGGTTTTGGCCACCTAATTTTGTCTTGAAAGTGGTTTATATTAAGCCAGTATGCATATTGATTAGATTCTATTGTCATGAAATCATGAAAAAGTTTAGCAGAAGCATAGCCCACCTTGTTCATTGGTAACAGCCCTTGTTAAAATGGTAATGAACAACAAAAACTATGCTATTTTTGACACTGTCTCCTTATTTTATTTTAAACATTTCTTTTATTTTGAGATTATAATATAGTTGCATCATTTCCCCCCTTCCACTTCCTCCCTCCGCTTTCCTTTCTCCTGTCCATAACCTCTCATATTAGTTCCCCCTTGTTCTATTTCAAATCCATGGCCTCTGCCTTTGATTAATTGTTGTAATATGCATATATGTGCATTCTTGTGCATAGAAAGTACAGTTTCTAAAAGGCAAAAATGAGCTAAGCAAAAGAAAGCAGGAACGGATGTTGACACTAGACATTTTGAATTTCAGAAACTATTCTTATGAAGTAGAGTTAGAATAATTTACATTTTCTCAGCAAGAAAGATTCTTTCATTTAATTCTACTAATTTTTCACCATGGATAGTACTGTTACTTTAATTTCAACTTATATAGCCTTGTTTTTCGACTGTTATAGTAATTTTCTGAAATGCTATCTCTTTCTGTATCATTTCTTTATCTCATTTATTATTTAATATCACAAAGAAAATGTGGAGAAACTGGTTATTATACACTCAAGAATACAAATTCAATAGTTTATGGTAAGGCATGTATTTAATCGGATGAAAAAGCAAACAACTTAGTGGAAAGGAAACCGCAGGATCATGCCTTGGGCAGGGTAACATGCTCATTGCTCTCAATGCCCCTAATGTTAGCATGTAACTAGGTGCTCTAGAAACAGTTGGTGATATTATGTAGATGATTCTTCTCTGAATTTACAGGAAATAAGAATAAAGTTTTCCTAACTTTTCTGATATCTGCTAAGTAGAAAAAAAATAGAAAAATAAAAACCAAAACTCTTCAAGAGAATATAACTCAGAAAGGAGGACTTTAAGAAATATGGGCTGGAGAGACGGCTTAATGATTAGCAGTGTACACTGTTCTCTTAGAGAACCTGCTTTTCACCTAAGTTTATTTTTCAGCACCTACTGAGCAGCTCAAAACGGCCACTCCAGGGACCCAGTGAATCTTTCTGGCCCCCTAAGCACAAAACACAGACATTTTCTCTCTGTCTCCCTGTCTTTGTGTCTCTGCCTCTCTCTATCTCTCCCTGTCTCTCTGTCACATCCATAATGAAAATAAAATCATTTCAAGAGTAAAAAAAAAAATAAAACTATTATTTGGATTTTATAAACAACATAGTTTATTCAAATATATAAGTAAAGTCTATAAGCAAAATTATTCAGGAAATTAACAGTAATGACATGGACTTGTTAACTGACAAATTAGATAACAAGTTAACATGTAAAACAGCATTCCATCTCTTGAGCATTAGCGGATATCCCCAAAGATAATGGGATTCCACATTACACCAAAAAAAGAGACTTCATGATTATGATGCTGAAGACTTGGACAAACCCTTTAAAGGATTCTAGAGCCTGTGATCCAGCATGGGTGCCTTGGAACACAGGGAAGCCCTGCCCTGCAACTTTGAACATAGACTTATTCAGCACTCACGTATGAACTTGTCTCAGTGTGGCATTTGCTATTATTCTGGTCTTCTGACACAACATGTTAAAATTTGTATTTAGAAGCCGTGCCATATCTTTCTATCCATTGGAACAGAGACACAAAGATCAATAAATACGTCATCCAGTCACAGTTTTTATTGGTAAGATAGGATTCCTGGGCTGGCAACGTGGTTGAAATTTTCACAAATGCTGTTACTTAAAGCTGGCGACACAATAAAACATCTTCCTGCATCACTAAAAAAGCAAACAGTCAATGAAACAACTTACAGTCTGAGGCTGTCCCCCTGAGGAGAAAGATTTCTAATGTCATACATTCAATGTCCTGATAAGGTATTAGCGAAGCAGAAATGAGGAAAAGGGAACTAAGGCAGAATGGAAAGTATGAAACATTAAGTATATAAAAAGGATTTTTAAGGTGCAGAACAGGTAAATTACAGTTCAGGATGGATGAGACAATCACAATGTAGAAAATCCTGAAGCGCAATTTAAAGAATGACAAGAAAGAGACTGATGTGGTCCCACTTGCAGTGTTAAGTCCAGTTTTAAGCTATCCTGATTTTATTTGTGTTTATTTAGTTATGTAAACATCTCCCTATGAAGAAGCCACTCTCAAGGATGGAGAGAAGATAGCTCTCACAGGGTTTGGGTTTGGGGAAACAGACCTAGTGTTAGTCCAAGGTGTAATGCTTCCTCTCCACTTTTGTTTTTTTTAAGCTGGGAAAATTACCAGATTGCTGACAAAATGAATTAGCAAGTGAATTCCTGTGAGGTTTGGAAAGCTTCCAGATAAGCGTTATTAGGGAGTTGGATTTGAAACCCTTTGCCTAGTTAGGGCACCATTAGTAGCTGATCTACTTTTGAGGAAGAGATTTGAAAGATATCATATGATCATTTCTTGGAAAGTTGGAAAAAAAAGAAAGAAAAGTTGGGTCATGTAAAATCATCTCATACTTAAAGTAGAGGTGGAATGGAGTGTTTGCAAATGTGGAGCACTTCAGACAAACAGATCATAATACATAAAAAAGTGGGATTACAAGGAAGAAAGGAAAGCATATGATTTCAGACTTCTCTTGAGCACTATAATTCAATGAACACAAGGAATAATAACAATGTATATATGTGTACATGTATGTATATATGTGTCATATATAGTGATATATATCTACATATGTATAAAAATCTAAGAGAAGATAAGGTGAAAAAAGAGGAACCCTTTTTCTATCCTGTCACCCCCATTTCCAAACTGAAGATTCATTTCTGGGAGCAGACCTCAGTTGGTACATTGAACTCAGTAGACGTTACATGTCTGGTAAATCTGGAAATGTCAAGCATGATTACAAGCCATAGGAAAACACTTCAGGATAGCTGGGCAGCATAGCAATCCTTGTAACATCCTCTTTCTAAGCCTGCCTTCCATTTGGGTCCATGCTCAACATTCAAGTCTTGTATTCACTGAGGAGGTGGCTGAAAGTCCTGTCCCCCAATTCTAGGTCATAGTCACACACTTGTCTCTTTGGTTTTTACTCCATTTTTTCCCTCCTAACTAAGGCAATTTAACTTGGCTACCTTTTCAGTATTTATAGGAAACAGAAATGTGTTAGCACATTACATAAAAAATAATATTAAAGAGGACATTAGGATTTTCTGTAAATTTAAAATATACAAAATATGTTCTTACATATTTTTTTTTAAAAAGCACAGTTTTAAGCTGGGTGATGTTGATGCCTTTAATCCCAGTAACTGGGAGGCAAAAGCAGGTGGATCTCTGTGAAGGTTAGGCCAGCCTGATCTAAGGAGGAGTGAGTTCCAGGACAGCCAGGGATAGACAAAGTAAACCTGTCTCAAAAGACAACAACAACAAAAAAATGAACAACGGCAGCAAAAACACATCTTTATTAATATTAGCCAATAGGTCCAAACAACGATTTGCACAATGTACTGAATCTAAAAATGTTTTCTGGAAAAAGAAGATTAAGGGTTCAAAAATGCACTGGGATAATACACAGCTGATTGTTAATATGATGGCAGCTGACTAGAATATTTCAACTGATGTCACTTGGCTAGGAGCTGAGGAGAAGCCTCAACAGTCGAGATAACTTGTTCTTGAGAGGACCCAACTTTGGTTCTGAGCACCCACATGGTAGCTCACAACCATCGAACCACAGCTCCAGTTGCAGGGCCTCTGACCTCTGTCAGCAACTGGCACATAGAAGGTTCACAGACATTTATGCAAATGAAACACTAGGACACATAGAATCAATCAATAGATATCTTTATGTGTATCTTCCGGAGTACCCTCTGTAATAGAGCGACCTGAAATAATCACCTTTGTACTGTAGGCCTTATATATATTACATGAATGGCTCCAGGAAACGGAAACCATAGGAGGGAAGGAAAGACCACTGAAGTCCTGTAACTTGTGAGTGATAAAATCTGAGAGATCACATTTCTTGGCTCTGCCTAGCACTCTTTTCTTACTGTGCTTGCTTGAGCTGTTTGTCCCTACTGTCTGATGCTATGAATTAGAGTCTGAGAATGGCTCTTTGTATATTTCAAAGAGATAAATCCCTCTCCACATTTGGCAGAAACCAGGCTCAGTTAGTAAAGCCGAGGCCCAGGGGGAACTCTTCTTCTCACCCATGTGGCCTTTAATGTTCCTTGCTCATGCGTGGAGACAGAACTCTAATGACAATAATGGACGTGGTGTCCTTGCACATAAACATTTGGCTCTTCACAGCAGGAGATGTCTTGTCAGTGCAGGGGACAAAATAATGGTGTAAAGATTTACTGTCAGAGAGCTGAGCCGGGCTCAGCAGGATGGCAGCTCAGAGCAGATAGACGGCCTGGCACCCAAGGGTCACCTGTGTTTATTCTGATGAATGTGTGTGACTTCCCTGGTCCTCATCATTACAGTAAGTTGTGTGGGTTTTGTAGCACTTGTAAGTCGCTACTGGATATATCTTTGTACGGAGACACAAGTAGGCTAATACCTAAGCTTTCCAGAAATGAATGATATGCTTTTCATGCAAGTGGTTTATTGCTTGATAAAAGGACATGAATATTAAGAATTGAGGATAAGATGAACTATATTATGTATACATGGAGCTATATAAAAAAAGAAGATTTTGGAATTTTATGTTTGAAACTCTTCTCATACAGAATTTTTATACAGGGATTTCATACAGACTTTTGGTTACATGATTTAATTTGTCTGTTGTTGATTTTTAATGGGCAATTTGCTTGACTGAAATTTTTATGGTAGGTATAATGACTTTTGTTCATAGTAAGAAGGAGATTTATAACATTTTCTATATGTTTAAGTGTTTCTTTTAGAAGTTATTTATTTATTGTTTTTCTTTTTGAGACAGGGTCTCACTATATAGCACCGTCTAGCCAGGAGGATGCTATGCAGAACAGAGGAAAGGCTGCTAAAAACTTACCAGAGATTTACCTACCTGCCTCTGTCTCCCAAACACTGGAACACTTTGAATCTTAAAGACACTTACCAAAGCATTATATAACTGTTTGGGACTAGATGAAAACCCAAAGTGAATTCATGGATGATCACTGTCATCGCTGTTTCTTAATATATGGGGTGTGTGTTCATTTGAGTTGTGATTCATGTGAGTTTAAGTGCATGATAAGGCCAAAAGGAAGTTTGAACACTGGAACAGGTGGTCAAATGCATTTTATTATGGGTCCTCGGAAGAGACCTTCTGGACTTTGAAAGTACTCTTAACCTTTGAGCTTTCTCTCCAGTCCTGGAATACCAAGTTTTATGGTATGCAGTTGGAGTCTTCAAAACCATTCTTAATGAAAATCAATCCCAGAGGCTAAGAAATGGCTCAGTTGGATAAAACTGATTATTGTTCAAACAGAAAGACCAGAGTTCAAATCCCCAGGACGTTGGCAAAAGCCTGAGGAATAAGGCAGCCTGAGTCCATCCACAACTCACAGGAAGCAGAGACACAAGACATCTCTAGAGCAGGGTTCCTAGTTAGACTAGCTGAATCATAAGCTCTGGGTCCAAGCCAAAGATTTTACTTTATACACACACACACACACACACACACACACACATTGGCATACACATTAGAAGCAAATCCAATTTATCTTGTGTTTAATCTCTGGAAATACAAATGACACTGAAATCTGTAATTGAGAATGGGAGCCTTGATTGATCATTCTATGCAGTATATTATTAAAATAATTCCCACACAAATGATACCAAAAATACAATAGGTACATAACAGCAGCAGGTATGAGAACATCCACTAATACATGATTTTCTTTTATGTTTTAAATCGTTTGAAAGATATTTATGGAAAACATTTCATGAAATTGTCTCTAATTATAAAGTGTAGTCCTCGTAAGAGCAGTAGTCTGTGATTTACTCTGTGATTAAATAAAATAAAATTAAATTAAATGTGAGGATGGCTTTATTGCAATGTTTCTTCCCTGTCTTTCGCAGGATCTCTCTAAAAATAGGAGGAAATGTGATATTTTTTGTTTGGGTGGTGTCCACTGAAGCTTAACAAGGTCAGGCTTCTGTATGGTCTATTATCAGACATAATTTCTCAAAAACAGATGGCAAACAGGCAGAGTTAGGAATTGGTAATTTAGTATCCTGCTCTAAAGACAAACCGCTGAATAAAATCACAACCCCGTTAAACACCAAAACAACCTTCAATCTCTCTGCTCTGTTCTGCATGTCTCAGCTGTTAAGGTCTTTGGCTGAAGTCCAAAGTATATCTCTGATCGTCCTTCCTCTTCTGTCTATGGAGATCATTGCATGCACACAACATACACAGAAATACACACAGGCAGATACACACATATGCACAGAGGCACACGTGTTCAGAGACACACACACAGACACACGAAGATACATAGACACAGACATACACAGACACAGAAACAAACATGCAGCAACACACACAGACAAACAGCAGAACATATACACACACTCACACAAGCTCAGACACACACGGAGACACATACATCACACATCACATACACAGACATCAACAGACATGAACACAAACACACACAGGCAGGCAGACAGGTAGACAGATAAACAGACAGACAGACACAATTTAATATCCGAAATGGTTTTACCTGGAAAATAAACTCAGTAATATTGTCTTCCATTCTCATTCATTTTATCTTAAAAGCCACTGGATTATGAAAAGAAGAAATAACTAAATGCAAATTCGTAAAACAATCCATTTGACTCTAAAACTGCTCAGAGTTCACAACTGTCACTGACTCATGTCAAATTCTGGAAACAAAACAGAAGTAATTTACTTTCACATGTCACTGAGTGATCCCTTTCACTCAGCCAGTGAGAGCTTCTGTGTTTTCTCGATACCTGTGATTATTGGCTTCCTGGGTTAAGCACTGCGGGAGCATGACAGGTGTCCCACCGTGAGGAAAGTAGAGCACAGGATAGTCCTGGAATATGTTCTCTGATTTTGCCTTCTAACTGCAATGAAATCTGTCATTCAATGTCCTATGCATCTCTTGAGTGAAGAAATTGGAAGGTTGCTTGTGTAAAACACAAGCAATAAATTTAAAACATCAAATGACCAAAATAGGAATTTGGAATTCTGAGCGAATCTGAAGTGTTGGTGCTTAAACAGAATTTTAGAATGAGTTTTACTTGGAGTGTGACTTCTACAGAAAAACAAATGTAACTGGTGATCTTATTCGGAGAGTGTTCGGATAAAGGAAATGTTAGTTTTAGTTTATTCCAGGGACCAAAAAGCACCACTGCTTATTTCTGTATGTGACATTTAGAGAGTCACTGACATAGCGAGGGGAGGAAGGAGAATGGTGAAGAGGAAGAGGGAGGAGAAGGAGATAGAGGAGAAGGGGAAGAGAGGAAGAAGAAAAAGAAGAAGAAAAAGAGGAGGAGGAGGGGGAGGAGGAGGAGGAGTAGGGGAGGAGGAGGAGGAGGAGGAGGAGGAGGAGAAGGAAGAAGAAGAAGAAGAAGAAGAAGAAGAAGAAGAAGAAGAAGAAGAAGAAGAAGAAGAAGAAGAAGAAGAAGAAGAAGAAGAAGAAGAAGAAGGGGAGAAGGAGGAGGAGGAGGAGGAGGAGGAGGAGGAGAAGAAGAAGAAGAAGAAGAAGAAGAAGAAGAAGAAGAAGAAGAAGAAGAAGAAGAAGAAGAAGAAGAAGAAGAAGAAGAAGAAGAAGAAGAAGAAGAAGAAGAAGAAGAGCAACAGCAACAACAAGAGTTCTGAGTAACCATGAAAAAGAAAGCTAGAAGTAGAGAGATGATTGTTGTCATGGCAAATCTAGTAATGACATCCAGAGAACTATGCTGTTCACAGGAGATGTTAAAGGTGATTATTTTCAGATTTGGTCAAGGAAACAAAACCATCTCAAGACCACAGCCAAAGAGATTTGATGACATAAAAAGCTGACAGGTGACATTAATGGATAATGGGAAGCAGTTCTCTAACTCTGCATTTCATAAACACTGGCGCTTTGCATGGACAAAGAGTGAGTGGGGATAGCAATAGGTGCAGGCCCCTATACGTGTGTGTGTGTGTGTGTGTGTGTGTGTGTGTGTGTGTGTGTGTTATGCTGTTTGAATTCAAGGCGGAGCACACACATGCCTGGAAGATGCTCTACCACTGCTATACATTCCAGCCCACTTGTGACCTTTCGCACGGCTGCTTGGAGAAAACTAGTGTTTCCATCTCTGATTAAGTTTTACCTTCAAACATGACAAATCTAGTTGGCAAGGGGATCATGAACATATTAGTTTTATAATTCCTAGCCATCTAGGAAAGTGTCCAGGGAACATTAAGGGAGGGTATGCAAAGCTTAGCTATTATCTGGCACTAATAAGATGAGAAGTTGCTATGGCGAGAGAGATTTTGGCAAAGCAAATGATGAAAACCAACTTAAAAGACTAAGGAAGGCTTCATATCTGGTAAGTGGACAAATGCTTGTCCTGCAAGCAACAGCTATGAGGAGCAGAGGTAGGATTCCCCAAACTCATGTAAATGCTGGTTGGGACTGGCCACCAGCTCACAATTTCAGTGCTTGGAGAGCAGAGACAGGTAATCACACAGGAAGACTCCTGAGATCATCCCTGGAATTCAACACGTGTGAACATACTCTTGCACACGTATGTGCCCATATACACACTGTGTACATTAAAAGTATGGGAATTTGGGGAGGATATACTTGTTCAGAAGTCAACCGTGCTGGCAAAGAAATGGATGTGCTTGAGTCCTTTACACTATCCAGCTAAATTTCAGTGAGTTAATCTTTAAAGCAATGGTGTATATTTCTTCCAAACTGACATTAGAAATTTAACAAAATCATGCATAATTCAGTCTTTGTAAATGGCAGCTGCATTTTCCATTTGATTTTTGGATGTCTCCAAATGTTAGAGATATTTTCTTTATTATAAACTAATTTAACTCAGTAGATGTAAGCACAGTAATCCTCACTGGTACGTAGGCAGGAGACTTCATAAAGTAAAGGTACTTACTGTTTCTGTTTGACAAAGGGAAGCTTTGTAACCTCACTTCATAATTGATTTCATAGGTCAAATTGCATCCTTCCAGCTTTGCTCATATCTCCTGGTTCTTTGTTTACTGTCTTGAGAAATTCAGGCTGCAAATGTGAAGCCATTGTTCTTCAGTGGTTCTAACACAGAGATGTAGACGGGAAATGGCGAAGAAGGGTTGGAACAAAACAGTCCCATTTTCATTCTTGAATTGAACAATCCTGCATTTCTGATGTGATGATGGATAGTCACACAGTGCAGGGTTTGCTCCTCAGGGACACTGAGCTGTCATTGTATTCTCAATTCAGGAGAGCTCTCAGGAAGGTTTATTCTAAAAAAGAAGTTGCATTCTTAGTTATCTGTCTTTCAGGATCCGTGCATTCAGTTTCATATAAACTTAGTTCTTAGTTACACCTGAACTAAGACCTGAACCTGGCACTGTTTGGCCAATTTTAAACATATAGACCCAGAGGCTTCCTTGTTCTCCTTTCTGTTCTGTTTCTTTAAATCAAACAAGTTTGCCAGCTTTTATGGTTATTTTGTTGTAATTTAATTTGGGGTTTCGGGGTTATGCTATGTGGTCATCCTGGCTTTCAACAAGCTAGTAATCTTCCTTCCTGAGCCTCCCACATATGTATACAGCATATACCTCCAGCCCTAGTTGTATTATGTATTCATATTCATTCTTTCTATATGTTCAGTAAAGGCTTCCTTGATTCTTGGCTCTTGCCTGATCAACTTTAATGTTTAGCCTGATGAATGCCTCTTTATTTTCTCTTTACAGGAATATCACAAAATACTGGGGTCCATACTTACATAATTAATTTTTTGGGGGGATGGACCTCAAGACAGGGTTTTGCTGTAGCTTTGGTGCTTGTCCAAGAACTAACTCTTGTAGACTAGGCTGGCCTCGAAACTCATAGGGATATGCCTACTTCTGCCTCCTGAGTGCTGGGGTTAAAGGAGTTCACCACCACTGCCTGGCTTACCTAATTGTTCTTAAATTGATACAGTGGTTTTAATTGTTACAGTTTGTGTCTTAATGTTAATCTCAGTGCCCTGAAAATCAAATATTTCTGTCATAGTACATTTCTGTAGAATTTGTTTATCCTTACTCTGGGAGATGAGCTTTTCTGATTTGTCTTAATATCATGAATACTGAATATAATTTCTGTAAATTTACATATATAGATTATTATGAAGGTGGATACCATCTTTTATAGTTATTGGCAGCCTAAGAGTAGGATTACTGTGTACTACATAAGTGCATTTTTTGTGTGTTTAATTTTGCTAGGAACTGACAACATATGATTAGACTGCTTTTTATTTCTCACAGAAGCAAGAGTTGCAGTTGCCTGAAATCCTTATCAATACATGGTATTATGCAAATACCATGTAAAATAGACAGACAGGTATAAGGAAGCGATATAATCCACTTCAATAGAAATAATAGCTTTCCAAAGTGTATACAATCAAGTAATGTTGAATAATTTTTCATCTCTTCTTCCCAATTTATCTCTTTTCTAATGAAGTATATAATTTTCATTTTGTTTTTAAATTAAGTTTCATAGTTATAGAGTTGTGAAAGTTCATCTTGTGTTTGTTTTACCAATGATTAGTTATATATGTAGTTTGTCAAATATTTTAGTCTGCATTTTTATTGTGTGAGTAGTACTTTCTAAGAAGAATCAATCTTAATTTTCATTTGTTAATGATTTTGTTTAGTTGTTCTCATCTTTATGATATATATATATATATATATATATATATATATATATATATATATAAAACTTGTACTTAAGTCTATGTCACTAAGAATTTCTCCCAGCTCTTTTGAGAAGTCTTACAATTTGTTGTGGGACAAAACTTTTCCCGGGAAGACCCAAGACATTTTCTCACCCAAGATAGGAATCTCACAACTGAAAAATAGTACAGATGCCACCAAAGTCTGAACTAGGCAAGCCATGCGTTTTATTGACATTTCTTACAGGAATAAGGATGTGGGGTTTACTTGTAGTGATTGAAATGACTCAAGGATGCTGCATCACCAAAGCCCACCCCAGCATAGGGGAAATCTCACAAAGTTACGAACATGGAGCACACTGCCCAGTCTGCAGGCAGCTTAACACGGTAGAAAGTGTCCTTTCTAAGGACCTCAGTTGGCTTGATCCTCTTCACAGCAGTTCGACTGGCTTCTGCCTTTTCTTGGTAGCTGGTCTGCTCTCAGAGTCTTCTTTGCAGGCTTGCTTACCTGAGAGTGACCCTTATCCATATTTCTAGCTTACCTTGCTGGGGAGGTGTCTAGTGAATCTGTTCAGTTTCAGGGACTTCCTGAAGCTATTTAAATTGTTTCCATTCATGTTTAAGAAACTTTCCAAAGGATAAAATATTTTAATCTCCAAGCAAACTGTTACATAATACTATTATGAACCTATAATCCATTCTGATTTTATTGAAGGTCTTTACATTTTATTTCATTTTAGTGTATCTATATTCAAATGTTCCTAAGTATTTGTTTAAAGTATTTTCTCTTTTTCTTGACTTGCCTTCATTTGTCTTTAAAAAGAATCAGTGTCTTATAGGATTTACACATGTAGATCATCTCACTTATCTGTATTTACATCATTTCTTTTTTTCTCTTGGTGTTTAAAAACAGAATTTCTCTGTGTAACAGTCCTAAGTATCCTGAAACTAGCTCTTGTAGACCAGGCTGGCCTAGAACTCACAGAGATCTGCCTGCCTCTGTCTTCTGAGCACTGGGATTAAAGGTATACCCCACCACTACCCAGCACATCATTTCTTATATACGAAATTTTGCTTATGGCCTTACTTTGTGAAAGAAAAATGGAAACTACAAAAAGATAGAAATTTGGAACCTTTAGTCTTCATGGCCTCTCCTCCTGGGATGTGTTTGTCCATCTTAAGTATTTTGATTTCCTTGTTCATTTCACAACAGACCTGCAATTCTATCAGGAAAACTGGACTGGGTGAGTTTGATAATAATGTTAATCTGAAGTTATCTCAAAAAATAATTATAATTCTTTCAATTTTAAGTCTCCTGATCGGTAAACATGAGATATGGCTTTAAAAATGTATCTGTAATGTTTATACTTAAAGCACGTGTGCTTAGGAATAGATTTCCATACATACTTCTTACACACATTTTTGTTGTTGCTATCGGATGCAATTTTGAAGGTGTTTTTCTTTTTACATCTGTAGTATTGACAGTTTGAATCTTGTTTCTCTTCAGGTAGCCAGGAGTTGATCACAGTTTCTAATAGTTTCAAAGAACCAGCTTCTCACCAGGATTCTAAAATCAGATTTTAAATTTTGTTTTGTTAAAAATTGATTGATTCCCCTAGAGAGCTCTTTTATCCATTGTAATTTAGAAATCCCTGAGAGTACATACTTAGGATTTCAGTCTTTTATTTGTTTAAAAATTTGTTTGTTTGTTTTATGGTGAAAATATGGCCTGTCACTGTGCACAATTCCTAGGCATAGACAAGATTCTATTTTTATGATATTGAATATTCTCCAAATATTCTATAATTTTAAATGTTATATTTTAATTTATTTTAAGTTCGTTAGCCAAGATTTTCCTGAAACTCACTGTGTAGCTGAAGTTAAACTTGAAATTCTGAACCTTCCACTGATATCTGACAAGTGCTGGCATTATAGACGTGTGTGTTCATGTTCAGGTGATGTGAGCAATGGAATACAAACCCTGAGCCTGATGCACTGAGGCAAGCATTGTGCAAAAGAACTATATCCTGCGATATAAAAGTGATTCTTGAAAGATGCTTTTCAGACGAAAATATGTAACTATCACACAAAACCTTAGATTTATTTAGAGGCAGACAGAAGAACAGTAAGAATGCTCTCAGAATTCCATGGAGCCACCAGCCTATTCAAATCGCTCTGCCATTTAGCTTTTGCCGTAGTTATTTTGATAATGATCTCAAAAGAATGCTATTAAATTCTGGACTTTTTAATCCCTTCTTGCAACATTTCCCATACAGAAAGTATTAAGTGATTTTCTTAACAATTTACTTAAATATAAATATGCTACATCAAGTATATACAAAAGCCAAATTTATATATTTCTCTTTGTTTATGATTTTATTTTGTGAATTTTAGAGCATATAATGCCATCTTTAGTGAAGAAACATTCATAATACATTTCATTTATGCAAATGTTGGTTTGCAATATATACCACATGAACTCTCTAAGAGCAGGGGTGCTTGAGATCAAACATCAAGCATGCAGTTATTAAAGGGTGGTATAACACACAGCATCTCCTACCTTCAATTTAGACAAGGCGACTAAAAAGTGCTTCAAAAACCTCTATTTTTATATTTAACACTTTCTATCTATAGTTTTCCTTTAAACTTTAACACCCTAAAAGATTTTTCTTGTGCAACTTTGTGGTTCTTTTCACTACTTTGAACTCTTTTTTTTTTTCTGGACAATTCAGACAGCTAAGAGAAGTGGACATGGCTTTTTAGTAGTTCTTTCCTTTCAATGCTCTGGTAGAGGAATCAAATCCTGATATCAGCTGAAGGCCATGTACTCACAAATTGTTAATTATTATCATCATACCTTTCAATGGGCCTCAGAAAAGAGAAGTTATAAAAGCCCTCTCCCTTCTTCCTTTGATTCTTCACCGTGTGCACTTGTTCCGTATCTCATTGTTTTAATTGAAGGTAAGTGCTCCCACCAGCGAGCTATATCCCAGCAGTTGTGTCTTTATTTAAAAACACACAAAGAATCAGATACTAATTGACCAAAACCTTATTTCTGACCAACTAGAGGCAGCAAGACTTTACTTTATCATAGGTCACATTGCTGAAAACACATGGGGACTAACTATGTGCTTCTCAGTAGGCTTTGCTCAAATTTGAAGTTACAGGACTGTATAAAGCCCCAGCATTGAGCCTCACTTTGAGAAGCCGCCCTCCTGTGAAGGAACTGGCAAGCTAAGTGGCAGTTTTTGTGATCTGTCTTATGAGGTCCTTCTTCTACTCACAACATCTTACTTCATGGGCAGTGCTGCAGGATCTGTCAGAAGCATCCAGAGATATTTCTAGAACTGAAGCCCAGTAGACAAATCAGACCTCTCACTTCTTGATGTGTGAAGTCTAGCAGAGAAAGTGTCTAAGTCTTCTGACCTACTTCCAGGCATCTAGAGAATTTCCTGGGTGTAGAGACACATGGTGATGTAGAGAAGAAAAAAAAAAAAAACAAAACTTTCTCAGCCTTAAAGAATAAAAAAAAAATGAGAGTCTGCTCTACAAATTTGGGATGGGAATATAAGTACCTGTCTTAAGGAAAGTACGATGGATAGACAGATCTCTGTATTGTTAGGATATATTCTCAATTTTTAAATTATTAAGGGAAAGCCCAGAAATCCATCACGATCCCACCACTCTTGATTATTCAAGAACACAGAATGGCCACAGCTGCATACCATTAACAGGGCAGCCTGTCTTTCCCAGGTAAGGAAAAGGATGTAACAAGCATGGATCTTTTCAGGGTGGTACAAGTGTCTGTCTATCCCCAGTTTGTTATAGTGGGTAATGCCTTTCCACTTCAGAGGAGCAGCCTCAATCAGGGGAAAGGCTTTAGGAAAAGCACCCACACTCCCTTCAAACTCAATCTCATTTAGATGTGCTTTTTTCCTTGTTCTTAAAGAGCAGAGACACCAATTGACTCACAGATCACACATGATCAATTCCTATCATTCCTACCTACCTTGAATGTTTGAACAAAACATGATAAGTGATATAAATAAATAAATAAATAAATAAATAAATAAATAAATAAATAAATAATATATTCCCCAAGATCTCTTCGCCAGAGATCTTATTGGGATTAAGTTACTTTTATCCTAAAACTTAAAAGAAATTGGATTGCTCTCTCCTTTATCTAAATTCCAAGCACATTTGTCAATCTTTCCACTGAGGACAACTTTCAACAACAAGGAATGTAAATACACAATCCCTAAAATATCAAGATGAAGGTACCTAGCCTGGGGAGAGAAAAGAGGGAAGAGCCTGAAAACTGTTAATCATGACCATAACAACCACGTTCCTCTAAAACTGCCTCTGCATCTGTCAATTCCCCTGCTGTGCTTTTCAGTGCCCCCTCTCTCATATTAAAACTAAAATTACTAAGTTCCACTGGTGTTTCCATAAGGCTTCCATCATTGGAGTTATACTGGGAGTTTAGATCATGATAAGAACAAAATTTCCATAAGTTTTCAACAACCTGCACCTTACTGTCTTCACTGAGAAGGTTGGATCTAACAACTGAGAACTCATTTAACTTTATGATAAATATGGAAAGTCATTAATGTAGCAAAACACCCAGAGTAACAATACCACTAGCCATTATTACTGCAATTTCTCTCTACTTTAATAAAAATAAATTTTCTTTTTCATCATGTGGCCACCTAGTTACAGCTACAGGTGGAGCCCACTCCAAATTCATTCTTCATTCCTGTTCAGATCTCACCACACTGCACCTCTTTTCACTGAAACAGTCCTCATGACTTTTGTTTACTTCCCTGTGTGTATCAAAATTAATCTTTTCGAAAGTCTTGGTGTTGGAGTTGATTCTTCCAGGAATTTAGTACAGTCTGTCATTTCACACGTGAATAAGACCAAAGCATCAGGTTAGCAAGAATAGAAGATAAAGGTTAATAAGACTCAGGCTGAAAATTTCTAAGCATCTATCTACACCTGAGCCAATTTTCTGGCAAGGGGAAGACAAGCAATACATACGGGCAGTGGAGGAGAGGGTGCCTGAACTTGCCTTGTCCCGTAGTCACACTGATGACTATCTTGAATATCACCATAGAACCTTCATCTGGCGATGGATGGAGATAGAGACAGAGACCCACATGGGAGTACCGGACTGAGTTCCCAAGGTCCAGTTGAAGAACAGAAGGAGGGAGAATATGAGCAAGGAAGTCAGGACCATGAGGTGTTGGTCTACCTACTGAGAGAGTGTGCCTGATCTAATGGGAGCTCAGTTAATCCAGCTGGACTGGTACTGAATGAGCATGGGATCAAACCAGACCCTCTGAATGTGGCTGACAATTGGGGCAGACTTAGAAGCCAATGATAATGACACTGGGATTTGTCTCTACTGCATGTATTGGCTTTTGGGGATCCTAGTCTACTTGAATGCATACCTTCCTAAGCCTGAATGGAGTTGGGAGGGCCTTGGACTTCACACAGGACAGGATACCCTGCTCTCTATTAGGACTGGAGTGGGTGGTAAAAAGAGAGGGGAGAATGGGAGGGAAGTGGGAGGAGGAGAGGAAGTGGAAATTTTGATTTCTAGTATTAATAAAGTAAAAAAAATTGTATGTGTCGTTTGGGACAGGAAGATAAACTGTTTGCATGGGAAAAATGGGTAATCATATCAACAAAGACTATGAGGTGTGGACAGACCTGTGTCTTCTACTTTGGAAACTGTAGCATCACTAATATTTTCAGTTTTATGACTATACTCAAGATACATTGCAAAGTTCCTAGGAAAGTCAAAACTATGGACTTTCCAAGTAAATACAAGTGCAACAATATTAAAAAGCTTTAGAAAGATAAAATCACTAATCATTCACACTATTGACACATTACTTTTGAAATTTGTGAGCTTGTAATTCTATTCTTGACAGTTGTGATTGCAACCCCTTAATTGTTTAAGAATAATTTGCTGATATTGTTCCTCTACTTGTTTCTATACTGATAGGAGCAGTATTCTTAATGGACTTTTATTTTACTTTGCAATCTGAATGCATTAAGGCAGCAAATGTGATTTTCCACTTAAAATTGTCATTATAGTTTGGTTACCGCCTATTGCTTAGTAATTTTTTTTCTTATCAAAATTCTTCTTGGTTGATTTAATTCTTAATTTTTTCATTAAATGCTGTAGATTCTAGGAGTAATTTCTCTTCTGACATTAGTTCTCAGTTGTAGTTTCATGCATAGTGTCTTTGATATTCAAATGACCCTCATTTTTTTTATACTTTTATAACCTTCATTTTAGAATCCATTAATGCTTTTCATTGAATTCTTGTGGTTTGTCTTATTTCCAGTAATCTGTAAGTCATCTGTTCTGTTTTCAAAACCACTTGTCTGTAAATTTTTTCTCATTACCGTGGTCATTTCAGTTTTAACTAAAGCTCAATCATAATATATCAGGTATACTGGTAACATTTAAATCCATAAGAGCACAATTCACAATCTATAGTAGTTATGCCTGAAATATAATAGAAGATTTGTTTCTTTTGTGAAATGGATAAATGTAATTTTAATATGAACAACTCTGCAATAAGAAACTGATTATGGGTTGTAACAAAATATGACAACTTAAGGTATACAAAAGACATCTGGTATTGACTGACGTAAAAAAAAATCTATCTTCAAAATCTCTTCTTGCAGACTATTTTCTTTGGAAATATTCAGTAATTTCCAGGCTTTGTTTGCATTTCCTCGCTTTTGGTTTTATTTCTGTTATTGGTATTACTCCTTTTTCCCAACAGAGATCAATTTAGATTAATTTGTTGATCTCTAAAATTATGTCCTGGACTAAGTTATCATAAGTAATTGAGTTAGGAGTGTCTGCATAGCGCTTAAATGGCTGGATGATGTGATGAGGTGTCCAGTTCTGGTGAGGTAGCTTTCGCCATCAGAGACCATGTTCCTGCTCATCCTTTTCCATAGTCACCAGAACGTAATACCTTGTTTACACCACACAAGAACTGTCTCATGGCTCATCCGTTCATTCCTCAGCCTCCAGAAAAGATGATCCAAAATATAGATACAGTAAGCAAATTACAGGGGGAAGTTACATTTTTCTCTACATTAAAATGATATGATACTGTATGTCTGAAATCTCAAAATCCTACCAGAAAACTTTTAGAAATGATTTACAGTTTCAATCCTGTGAGAGAATGCAGAACCAGCTTAAGAAAACAATGGCAGCTTTTCAGGAATGCTTCCATGGGTAGATGCATTGATCTAGGTTGTGTAGAGCTATGCAATGGGTGCTTAGTACAAAGTTGAAAATATTTTTGACCTGGAGCAAAAAAGAAAAAAAGAAAAAGTTAAAGTTAGGTGGTGCTGCTGCCTTTCTTAATCCCAGCACTCAGAAGGTAGTGGCTGGTGTATCTCTGCGTTCCAGGCCATTTGGTCTGCAGAGCTAGTTCTAGAACAGACAGTACTACACAGAGAGCCTACCTCAGAAAAACATACTGAAAAAAAGAAGGAAAAAGTTAAAACAAGGTAAGAGAAAATATGAATTCTATTAAATGCTGATAAACTTCTGACCTTGATCTTCTATAAATGAATTCCTATTTAAGAGGTCAATCGTCAAGTGTATTAGTTATACTATAAGACTTTGCTTCCTGTAGGTCACTGAGGAACTTCTCTGTGTCACTAATCTAATTGAATGATATTGTGCATAGTTTTCGATGACTTAAATTTCACATTATTTCTTAAAATATGTAGAACAGATGGCAAATATGTAAATACACATAAAAATTTAGTAGACACAGTGATGTATGCTAAATGGTAAACATTCTTTAGAAATTTCCAGTACCCCATGCCTGAAAGTTAAGGCAAAAATGACTTGAAATTTTACATTCAGGAATATTGGCTTTAAATTTTAAATCATTCAAATTCTGGACTTCTTACTGGTAATGTTATGTCAGAGACAATCATGTATAAATCATAGCAATCTGAAAAAAGTTTAGATCATATTTCCAGGCAGGAATATAGCTATTGAAAAATACAGGAACCGAAAACAGGAAGAAAAGTAGAATGTTTAGAGAAGAAAGGGATAAGGTGTGGCTAGATTGGCGGGAATGTTTTAAAAACCTTTGAATGGTGATTGTGATACATCAGACACAAAAGTTATTCTTTTAGTAAAATCCCAAAGAACGACACCAAAAATTTAATTAAATTTCAAGGTAAAAACAATGAGAAAATAAGCAATTAACTCTTATGACTCATAACCCATAAATCATATGCATATGAGCAAAGCCCGAGCCATGTTGCATGATGAGTGAAATCACAATGTTAGGAAAATGAATCAAGTTATTTTTATTACTTTTGTGCATGTGGTACTATTAGGAGGAACATTTTAAACCACTGTAGTAATCCTGAGATTGGTTCTCCTTAAGTGAGGTTGTCCCTTTGAAGAAACTGAAGCAAAACTAGATTGGAAGAAATATTGAAGGTAAAAAATAAATGGTGAAAAAAATTCAAGATTTCTTATAAGTACAGAATTGCAAAGAATTTAGAAGAGAAGAAAATAGGAAAATCATCAAAGAAAAGAATTTTAATGTATGTAGTTCAAGTAGAGAAATGCAACTGACAGGAGATACATTTTCAAAATGAACACAACTGGTCTGCAGCATTCACAGGGCCTGGCTGTTGTCAAAGGTCTTTGCTCCTCCCCACACCACTCTCCTCCCTCTTTCCTTCATCTGCATTTTTTGTGCCAAGTTTAGCAAACTGATGTACTTGTTTATGTTGATTTACTATTTTGCCATCAATTTAACTATATATGAATTTGAATATACACAGCCACGTCTTTGTATATTTATTTTCAATGATGAGGACATACACACAGCCTCTGACATTTCCAGGATTGTCTCAGGGAAGGATCAGGCCCTTCCTTGTGTTTCAGTGTAAAAAACAGCCAGATAGCCTTGTGTTTTCTTCAGTAAACTTCCATTTTCTGATATTACTTCCGCACTAATATCATGCAGGAAATGAAGAGAAACAAAAAAAGAAAAAAAATCTTATCTAATTTGTTGATGCTCTGTGAGTTAAACTGTTTTAAAGTACATTTAAGAGAGAGAGAGAGAGAGAGAGAGAAAGCTTTATTTTATTATTGTGAGCATGAGGGCTAGAGGAAGTAACAATTCCAATGATGCACTAGTCCAGGGCCTTCCATTCTATGGTAGATAATTGCGCATGGAAAAGAAGCAAGACAAATGAAAGCAAGAGCAAATGTCACGGTAGTTACATAAGTGACTAGGACGCACATGATCAAAGGGCACTCTCATGTGAGGTTGGCTCTGTAATCTCTGTGATCTCTAGTCACCTCAGTGAAAGTGTTGTCTCCTTCTTTGACTTCCAGAGGATACCTTGACAGATGGAATTCTTTTTGGAAGGACACCTATGTCTAGATTTTAATTTAAAAAAAAAATAGAACAGAAAATCCTTTTTGGGTTGTTTCTTCCTCAACTCAAATTATTCCTTACACTAATGTGATAGGTTAAGATGTGGCTTCTTAGGATGACCTTATCCTAAGACAGAAGGACTAAGAATCACATCTTAGCTTTCACCCTGTCCCTAAGTTTTCTTACTGTGCACAACAAACACTTTGAGATTGCTAGCAAAGAACAGAAACTGTGAAGTGAATCAGTTTGGGGCAGATTGCTCTCATTGCAGGCAAGTTTTGTCCTTATCATTTCTTTTCATGGTTGGCTGCATATACTCACAATTGACCAAAGAAAAGAAAATTAAAGTTTAGGGCTAATGATATCACAAACTCCATAAACATATATTTAGATATGGAAAAAACATATTCAACCTGGAGTCCAGAACTCAGGCTAGGGAGACTGAGATCCTTGAGTTCTCACCCTAGCAGATGGCTGGCTTAGTTAGCCTATCACGTCTCAGTCTCTGCATCTTAAGGTACACCAAGGCTTCTTGGTTTTTTGATTATGAGTCCTATGCGCTTAGAACATAACAGGTAAGAGACTCATAGATGGTTGAAAAAGTGAAGGCAACTGGTAGCTTTCTTATGAAGAGAGCTACATGGCAGGAAATAATCAAACTGAGAGCTGAAATCAACAAAATAGAAGTAAAGAAAACAATACAAAGAATCAATGAAACAAAGAGTTGGTTCTTCTAGAAAATCAACAAAATAGACAATCCTTTATCCAAACTAACCAAAAGGTAGAGAGAGAATATCAAAATTAAAAAATTCAGAAATGAAAAAAGGGACATAACAGACACGGAGGAAATCCAGAGAATCATCAGGTCATATTTCGAAAACCTGTACTCCACAAAATTAGAAAACTTAAAGGAAACGGACAATTTTCTGGATAAATATCACTTACCAAAATTAAATCAAGACGAGATAAGTAAATTCACAGACCTATAACTGTTGAAGTCTCCCAACCAAAAAAAGCCCAGGACCAGATGGTTTCAGCTCAGAATTATACAAAACTCTCAAAGAAGAACTAATACCTATAATCCTCAAATTATTCTGCACAATAAAAACAGATTGCAGGGTACCTTAACTAGATTGATGCATATTGAGTGAGGGCATTTGTGATACTAACTCACCACACATTGTCTTGGTACAAATCATTACACCATTGCCCTCTGCATCATCCTTACATAAGTGAGTCATAAGGATGCCTGTTGTTGAAGACAATCTTCTCTTCACCATGGAGCCTCGCTTGGGCAGGGGAAGTGCTCAACCTTTAAGCTTTACTCAAGATATGGTTATTTGAGCTGGATATAATCCATGTCTTTATCAGTGCAGATCGTGTGCTCAAACTTTGAATTTTATTACCGTCCAAATAATGCCCCGAACTACATGTTTCACTTTGCACTTAGTCACTGGGAATATTTTCTTTTTCACATCCTTCTTTTGAACAACAAAACTGAACAACCCATGCCACTTTCTGCTTTGTCTTGGATACCAGAAGCTCATTGTCAGCCTCACTTTTAGGCTACTTCAGTCCTAGCTGTTACATTGAAGTCCCCAGAATATATTATTGGCTCTTATGGTTATAGACTTGCCAATTGGATTACATACACTATAACTTTTCTGTAATATTTCCTATATTTCATAACTTAATCCTGCTATAATCTTAAAAATATTCTTTTTATCTAAATAAAAACCTTATGTTTTGGTACATTTGTCCACATGATATTTTCAGATACTTTAGTGTTCTATGTATTTTTAACAATATTCTAATGATGTAGGAAAGGCTACAAACTGGTTCTATTATTTTTAATACTAGGCAGCTAGATATAACTGAATCATGTTCATGAATGTATAAGTACATGCAGACATAAATGGTACTTTTATTCTCATAATTATGACATTCATAACTTTTAAAAATGCATTGTTTTAAAACAAATGGAAAGACTATTCAAATGTAACATAGAAAACAAGTGTAAAGTAATTACTTTTATTTTAACTGTAGCTTCTACATAGGTTAATCTATGCTGTTGAAAATTTGCACATTAATAAGTAAGAAATAATTACACAATGTTCAATTGGACATAGACATTTCTGCTATAGTTATTTATATTAGCAAATAAGTCACTTATTACTCCGTTATACACATTGAAATCTTCACATATTTCCAAAGAAGCTAAATATTACATGAATTGTAGCAAGTTTTTTTGTTAGCCACCATCTCACAAATAATGATATGGCCTTAACATAGGCTTGTACCACTTGCTCTCATAACTGAAATTAACCCATTAATATTAATCTATACTCTACCATATGGTGTTGCCTGTCTTCCATCTTGCATCTCCTGCTTCCTCTCTGTATCTCAATAGCAACTCTGTTTACTGTTCTTCTAAGAGTTTTCTCTTTGCCCAGAAGGCCTGCCTATACCACCTGACTAGCTATTGGTCATTTTAAGTTTTTATTACACCAATCTTAGCAATACATCTTCACACAGTGTACAAATATCCCACAACAATGAATAGTTTATAAAACTACAAGAACTAATCCATTAAAGAAATCCTTGTAACAAAAAAAAAACATTTATCTCAGTCACAACAGTTTCTCTTTTGTCTGGGAAAAACTAATGTAAACTATTTTTCTAAAAGTTTTTATTGTTTGATTATTTAATGCATTTTTGTAATGAATTTTAGCTATTTTCACTCCATCTTCCTCTCTTATTCCCCTCACTCAAGCCACTATAACCTATCTTTTCAACAGGCCCCTCCCTTTAAGACCATGTACACTATTTTGTGAGTTTAATTAGAATTACTTGTCCAAGAGTGTAGAGTTGCCAAAACAACTTATTTGTGGCTGCCCCACTAAAAATAATGAACCTTCCACCCCCATCTACCTTTAAAACCTCTAAGAGGGATAGCATTATGTGTCCCTTCCTGATCAAACACATGCGTAGTACCTGTCATACTTTCTGAAGGTTAAGTGGCTTAATTTTCAATATTAATGTACTAAACAAGCTTTTTTTCTGTGATAAGAATAGAGACAAGAGTATATAAGGTAATCAAATTAAATTTTTGAAGATACTTTCTGAGATATACAATCAGTTTTCAACCACCGCTATTTATGCAGCGTCAAACTATTTTATGCATGCAAGAAGGAATAAAGCAAAAGAAGAACTTCAGGTGCTACCAAACACAAAATGTCAAATGACACTTATGCTTCTTTCTTCTGAACAAATGAATGCAAGAGTGTTGTGGTGATTTGTTCTGTACCCTTCCTGGCCCTTGCTTGGGTCCTTGTGATGTCCATGAAAGGAATTCAGAAGATGCACAGCACATAAGGCAGATGTGTTATTGTCCTTATTCACTTCATTTTAGGCAGTCATGTTGGTGAGGCTTTATGGGCGCAGCTTCTTGTGTCTCACAGCAAACTCCCTGTTCCTCTCGCTCTTACAATTATTCCACTCTCTTTCCTGGAACAATCCTTGACATATAGGTGTGGGAATTCTTTTCTAGATGCGTCTTTTGAGATTTCAAAGCAATACTTAATAATATTTAATATTGAGCAGTTTAGTCATCAAATATACAGACTGAAAATTGATGGTGCAATTATTATGCATCCCTCTACATGTGAAATCTTGTATAACTTCACATAGGTTGACGGAGGAGGAACAGAGTTCCAAAACAAGCATGCTGATATTCAAGGATGTGACAGTTTTCGGCATAAGTTGTCCCCTCTGTCAAAACAATTTCAAGAAGTCAAATACTATGTTATCGGACGTTGATAATGTGGCCATATATAGATGGTCTTATGATGGTCACTTAGAATGACATCATAAAACATAATGCTTTTTCAAATATTGGGTATAGTTTATAATTCATGAGAGTACCTATGTGTTTCACATTATCTGATACTGGACATAAATATTCAGCCCATAATATTAAGAGAAATTTATCAGAGAGTATCTGTTAAGAAGTTTGCATTCCACTTACTTGGTATTAAATTCCTATAGAAAGATTCTTTCACCACACACACGTTGTACCAGAATACTTATATCTCAAGAAACATGACTTGCCTGCTGTAATTCTATTGAAGTTTAATGGTGACAGAAACTCTTTCTACACTCCTCGCTAAGATGTAGCAGTTGCAATGTCTTTGGTTTTGAAATGAATCAGTGCATGCCTGTCACATTAGGACAAATGTCAAAAACTGCCATTTTTGCTGATGCCATCATATTCCAAGAATCCTAATGTTGTACTGGGAAGACAGGTTATATTTTTCAAAATACGTTTTGTCTATATAATGCCCTACTTTAAAAAGTATCATGGTTTACAATCTGAGCTAGTGTAATTGATATAACTAAAACAACTGTATAGAAATTGCTAGACAGTTGTCACCATCAAACTCACCGGTAGTATTTATTTGTCTATGTTATGTTTCACCATAGCACTGGGGTTCATAAGAACTTAACGTTGTCTGCTAGTACACGTGTGTTTGATTTATGGCTTTGGTTCTTGAAAAAGCATCTATGATTTTTCTGTTTCAACTTTTATTACAAGTACTAATTGATTTAATTACCGTATGCATGTGTGGTATGTGCATTTGTGTGCACGCACTTGTGCATACATACATGCATGTGACTGTATGCACACGTGCCATTGTGTGCCTCTGGAGGTCTGACGCAATGTGCAATAGTCTCTCTTCTCCTTTCACCAGGTGTGTCCTGGGTTCAAACTCAGTAAGTCATGCTTCACGGAAAGTGCCTTTGTCCACAAAGGTATCTCCCTGGCTCAGCTTCACAAATTCTTTTAAAATAAAGGGATAAAGTGGTTCATCTGTTAAATATTAAAAAGTAATACAAATAAAAACAGGACTAAATATCTTAAGCTAAAGAAATTACCAAGCAGAAACTTCTTGTTCTTTCTGATATTTTGAGCTTCCAGTGGAGAGGGAACACTACGGTGTCAGATAAACAGTATGAAACACGACCTTTGCAGCTAAGAGTTTCATTAACAATTAGCACTAATTCGAAATAATACTCCAATCACTGTTAATTTTGATGCCATTTTCTTTAATGATGCTCATCAGAGTGAACTTACATCATAACATAGCAATAGTCATGAAAACTGTTCTTCTTTGAGTTCAACTTGGAAATCTGTAACAATTATGGTATCATCATTTTATTTCAATCCAATTCAAAACTATTGCCAGGAGATGGCATAAAAATGAAGAAGGAAGACACTATTAACGTGACTCCTAATTACACTAGGAAGGATCCCAAGCTCTTCATCAGCTAGTGATCACTCTTATTAGCTGATTAGTGCATGCATAAAATTTTCTGATAAGCAACCTACACTATGCAGAAGCAAGTCTTTTACACTTTCCATATTCATAACATTTATATTTGTATATAGCTCTTGCAAGGTTTTTCAAAAATCAAATCAAGTGTAAATGGGGTTTTGAAAATGCTTTTGCTTGAATTTACTGAAAACCCTTTCAGAACTTAAGAAGTGCAATTAGATATGAGAGAAATGGACTTAACAATTGAAAATATAAATAATGGGCTGTCAAGATGGTTCAAAAGGATGCTTAGTATATATACATTATTTCTTCATTGCTGATAATAGCAACATGAGATCAAGCTCACGAATGTACATAGTGGAAAGAGAGAACTCAGTCCTGTCAGTTCTCCTCGAATCTACATATGTATCATGGCATATGCGCTACCACAAATATACATATACAAAAATGAACTTTTTAAAGAAAAATAAGCATAAACACATGCCTTTTTACTTAGCCTCTTATGAGCAGACAACCTGGAGCAACTCACTTCATTTACACGATAGCATTTTGTTTTGTTTTGTTTTCTGTAAATGGATCTGAACACCCAAGTCAAATGGGATAGGTATAATGAAGTAAGGACTTCTCACAAAGTTCTTATGTATATTTTACTTCTCTATTTGTACTAGAGTTATATTAATTAATTTCTATAGTTTAATGCATACATTATCCCTACAGCCATTAGATCATCATTGCTTATGAGCTCTCTGAAACTTTTGAAAGAAAGGAAAGAAGCAAAAACAGGGAGATGTAAGAAATCACAAAAAACTTTCCTTGCTAATATTTGTCCCATAATTTCAAGGAGTAGGACACCAACATCCTGAGAATCTTTCATTTATCCATTGTTACTTTATAATTACATCTATGACTCTTTTTGTATCATTAGAATATTTGAGCAGTGCATTTTAAAGTCCGCCTTTTATTTTGCACCTATATGAAATGCACATCTGATGAGGCAAACTGAACAGTAGTGTTATTTTAAAAATCTGATAAAGAACTGAAGCAGAGGAGGATACAATTAAGAAATATATTCATCTTTGGAAACTCAAAAGCATTTCTTCAAAGTTGACTTGTTTTCTAGCATCTTTTATGTAAATAAACTATAACTTATCTTGTAAAAAGAAAATTAAATTTTGGTCTATCAAAATGGAAAACTAAGGGCCAGTCAATCTGCTATTTTTAAAGTGTTAAGTTTTCAAACACGACAGGGTCCATATGGGAAGATGAGATGGTTTGAGAAACAGTGCCATAGTCTGGGGCATTTGGACAGTTGGCAGTGCTTAGGCGGTTTACATGGTGCAGTTTTGATGGAAAGGGTATGGCACTGGAGAAGGCTTTGAGATTAAAATGCCTCATCTACTTGTCATTCTCTCTTTCTGCTTCACAGCCATGGTTGGGATATGAGCTATAAGATTCCTTCTTCAGGCTGCAGCCACACCTACTGATTGATGTCACCCTTCCTCACCATGACTGAACATTATCCCTCTGAAACTATGAACCCTCCAAAGTACTTTCTTTGGTAAATTGCCTTATTCATAGTGTTTTTCATATCAACAGAAAAGTAACTAGTACAGAAGTGAAGCAATATTTTAGGACACGGAGAAATCAAGTTGATAGTGATCTGGCTTCATCATTACTAGTAGTTTGCATACTTGTGGAAGGTAGTATGGATACTACAGTGTTAAAAAAAATCAGTTGTCAATTTTACTCAGCTCTAAACCCTGTGAGCTACAGTAATAATATGCCAGATAAGACCTGTGCAATGGTGGTATGTTTGTCATACATATAAAGAACCATTTTCTTCCTAGATTTAAAGCTCTATCCCGAACATGTATCTGAAACACAGCACCATTATAGGAGTCAAGAACCTGAGGTTAAACAGGTCATCAGCCTTTGGTAGAACCTAGTGTTATCACACTGCTAAATGGACATTAATAACCCTTAATAACTTACCATTGAATCTTTAGATACGTGTATCTTTGAGTCCTCATCAGAAAAGCCCCCATTTGAAGTAGATAGTGATTAACACAGAGTCTCACAACTGGTTCAGGTAGAAAGAACAATAGGCTGTGGAATGGTTTATCCTAATGGTACATCTGTATACACTTCTTGAACCTCAGGGACCATTGCAGTAGAGGGACCACAAAGATTGTAGCTGTCAGAGACAGTGGGTGACTGGAAGGAAGCACATCTTCTGGCAGTATACGGTAGTTTCATATATGACCCTGTGACTATGTTTTTATTTGTCAAAATGCATCGATCCCGCATGTCAGTGCCTTAGAATCTTGTCACAATGAAATCAACCTCATTCTGAAAAGTTAACTATGAATGCATGTTCCCTGACACTGCAGGAGACTCTGAACAGCTATATGATAAATGATATGATGCAGATCTATGTAAACATGTACAACTTCTTAATTGTATGCAGATGATTCCTATTTGAACCAGAAATGTTTCTCTACTTAATATTTCCACTGTCTAATCAAGTCCTTTAATAAAATGCTGAGAGAAGAGTAATTGCAAATTTTTTTTCTTTTCTATGAAATATACTCAGTGGGGAAAGTTGTAGGCCAAGAGGGTGCCATGGAAATCCCAAAACAACTCAGGCTATTGCCACGACAATGGATTGCTATTCACAAACTGACAATGAGGTCCAATTGCTGAGGACAAGGTCTACACAACTCATTGAACATGAAGAAGTTCAGTTATTGCTTACATAAACCCCATCCGTAAGTTCTACCAAATGTAAATGTAAACAAATACACAGCCGCAAAGCCTTTGACCTAAAATCTGTCCTGCTTTCAACATATGCAGCAATTGGAGAGAACTTGTGAAGTAGCCAGCTAATGTCATATTTAACTTAAGGCCATCTGTGAGTTGGAAACTATACCCTACAGTGCTTGGGTGAATGAGAACCAGAGACTAGATATCCAAGAGACTTAGGGTAAAACCAAATAATTACTGTACTAAAAAAAAATAGTAGCAACAAAAACCTCTAATCATATTCTGCTATAATCGTGGATCAGTAATTTATTCAATCATCAGAGAAGCTTCCTCCTACAACAGATGGTACCAGATTCAGAGACCCACAGTCAGACACTGTATATATAGAGAGAGTGTTAGGAAGACACAGCTCTAAATGGATGTCTCTATCAAATACCTCTCCTCAGAGTTCAGGGGGCAGACAGAGTGTCAGAGCCAGAGGGGTTGGAGGACACCAGGAGAACAAGCCCCTCTAAATCAACCGAGCAAAACTCATATGAACTCACAGAGACTAAAGCAACAAGCACAGGACATTCTCAGGCTGGCGCTAGGTCTTCTGCACATATATTTTAGATTTAGCTTAGTATTTCTATAGAACTCCTGAGCATCTAAATGGGTATGTCTTTGATTCTTGTGCCTTCTCGTGGGGCTCTTTACCTTCTTGTGACTTGCCCTAAGTAATGGCTTTTTGTTTGTTTGTTTGTTTTGTTTTATCTTACTATATTCTGTTATGATTGGTTGTTATCTCTTGGAACCATGATCTTTCTAGTGAGAGACAGAGGCAGATTTGGAGGGGAGGGAAAGCAGAGAGGAACTGGGAGGAGAAGAGGGAAGAGAAACTATAGTCAAGATATACCGTTTGAGAAAATGATCTGTTTTTAATAAGAGTAAAAAAAAAGGAAAAGGAAAAACACAAAATGTGTACAGTCTATTTCAATTGGGAGGTACTCGAAAACGCATTGTATATCCCCACTGTTTCTATCCTGAACAAAAATTGTTAGAGACACTTCTCTGCATTCTCCTCCCTCCCACTCTGTCACAATCATCTTAGAGCTATGTGCCATGCAATGGTCAAATGAACGGGAGTAAAATCATTAGCTGTGACACTCGTCAGAGAGAGAGAGTGAAGAAAGCAGTTTTGTGGTAATGGCCTTGATAAAGGAAAGGATGCCCTTTAAATGGCACTGGGTCCAGCTAGATTCAAACCAGTGACCCAGAATTTCAAGGGTTAAAACCCAACACTAACTTGCTGAAGCATCTAATAGTGTGTGGAGAATCCTTCCAGAATCACTTACTCTCAAATGCTTACACTAGTGGAGACGACAATATAACCAGTGCGTAGGGGAGATTTTAAAAATAGATTCCTCAAGATAATAAGCACATTGTGTTTTTCATCTCCGGTTAGTGCCATGTATGCCATCTTATCTAGACTTCAGTACTCCTGTTTTCTTGTAGAAATACTTTCCTGTTGTAGTTTATGCTTTAATGTGGTAAACATTTACAGAGAATCCTGTCACCGGTGCGAGCATCTTAGATGCTTTTAGCAAACACAGCCGCATGCTGTATTTGAATTGACATTTTCCCTTCGTTTGAACCTTCCAAACTTGTACCAGCAGTGAGTGACTTCTTAAAAACTGGTCCCTTTTGTGCACACTACTCGTTATCCTTTTGGACATTGTATAAGCATCTAATCAGCGCCTGCTAATTGCCAGTGCTTTCAGCCAGAGCATGCAATTGGGCAGACAATTAGCAAGCTGAAGAAATGTTTAATTGCATGTGTAATTTCTACCTATTGTCAAGAAGGAAAACAGAGAGCATAGAAATGACTATTTTGACTGCAATTAGGGAAGGATTAAAATGCAATGGTGAGAGTTTGGATTCTCAAAGAATACACTGAAGTTCAAATATTTACTGGTTTTACCTTAGACCCACCAACTAGTCACTGTAAACATCGTTTTTATCATTTGCAAAGGTGGATCAACCTGTTCCCCCGACAAAGTTGCCATGGAAAACTGAGACAAGCTCCAAATCACATAGCACAGCATAAATCAGTCACATGGGAATCACCCAGGAGATGGATGATGACCGCTGCTTCTGGTTATGGGTGTAACGACTCCCCCTTGTTTGTCATTTTGCATGGTTTCAGATCCTTAAGATAAATTGCAATATGAAAATATTTTTTAAATTCCACAAACAACTCACAGATCTTAAAGGGAGTGTCATTATCAGAAGTGTAATTAAATTTCAAGTGGGCCTGCTCTGTCCTGCTGGTGACTTAATGGTTTCTTTATCAATACATTCATACTGTGTGTACTACCTACCCATTGGTAACTATTTCTGCCCTGAAATCAAGTCTTGCAGTAAGACACAGATTTTGTTCAAATAGGCCTTACTTTTTTATGTCATAGTTTTAGTCACTACTTTGACATACCTGGAAGAAGGAATCCTAATACAGAAAATGTCTGCATCCCATTGGTCTGTGGACATGACTGTGTATTATTTTCTTATGGATGGGGAGGGGCCAGATGACTGTCATCAGTGCCATGCCTGGGCAGATGGGTCTGGGATCTAGAAGAAAGGAGGCTGAGCAAATCAGAGGAAGCAAGCTCATAAATCTACTTCAGTTCCTTCCTCCCGATGGCTGTCTCGAGCTCCTGCCCCAGCCTCTATTGAGAGTAGACTGCCACTTACAAACTGAAAAGAAACTTTTCCTCCACAAATTGCTTTTTTGCTCAGTGTTTTATCACAGTAACCAAATGCAGACTAAAAGACTTAGTAACCTAGAACCTAGTCAGAATGCCTCACTTCATCCCATCGCACTCACTTCATCACAGTGCATGGCCATTGTATCGTTTCCCATCATCCCAGGATGGCCGAGTGTAGTGGATGAGACACAGAGAGTGGGGCAAACATGGTAGAAGAGAGATGAACTGTAGTCACACAGCTACTGCAGCAAATAGATCTTAGAGTTACCTTTCTTTATTACTAGCTACTGACAATAACTTACCTCGTCTCATTGTAATACAATCTATCATGCTTTATCAAAATAGATGAAGCACAGCATGTATGAGACTTTAATGTCTTTTGGCATCCACTGAGAATCTTGGCATGTGTCCTCTGTGAAAAGGGAGGAGATAATGTATCAGTTGTCGCAAGGTTCATCATACCATGAAACTAATCAAGCTATCATCGTTTCTTTTCCCCCTTCTTATCAGACCATCATGGTGTTAAATTGCATTAAATATAGTATCCATAATGGTCACAAAGATTCCTTAGCTAAGCTTCCACCTACAATGAAAAAGTGGAAGTGAATGTAAACACTTGCAATTCAGTTTTGGTTCTTTCATTTACTTGTTCTGTGATCATGAATAAAACACTTAAGATCCCAGAGATCATCATTTCTTCATAAAATAGTGAAAGTTCTTTCATTAAGAGGTCACTGGGAACATTAGATGATATGAAAGCAATATTTGTATGTGCATCTATTAGATGTTTAGTGTCTAAGGTTAGAAAGCATTTAAAAATAGTAAATAAGTCTAGAAATTCATGGGAGTAATTTAATTTGTTGTTTCCATAATTTGATAAATTTAAATTTAAGACACTAATATTATATAGTAACTGTTTATTTCTGGCAATATTTGAAAACAATCTGCAAATTAAATCAAGCCATTTATTATTTACTCTGTTGTGTGTTTGTGTGACCAATATGTATGTGAAAACATTGCTTTGTGTGAGTACAGTAATGCTTTGACCACAGAAGTGTGGTTCAGTCAAACAAAACCCAACATTGGTTGGTCCTCCTATTCCATCTCTTTAGAAAGAGTTTCATTTTTATCCCTGTGAAACCTACACATTGCCACACACTTCTATGAATTCTCTGGTCTCTGTCTAACTCAACACAGAAGGGATTACATGCATAAGTGTCTCAATTTTTGTGAGTTCTCTGGGTTCATACTTATGCCACTACACTTTACACACTAAGCCATCCCCCTATTCTTCAATCTATGGTTTCTTTCCTTGTCCACAATTTCTTCTAGGTGCTGCAATTACTTTTTTTGTCTTTTATGTTTCTCATTATACAGTTTGCTCAATGTATATTTTATATTAATATTAATATTAAAATTAACATTACGAAGAGAGGTTTTGGCATCTTTAGGCTACGGGGAAATTGTAAGACCTAACTTCAGCTCCTGTCTGGATGCTGCATTGTGTCTATAAAAGCTACCCCCTCGCTTTTGACGTTTTCTTTCCCATCCACTAAATGCTGCTGCTGTGATTTTTATTAGTATCAAATGAAGCCGTGAGCCATGAAGTACATTTTTAATTGAAAGGCAGTGTCACAGTGAAGGACGCCTCAACAGAGAAATCATTAGGCAGTGAGTGTAAACTCTCATTTTCCGTTCTGACGAGACAGAAGTTATCATTTGTGTTGAGCGAGAATAATGCAACTTTTAAGTGTGGTTGTTTATAAAGTGTGTGGAGTGCCAGGAAGCAGGAGACACAGATTTCAACACTAGGGAAGCTAAGTGCCATCTCTGCTGTTGTAAACAGAGCAGAAGGAGCATCTGAGAAGATCATTTGTTAACAACAGAAGTCCAGACTATAGTTTGCTTTTATTCATGTAGACAGACACTTGTTGCACCCCCATGCCAGTTCTAATACTGAAGACTGCCTTTTTCTCACTGATTGGCATTTGCAACGTTGTCAGAAGGACACAGATGGTATCTGTATGTCTGTGTTTGGTATGCTTATAATGGCCAAGATGTCTGGGTGTTCGTTCAGGCATACCAAACACGTTTTTGTGGTTCAGCTTATGAAGTTATCACCAACACCTCTTTAAGACCATTCAGTTTATCTCCCTAAAATAAGTCACAGTTGTTAATGAACCAACAGAATAACTCTATTTTTCACTTTTAAGTTCTAGAATTCCCTTAAATTATTTCTCAGAATTCCTGCCCTTCCGTTCCCACGTCCTATCTGCCCTGACGCATTGCATACTTTAACCACTTAACCTCCTAATATTTACAACATAGTTACTTTTCATTTCCACCATGAGAATTCATTTCTGAACCTTTTTTATATGAGGCTGTACTGTATTGAGGGGTGGTTCTTCAGACTGCATTTAATATTTTAGAAGGCCATGTATTAAGGTTTAAATAAAAGCCAGACATAATACAACAGGCAAAAAATGAGTTAATAGTCCACCTGGAAGTTGGTTTGTGCCTGCTGTTTTCAGTAGTCCTTCTGGGCCCCAAATTAAATTGCCCCCGGAGTTTGTTCATCTGTACACTCTATTGCCAACTTGTAAAACAGAGGCTGGGTCTTAGATGACGTCAGAGGTCTGCTCTTCTAAGATGTTTTTTTGTTCCTTGATAATTCCTGTTCACGTGGTGGCATGGGTGTACTGGAGGCAGGGAAGATGCACTCACAGAGTTTCAGTGACTTTAGGGCTCTCAACTATGAATTTCAGAAGGGCTTCTTAGATTTCCCTTAATTTTCCATTTCCCTGGTTTAAAAGGTAGAGGATTTCTCTTCCGCTCCTGCACAGAGGATGTGGAGGATCTCTAAAAGTCGAAACAGGAGAAGGTTTGAAGCCCTGACAAGGCAGACCATATAAGGTATTTTCTAACATGCTTTTCTTCTATACTCCCTTTGCAGCAATTACTTAAATACCTTTAATTTTTGTCTTAGCTGGTGCCTCAGGACTGTTCTAGCATTGGTACCTTCTTTGTTTAAACTTGTTTATCTGGTTTTGAATCTTGTGACTGGAATTATTTATGAAGTAGTTAGGAATTACTGATTTTTAGTGTGGTCAGCATTTTTTTCCACTGAGAGACTCATAATTATTGAGTCATATATAATTGACTCATAATTATATGTCAAGACCTTCACATATCAGAGCAAACTGACTTTATGAATAAGATAAAAGGAAGCTGGTGGTAACTAGATTTCAATTCACTTGTATGAAAACTTTCACACTCATGTTGGAGAAACTCAATTATATTACAACTCAAGCACTTGTATGTTCATAATATCACCTGAGAATGAAGGAGAAGTTTCTATGTGCTAAGCATGTCTTACAGGGCACTTAAATTATGTTTTATATGAAAAATGTCAAAAAGATATTTGAAAACATGTGTCATTCTAGTGTGTCTTTATTATTTTTATTAACTTTATGTTTCTCAAGAAAAAAATAATTCAGATAATTTATTTGAAAGTTTCTTCATTTAGCTCTACATTTGAGGAAGCCCCCTTAAAAGTTCATCAGTTAATCCAAATTCGAGGGCCACGGAATGGTTCTTTTAGCGTAATGTTTCTTAAAGCATCCTAGCATCGGTTATCCTCCACTCAGTCCGCATCAGCACAGGATAAGGATCGCAACCTCTCCTAGTAAAACTCAGGAGCACACAGGCAGCTGTGAGAGTCGCTGAGAGGAAGCTGGATGTCTGGATCATGCCGAAAAGAACAGTGCAGGACATTTGTTCAGGTTTTGCTTAGATTGTTTATCTGAAGGCCATGGAGCCAAAGCTTTGAAAACAGGGAAAAGTAGAACAAACATGGATGTTTTTCCTAAGTAATTTTTATTAACATTTTGTTTACAGTGGAGAAAAATAAGGATGCTTAGAAATTAAGATGTTGCTTTGATGACAAGGAATTCAGTTATTAACTAGACCATGACACAGAGTTGGAAGACAACTGATACAATTCAACAAGTGCCTGAAATTACCTGGGCGCACTGAGAAGGAGACACAGCAGCCAACAAACCCGCTTAGGAGTTTATTAGAGGGTAATGTGCACAGGCCTGGAGATCAAGGTGCAGAGAGAACGAAAGATGGCCCGTCCAGCGTTTAAAGACTGCCTCACACATGCGCACAGGGTGTTGGCGTGACAAAGTCACACTGATGACGTAGGTGACAAGTGATTCACGCATGCACACTAAGGTTTAGCTGAGTCATACGTGGATGTAACCACGCATGCGCGCACATGGATCACGTGGGGCCTTTTGTGCCCAAGCCTGATGGCATGTTCCTGCCTTTAGAACCTGGAAGTGCAGCCTTATCTGTGGCTTAATAATTACAGTGCCAACTCACAATTCTCAGGCTAAATATTTTTGGTTTAAGTCGTAAACCTCTTATGATTATTATATTGAGACCGAATCAATGTTAGAAATGTTGTAAACATCTGGAATCACATTATTTAAATTTTAAGAAGTTAAGGTGGATATTTGTGATTTTTAAGAAACGTTTTACCCTTGGGGATAATTTCATTTGGTTAATGTGAAAACATGGCTTACTTAAGATTTAGGAATTTATGTTGGCTATATAATAAAGGCACAAGATGTGTTGGTTCTTTAATGCAAAGATACATTATTCAGTGTGATTTCAAAAGCATATTATAGGGAAGTGTTAGTAGTATGTCATATACTTAATTATTATTTTAAAAGTACATTATATCCTGGTGCAGGAGAAGTTTTAAGTATTGAGGAAATGTTTCCACTAAGTCTCAGGGAATGAAGAGAGATAATTTTTTATATTTAAGCAGCATGCAATGCATTGAGATTTCAGGTAAAAAGTGTAGGATATCATTCTTCACCTTCATTTTATCTGTCATAAAAATGACATTTATCTTTTCTTCTGAAAACAAAAGAAAATGTGGGAATGATTGGACTGAATTTTCAGACTTTTCAAGGACGTTACCTGCATCTGCCTTCATGGATTTATTTGCATCATGTGCATGCAGTGTCCACGGAGGCCAAGAGAGGGCATCAGACTTCCAGCCATTGAATTTATCAGCATTTCTTAGCCCATGAGAATTCAGGTTACCAAACTAGGCTCTCTGTAAGAGCCCTGTATGCTCTTTACCACTGATCCCTCTTTTCAACTCCTCATGAGTAATTTCTAGATGTGTAGCAATATTTCATTCTCTATGAAACATGCAAATTACTCATCTTTCTTTATCTTTTTAAGAACTCAAACTTTCTAATGTATATAAAATATTTTTTCAAGGAAAGCAAATCTCAGAAGCAGTATGAAAAGTATATAGATTCATACCTGTGTCTAGCTAGTTAAATACATGTAAAACATTATATAACAAGGAATGTACATAAATCAGAAAAAGGTCACTTTTTATATTTTATTGAAGGGGTGATAATTATAAAATGTTCCTTTAGAATTGTTCTTTAAAATAAGCAGGAGTTGTCTAATAGCATGCTCTGTCGTAGTGGAAACCCTCTTCCATGTCTTCATCATTAAATACTAAAACCACATGAACTTGTGAGACTGAGAATGTGACTTGTTTGAGTGAGGCTCTGCTTTCATGTTCACTTATGCTGTAAGTATTTTACATAGAGATTGAAATAGTCCTGCATGCCTGACACAAGGTAGCGAATGTGCTACAGGTTTTATATGTTACTCTTCAGTCATCTGAAAATCTTGCATTTAGGTAAACTCTCTCATTTCTGAACAATTAATAAGAGTAGCAGAATGTCCCTATTTGTTTTTCATGAAAAATAATTTTATCTGCTCTCAGTATTTGTCCCGCGCTACCGTCTCGCCAGCAAGAACCACGCGGGACACATAGGATCCTTCTGCAGAAAAGCTTTATGTCTCTTGGGAGCTAGAGCATAAGCCACATGGCGGAGACCCAGATAAGATGGAACCCATCCCTTATATAGGAAACAGACCCTGCTTTGGACGTGTCATTCTTGGATTGGTTAACTGCTCCCAGTCCCAGGTGAAACCTTGGGAGTAGTGGAAAATACCAACACACGTGAGCTTTCTAGCTCACCTGGCGGTGCAGCGCCATCTATGGTGGAGAGTGTGGTTGCGGCCCTCTACAAGTATTAACTTTCAGATGGTTGTTGCAAGCTTTAACACTAATCATTGTATATGCAACGATGAAAAGCACAGTGTTAGCACAAACTTAATATTTGTGTTGACAGTACAGAAGCAGGGAACACTTTGTCATTGACATTACATGTCCATTGACAGTAGCTGTTTCCTATGTGAAACAAATCTATGGATATTTAAAAGAATTTTTCTCCTCACAAAGCAAATTATCCTTCCAATAAATTCTGAACTCAATTTAATTATAAAGGAAGCCAAGTGGCAAATGTATCTTCTCATAAGATTTCATAGGACCCTAGAACACTAACACGAATATCAATAGTAACATCATTCTCAGATGTGCTGTAGTCACAACTAGAATAAACCTTATAACCCTAACTTGCTGAACTCAAAGCAGAAGTTGTTTCTTCGGGCATCATTATGAAGATTAGCTCAGCAATGGCTTCATAGTCTATAAGAACTGGATATGCCCACTGTGCAAATTACTGTAGCACTATCAACTGTAGCTACCTCATGGAGGAATAGGAAGTAAACATCCCTGCTAGAACTAGGATTCCAACTCACCATACTAGAACATTGCCTTACATTTATTTCTGGCTTTATGTTTTTGGATTACTGCCATAGAATAACATTATCTGTGTAAATCATAAATACCAAAGTTTTATTTCTCATCATTCTGGAGTCTATAAATTTAAGATAAAATATAAACCATCTTCATTGTCTATTAAGGGCTCATCATTTAGAAGGAATTCTCTTGCTCTGTTTTTAATTGGTGGTTGAAACAATTGAGTCCCCTTTAAGTTGTCTTGTAAGTATACTATTTATGAGGGACTCCACCCTCATGAACTATGCACCTTTTCAAGCACACTCCTTACCCCACAATATTGTTTTGTTATGGATTGGGTGCCAACCTATGGATTATATATGAACACAAAGAGACACTAATACATTTTAAAATGTAGTACTCTTATCTTATTACAGTTGTTAGCACTACAATGGTTTGCACAATGGGCATCTCCACTTCTTATAAGTATTACCTGAAAGGAGCCATACCATGAGACCATTGCTAAACTAACATTTTTCCAAGTTTCTATTTATTTTGTTCTTCCTGATAAGGTTCCTTCCATGGATTATCTCATTTTACTTTCAAATATCCCAAGTATTTTATAAGCCATCTGTCGACTCTCTGATAATGGTTAGATGTTTTATATTTTAAAATTGACTTTGAATAAACTAATTGATATGAAAGTTGCAACTCTGGAGAGAGGAAAATGAAACATCAAATATTAAATACATTTTAAACATTGTAATCATGTAGATAGTATTTTTGCATTGACACACATGGCCAATTTTCAAGTATGTCATTTTCATTCATTGTAAAAATTGCTTAATTATGCCACAAGTCTCCTGTGTGCTTGAAGAGTTATATGCTTAGCCTCATTGCCTGCTAGAAACTGTGTTATATTATGTTCTAATGCTGAGATATGGGGAAGAGAAATAAAAGGCAAACTTTAAATAGTATATGACCTGGGAGAATGGTCCGAAAATTTATCTCTAAATTGTGTTAGTTTGCAATATCTATAATATCTGAGATAAGACACTTAATGTGAAATAAGGTTTTGTGCTGCTTTATTGTGTTAAGGTCCAACATGACTTGACGTAGGCAATGTAGGTCTGTGGTAGCATGGTGCATCATCATGGAATCATATCGTAGGAGGATTCTCTAGAAAAATTAATAGCATCCCAACATCCCCAAGGCAAGCATGCTCCAAGAGACTAACTCCTGTCCATCAGACCCACCTTTTAAAGGTTACTCTGTCACTCAGAGAGCAATATAGATAAGACTCAGAAAATCCTCACACTAACATAACAGACTTAAAATAATCAGTAGAATTTTAATGTGAGAAGTGTTTATAGAGATCATGAGTATGGGATTATTGACATGTGGAGCAGATATAGTGGAAGACCAAGTGAATTGCTGCAGCTCAGAGAAGCAAAAGTTACTGAAAAAAATTGGTCACTTGCTCTCATTCCCATCAGACTCTCACAAAAAACCCATAATAAATGTCCTGAAATGAAGCTATATTTGAAATAGCTTAAGAAACATGAGTCTAGCATGCAGCCAATATAATGCATCCTGCAATGTCAGATTCACTCAACAAGAGATATTTAAGGGAACTGTTAATGACAGGTGTAAAATTAAAGACTGACTTTATGTTAGTTGCAGGATGAAAGCATCGTCAAGTTATATCGAGCATTCTTCCATTAATATGCATGCTATGTATGTAAGAAAGACCCACAGAAGTTTACAAGCTCCAAAAAAGGGACATGTCTTCAGAGGTTTCCTTCTGGCCACTTCCTGTAGAGGGCGCCTCTTTCTCCCTCGGCACACCTCAAGCTTTTGACTGCACTCCATTCCTGTAGTCTGGTAGACTCTTTCACCAGCTCAGTGTCCCAACCAGGTCATTTCTCCATGAATTTTTAGTTCACCCTAGGTTTTGAAATGAAATTGATTGTATCCAATTCCTATTTGTGATTTCTGTTATCAAAAGAAAAATACATGTACTATGTTTTTCTTTGTAAAAATAAGAATTTGAATTCCTCTTATTTCAAGAGTGTATTGTTTCCTCTCCCGTTTCTGTGATTAAAACACCATGACCAAAGTAACTTGTAAAACAGAGTATATTTTGACTTATGGTTACAGATAGATGGTAAGAGTCTGTCACCCTGAGGAGTCACAGCAGAAAGGGGAATAGCAGCGGGAAGAAAGCTTAAAGTTTATATCTTAAACTGCAATCATGAGAGAGAGAAAAAGAAAGAGAAAAAGAGAGAGAGAGAGAGAGAGAGAGAGAGAGAGAGAGAGAGAGAGAACCAGGAGTAAGGTGAGCGCCTTGAGGCCTTAAGCTCTCATAACTCACACCAGCAAAGTACTTTCTCCATTTTGGATTTGGCTCTAAATAGTACCATTTACTGAGGGCCAATGTTCAAATGAGATTATAGTGATATTTTCCATTGAAACTTCTACAAAATGTTAGCCTCTTGTGTTTAACCATAAAGTATAACTTAAATATTGGATAACTGAGGGTGACGTATGTAGGAGAGACATACATGATTTGTTTTATCATGTGAGAGAGGGACTCAGTAATACAGAGCCACATCTTGATCATGTATACATTAGCACATAAGGTTTATAGCACCTAATTGTATCCGCTCTGTGAATGAGAGGTTTGCAGTTCAAAAACTCAACTACTATCCTCATACCTGAGGCTGAGAGGTGACACTTGTATTTAAGTAACTCAGAAAAATTCCTTTAAAATATTGAATAAATAGTTATAAGCAAAGCTGGTCACTTCACCGAACACTGTTAATGTCCACAATGTATAATTTAAGCCTGACTCCTGTGCATCCCTTACACACAGTGAGTACACTGCCACAGTGCCTTCACATTAATGGGGTGCCTGCTGGGGAAGCAGACCCCCACAATACACATCTACATAGGATGTAGTATCTATAAATGTTAACCGAATCAAAATGGTTTTCTTGCTGGCTCTCTTTTGTTGAAGATTAACTGTTTTCAAATAATTTTAAAATAATTATACTAATTAGTTTATATAAATGAGCCCTTCAGACTATAACGTTAAAGAACCACTTCCAGGAATTCTATTCCTATCTATTAAAATCCTAGGTTGTACTCTCTAGCCTACAGTTAAGAAAAATAATGCTTCTTATATTTGTGTGTCTTGTTTGATTGAGAGATTCTTGAGGTAAAAATTAGGTTTCAGAAGCATAAAAGTTTGAAATCAATATGAGAATTAAATATGTAAGTATCTTTTAAGAGATACTTAGAGTATTATTTTCCATGTACTAACATACTCAATCTCAATTGTAAATGCCATTTGTCATTTATCTAAAATATGTATCTGTGAATTCATCTAAAAAGGACAAAGATAAGCTAGTGTCATAAATTCCTAGCATATTTTCCATATTTTATAATCAGAGTTGGATAGTCATATCTAATATTTATTTGTTGTATTTCACATTCTTTATATAAGTGTTTTTACCTGCATCCATGTCTGTGAGCCACTTGTGACTTGTGCCCAGGGAGGCCATAAGAGGGTGCAGGATTCCTTGGAACTGGAGTTACAGATGGTTGTCAGCTGCTATGTGGATGGCAGGAATCAAACCCAGGTCCTCCAAAAGAGCAGCCAGTGCTCTTACTGATTGAAGTCTCTTTGGGGCCACTGATTCCCCCCCTTTTTTTTCTTTTTAACAGAATGGTTGTGATTCAACAATGTCTGTCAAGTTTTGTCTCAAGTCCCTACTGAATAGTGGCAGAACAGGCTGTGTTCAAGACCCTTGTCAAGGGTCTTGATCCTTATTTAAGAAATGGACTGCAGATATAAATCTACATGACAACATCTCCTGTTGATACCAGGAAGACCTAAATAGGAGAGTTCAGGTTTTTAAGAGTGGCAAAATGCTGTGTCTATATTCGCAGTCATGGGCCAGAATTTCTCTTTACCTGTCTCAGGAGTATGGGTCACTTCTTATACTCAACTGTACCTGATTCAACTAGTTGGCTGCTCCATCAGCAACAGATTTATGGAATTGTGAAGAACATCACCAGGCCAATAAGGCAATGATAGGAGATAAAAAAATAACTTGGATCTATATACAAACCTGAGTCACAGTGGGCCCCAGTCATAACATCTCAGCTTCCTTTTTCATTCTGTAAATATTAGGAAGAGAATTTAAATGGCATTAGAACGAAGAAGGATACAGAGTTCAGACCTGATGTTGAGTTTGGTGACTTTTAGAATTTGGTTTGTTTGGAGTATCTTGGTTACTTCAGGTATACAGAGGAACTGCCGAAGAAAGAGGAATTTAAATATACAACCTCAGTGCACTGTCCAGGAAATTACACCCACCAGCTATAGAAAACACAGACTAGCCCTTAGTACCAGACATTAGAAAAAAATAAAGGTCAGCATATCTACTGGAGAAGCTCAATGTTTTCACAACGGATTGGCAGTTTCGAAGAATTAGGCTGGCAAGAATTCAAGCTTGGAAAGGGATGATATGAACATTGACCAAGAGCAAAGACAGGAACTGGACAGAGGCCAAGGTGGTGTGTGTGGCTCCCAGTTAGCCTGCAGTGTAGGAGGCGGAAGGAATGAGTCTGCAGAGGGATGAAGGGGAGCATTGCAGAGTACCGTCAGAATTAGAAGCACATGATTACAAAACCAGAAGCACCAGAAAAGCTATTGGTCGCCAGTCAGCTATGGCACCCCAAAGGAAAAGTGGCACTCGAGGTGGAAGTGAAAGGAATGGAGACAGGCACCGATCTAAGTGTAGGATGCTGCGAACCAGTGTGGAAGGTCAAATGATAAAGTACCTGGCTTTTGTCTCCCTCTCAATACTCCCTCCTCTTATCAGATTTTCAGCTGATATTTTAAATTAGCCACCACAACAATCTTTTCCAAAAACAAAGAGAAAAAACAATGCTATTATCTCATTCTATTTCAACATTGTTTCTCAGTTTCACTACAATCATTTAGGTCAGAATGACAGGAGCAGAATTCACAACAAGCTGACCACTTACAAGGCATCTGAGGTATGACATTAAGATACAACTTCATCTCCAGTAGGCACCTCTGGTTTTACTTTTTTTCCTGATTTCTTGTTTGATTTTCTTTTATATTTAAAATGTGGATTTTGCAAGTGATACGTCATAGAAGTACTGGGCATGGATGTGTTGCTCTGACTCATATTAGTTATGCATCTATAGTCAGAATATTCTTTGGGCCATAAATCAGTTCCCAAATAATGACACAGAGACTTAGTATTAATTTGGATACTCATCCTTAGCTTCAGCTTGTCCCACTAGGTCCTATAACTTAATTTAACCTGTTTTTGTTCACCTATATTTTGCCTCAGGCCTTTATACCTTTTATTCTGTATGCCCTACTTTCCTACTTCCTCTGTGTCTGTCTGATATCTCCATGGTGTCTCTTTCCTTTCTTCACCTGAAACTAAATTCTTTCTCCTACTTACTCTCACTGTGATAGGGGAGTTCAGCCAATCATATTCTGTTTTCGGGGCGTGCCGCCCTCAGGCAAAAGCCTGCCTATAAACCTTGCAAACGCGCTCCGCTAGCTCTCTTTTTGCCTGGCTCCTATGTCCGGACGGATCTGTTGGATTCTGGTGTAAGCTGTTGTAAGTCTTACTTCTGTTTATTAAAGCTATATATTTTGTATCAAGATAGTCTGGGGACTTTTCTTTACCAATCGCCCGACAGCTTCATCACTGCCTGGAATTCCTGCCTACCCCTCTTCTCTTGCTATTGCCATTCAGCTTTTTATTAGACCAATCAGGTATCTTCAGCAGGCAACGTAAAACAGCAACATATTTTACATAGTTAGCCAAATATTCCACAACACAAGCAAATGCAACACATGTTTACATAGTAAAGCAAATATTCTGCAACATAAACCTGCAACATAAACAATTCCAAAACATCATTCCATAATTAAACTAATATTCTGCAAAAGGAATCAGTTACCACTTACTGTTTTTTCAAAGCTTTGTGGCAGACTAAAGTTATTTCAGAATAAGAATCTAGTAGTCAGAACTCCTAACTTTTGTATATCTGCAGTCAAGTTAGTCATTGAGGGAAGATTCACAACCATTGGTTACTTACAGAAACACTGTTCATAGACTGAAAATTTAAACTTTGCCAAGGACACCTCTGATGCTGTTTCCAAGATCTACTACCAGTGCTTGCCCCATAATCTTTGGAAAGAGAATGTATTCACCAAGTTCCCTATCAGAAATTAAAAGGTCATCTGTGAAAACCCACACCAAAGTGTCCATTCAGAGGACACTGAATGTGGCTGCCACATAAGGGTATTTATATATAAAAAAAGGTAAGTAAATTAAGTCTATGAAAAATTAATGTCTTAAAAAGCATATATGCATGTGTGGTTCCAGAGGAAAGTTGGGAAAAGAGTTTTTATATGATCAGACTTTGGGTGATTGCCTTGGTAGCCAATTGTCTCTGACATTTCTTGCACATTTTGGAAGTTGCTTGATTTCACTTCCTACTTACTCAATTAGTATTATTTCCCTTCTCGGATCTTCAATGGGGTTGAAGACTAGATTAATTGTAGTTATTTTCCTCTTATGACTTGGCAAAGTTATTTATTATACAACACTTAAGCTAGTTAATTAGGATATTTGTTTTTATTTATATAATTTTGTACTAGGCTTCGAACTCTCTTATTTAAACAAATGGGGGAGGTACTGTAGGAATACCTGCCCCTTGTGATTACCCGCTTACTGGGGCGTGGCCTCTTATTCTATATACGTGGTCTGCCCACTTTTTCTCCTTCCCCTTGCTCCTTTTCTCCAATTGCTCATTCAGATTGTTTGGATTCGATCTCCATCCATCATTGAAGCAGAGAATCCTGATTTTTAAGTTTACCCCTAAATATATAAGTATCTAGCTCTAAAAAAAGATTCATTGTATAATGTCTGAAATTATCCAAAGGATTGATAAAAATGAAACCTCTAAAAATAAACTTGCTGAAATATAAGACATACATGTTTTTAAACTAAATAAAAAATGGAAACCTATATAGGGTGGACAGTGTAGTTCGTTGGTAGAGTTATGGTTTGTGTGTTCAAAAACCTAGGATTTATCACTAACACTACAATATACATACATAAATAACACTAATTTTAAGAAATAATTTAAAATTTTAAGTATGTGTCTGCAATAAATTGGACAAAGAAGAAAAGTATGTTGTCAAATATGCAGAAGAGAATAACTTATTATTTTTACTGAACTTTGACAAGGAGCTTTTCCCCCTGAACTTGTGAGAACAGGGAGGTGGGGACAGTTAGTACAACGCACAGCCTCTGAAGAAACGGTCGTATTTGGTGAGTTTCGGTGTCAGTAAATTACTATTGATAACTTAAAAACACACACATGACCCACACAATTTCAAGAATACCCATTAGCTTTCCAATCAGAACTTGATCAATGTCCAGTAAAACAAATGGTTTAGCATCCACTATACAGTGGAGCCGAAGCTGATTGGAAACTATGTGGTCTCTTTTCACAGTACACTTTGATATTTAGGCTCATTTTGAAGACTGTTCTTTTCTGTCACTTAGTTAAAAGTTTTTCAGGTTAACTTCAGAACCATAGATTTGTTGTGTTTGAATTTACACTTTTTTATGCTTGATTTTTTTTCATATTTATCCTTTTTCCCTTACACACACAAACATATAATCACAACTTTGTGTTATTTATTATAAGCTGACCTAATTCCACATTTCAATGATATTGCCACAGTGGAAATGCTCTTGATGACATTCCCTGTCACTTGTCTTCCTGAAGAATCTCACGCTTTTCAGTACTAAAACTTACTAAAATCTCAGAATTTTTAATGCCCAATAGCAGTAGAAGTAGTAGGTAGTAGCAAGTAATAGCAGTAATGATGAAAGAACATATGCAGCAGATATCCACGAAAAGACACAGGATAATTACCCAGAGAATTTACAGGAGGGAGAAAGGAAACATTAAACTCACATCAAACAAAGCTTTGAACATTAAAGCACAGAAGGTGTGGGGAAGAAATCTATATTTCGGCCCAACAACCCCTGCTTTCTGACAGCTGCAGTTATTAATTAGTTCTCCATCATTTGCACTAAATGGTCAATCAATACTTTTGCCTCTCTGGCAGACGGTTTGCTTTGTAGCCTGTTTCTTAATGGGGAGTGATTCAGTTTGCCCTCAACTTTGTCATTCTGTTCATAACTGCCATGGCTGACAGTCTGGGGGCTGTGCTGGCTCTAGATAAAGTTGAACATCTGTCCCCTGATTTCCGTTTTCTCCCGTATTAGCAGTACAGCTGTGGCCTATTGTTCAAACCATTGGCACACCTGTTGATTCTGTGTACACAAATGCTTTCTTTCTTTTGGATAGCAAAGGTCAGGTGACTCTCCACAATCATAAACCTAAATTGAGACGTTCCAGCAATATTTAGTCTTATTTTCAATGTATTTCATTGATTTTTTTGATTACTACAATAACATTTCTGAAGGGTGATGTTCTAAGGCTACTCTATTTTGTTGCAAAGCTAATAATCTATGTATCCATATCAAATTTCTTAAACTAGGCTCTGTATGCACCTCCATGTGGCTTTTGCCCTTTACATAGGCTTGTTTATCAACCCTTGACTAGATAATCAGATTAGTACTTTAGGCACCTATCAATCTGTGTGCTATCTGGGCTATTCGGAGATAACCATGTTTTCAAATCTCAGCTTTCTCATATTTAGTATGGGAATAGTAATTGCCATACCTGACTCCCCACAGCAGTGGTTATTAAGATCAAAGGAGACGAATATGAGAGCATATTTTGGAGTCTTAAACAAGGAGAGGTGTTCATAAGGGAGGACGAATGAAGCCTGGGTAGCAGTTTGGACCAGATCCAGATAACAGACAGATAAATTCATACCTCTATCATACACATGCAGAATTTAATACTAAAATATCTTCTATAATATCATAATCAAAATAAACAGGGACCCAACTCACATTTAAAGAGAAAGCAAACTCTCAAGAAGCATAAAAGCTTCAAGAGTAGTTTGAAAATTATCTCCCTTTATCCAATAAGAGACATCTGACTAAAAAGTTTTAAGTTTAGCCTCATGGGGACAGATCATATTACCTGCTCAGCCTTTTTTTCTTGGGAATGTGAAGGAAGCTGAGTCCTTTTAAAATTGATAACCCAAGAACCACCAAACAAAGCAGAGAGGTGTGAATTAGTTTGTTTTAAAACTTTCAGCTGTAAACATGTTTATTTTCGCCATGGTTTTACCTCACCTTGATTTGTAGTGACTAGCAATGATGTCTGTGACTGGGGTGGAGACATGGTCAGAACTGCTAGTATTGGAATAAATTTTGTTCCAGGCACTCTGCACAGCTCTTTATTGTATTTCCTAACTTTCCCCAATGATGCTGATAAATCCAAAAGCATCAGCCCCATTCCCAGGATGATTAACATGAGGACGAACGAAGGAGAAGTTTATTCAAAGTCATACAGACGATCACGAACTTGATCAAAAATCAGAATGAGATACCTTCTGATAATCCAATGACTCCTTTTAAATCATTTCCACTGCATATCCTATATGTATAGCAAATTGATTATGGCAAAGAAATATATTTTAAGTATCAGTCAGTAATCTCTAAATAGTTAGAAATACAGTCCTAATTTCATACAGATGCATCCAATTTCATTTGTTTTTAATATTTCATATGCTTGCTCATTGTATTACCATTCCCCTAGCAAGAAACCATCACTGCACACATTGAATGGGATAAATATTTGTACTGGTACATCATAAAAGCCTCAATACTTTCTTTCTAGTTCTGTAGAGAGCGTTGCAGATTCACCAATGAAATAAATTGAATTTGCACATGTTTTCTCGTCAGAGGGGTAAGCTAATTTTTGTATCATGAAAAATGTTCTTTAATGTAAAAAAATGTGATAGCAGATTCAGTGGCTTGTCTCTGGCCTTGCTGATGGGCAACTGCATCTCTGTTGGTGGGTAGCTGTGCCCTCGGTTGCTAGCACTGTTTAGGAGCTGATAAGTAAGTAAGAAAACAGCATTCGGCCAGTGGAAACACACCTATTTCGTAGATCATTCCTGCTTAATTAGAATGAAGGGTGTTGGATTTCATGCTCACTTAAAGAACTATAAAATGATTGAAAGCTGCAAGTTTTTAATTTGATAATGTGCAAGCCGTAAATACTTCTGTGTCCCTGGCTGGCACTCTTGGTTATCATTCAACTTAACACTATAATTGTCACAGCTTGGCTAAGGACATGTGAGTTCCTCTCTCCTCTGTATTTGTTCTTTTGTTTCATAGTTAATTACCAACTAACAGGATTCTCTCTTGCTCCGCTATGGAACCATAAATTTGGAAAAATAACAGCCTCTTTCTCCAAGAAGTTTACTTTTGTCTCATTATTTGGTGCCCTAGACAGTGATTTATTCAGAGGATTCTTTGTGTTCGTAAGGTTACTCATGCAACTTCTGTCTTCATAGTTAACACTTGAGAATAGTAGCCTTTTCTTTTATAATTGTGTGTAATTCACAAATTGAAAGTGTATTATTTCTGTCTCTTATAGTTTTCATATTCACAGGAGGAACAGTTCATTTTAATTTTTGAAGGAATAAAGAGAAAAAAGTTTATCGGGCTTACAGTGTAGCTCAGTGGCAGAGTCTTCACCTAATATCCACATGTTCTGGATTTGAATCCCAGCATTAGACAACAATCTCATCTGGATTTCTTGCACTGGAGATGGTTGTCAGTGGTAAGGTCCTTGTCTCACATACACCATGCCATGGGTTTTGTTCCCAGCTTAATGAAAATAAACACACACAGTTTTCTTCAAAAGGAAGGAATTTCAGTGGCAGGATGTTTTTCTAGTGTCCTTTGTGGGGACGGGTTCAATCCGCAGCTACACCACACACACACACACACACGCACACACACGCACACACACACAGACACACACACACACACACAAAAGAAAGGCAAAAACACATTGCTGAATTAAGAAAGCTGCATCTCACAACATTACTGCACGTCACTCTTCTTATTGTCATTTTTGTTAAATTAAATTTAATTTGCCCTTTTACCCATGGATGAAGCACTGAGGCATGTTTGATTTTTATCCATGACTTTATTTATAGTAAAAGGTCATGCGTGATACAGAATGTGTCATGGTTTAACCCATTCCCCTTTCTTTCTGCCACCCTAAATTTCACCTTTTGCTTTATTTGCAAGCTATAGGGCAAAAGTCACATGTGCTGAGACCCTGGCCAGAGGTAAGGACACCAGCGCATAAAGGAGCAAAGGGGGCTAAGCTGGACTCTCAGAGCACAGAGAAGAGAACACTCTATCATTGCAGGAATTCTATCCCTGTGATGATCTTAAAAGCAAACTAAGGGAGAAATTTTTAACGTGAGACAATTTTTCTACTAGTTTCAGTGAATTATGTTTAAAATAATATTTAAAATTCTACAAATCTGTTCATAGGCAGGTCTTAAATTTTTAAAACAAATTAAAATAATATTATGTTGGCTAATGTTTGTGGCTGCTTTGGGTACCAGGAGAAAACGGGAACCTCATTTGTAATGCTTGTCATCATCCTGGACATTTTTTTAATATTTTTTCTCTTTACGCATTTTCTGAACTGAGAAGGCATCGCTTGTTTTTGCATCTAATTGGATTGGTATTTGATTATTTAAACCCTCTCTCTCTCTCTCTCTCTCTCTCTCTCTCTCTCTCTCACACACACACACACACACACACACACACACACACACGTATGTACTATTCCTTCAAATGAAAAGCACAGGCAAATAATGAGCTGATTGATATACAGAAAGATTACTGCAGGATAGACTCCAGCCCACAGCTTCCAGGGTCAAGGACACTCTTTGAAGAACAACCACCGCACTTCAAATATCAAAATTTCAGCAGAGACCTCCGTAACAACAAATGCGTAGTTTTGTAAAACCAAAAGCGGAGTTGGTTTATATTAAGAGCATTTGTTGCTCTTCTAAGCAACCCAGGTTTGGTTCCCAGCACCCACATGAAGCTCCAGTTCCATGGGATTAGATATCCTCATGCAGCCTTTGTGGACCCTCCATGCAAGTGGTGTACAGACATGCACCCAAACATACAAACTTTTTATTTAAATAAACTAAAGAGGAATGAAAGAGTATCCATTGAGATATATATATATACATACATACATATGAAAGTTGAAAGTTGGGTTTTGTGATCTCCAGTTAAGCAGAGTCACGAAATCTTTTTTTTTTTTTTTTTTTTTTTTTTCTATTTTATGTGAAAGAAGTTGTTTAGTTTGTCCCCAAAGATCCTGTACCTCTGACTTGGTGCACGTTTCTGATTTCTCACTGTCTGTCCCTACTGTCTACTGCAAACTGCTGTCAGCAGTTTCCCAGCCCCCCTTATCATCCTAGAGAGTCACACTTTAAAATACCTGAGCTTACTAATGTTGCAGCTTTCCACATTACAAAAGGCCCCAGTAGTCTCCCTAAAGAAGGCAATTATCTCTTAAGCTTAAGGGACACAAATATCAGCTCATGCAGGGAAGTGTCTAGAGAATCTGTTCATGTTGGTGCTGACCTGAATCATTTTTAGTGACCTATAAATACAAACTGAGTTCAGGATATAAGGTTAAAACTGCTGCATTTATGAAAGAATTATCCTTCTAGGGTAACTACAAATATTGAGTAATTTTCATCATGTTACTTGATTATTCAAAATCAAAGTAAAAAAAGACAACTATTTTGGAATGACTTATTTTCATTTCTGCATACTATGTGTCACATATTCATTCTTTTCGTGTGTGTGTGTGTGTGCATTGTGTCTGTTTCTTTTATTCAATTATTTCAATCTATTAATGTTTTAGTGAAATGTTATAGCCTGTGTATAGGGTATGGGCATAAAACATAGCAAGCAAAATGAATGTTAGTGAGAGTAATAGTTTAAATAAATGTGCAGTTATATCAAAGTAGGAGGTGTTCATTCTGTGAACTGTACAACAACAACTAAACAATTCTTGATAAGACAGGTCTATATCTCACATGCAGAACCATTACCAGTTTGCACCCTGAACCGTGTAGGGCATACATTTTCACACCACATGTTTGCTGGCCGACAAATGATGGAAGAGACATGATATCATTACATTTACGTGCCAAGAAGGGCACAGTTATGGTAATATGGCTCCATTAGGTCACACTGATGATACCCTAGACATTATGAGCGTAGAGCATGTAACAGGCAACAGTCATTCCCCATCTCTTTTCTCCGCACACTGTAGAACACAGTTCTTTTGTTGATCTTTGATGAGATGAAGTGATACAGATGGAAACAGTTTATGGGATTAAAGATTTGGAATATTTTTATGTGAATTCTGACTGTGAGATTGGTCAGAAAGTGACTATTATGCTAAAATTGTATTGTTTGTAATAGGTTAGTGTTATATGTTGAATAATTTTCTGTAAAGAAAATCAATATTTGAACTCTAATGTTATTAGTATGACCTCAGTAAAGACAGAATTTTTCCAGATAGAGTTAAGTTGAGAGCAAATTGTAAACAATATAAGTACTAATTTAACCTAAAGAGGAAATGCCAGGCTAGACATGGTAGCACATAATTTTAGATCCAGTATTTTGGAGGCAGAGCTGGTAGATCTCTGTGAGTTAGACCAGCATGGTTTACAAAGTGAGTTATTTCCAAGCCAGCCAGAAATGCGTTAAAGGAATGACACGAGTCAACAGTAGCCCAAACATGAGAAGGGAGAGACTGAGGATGCAGCTAAAGTCTACGAAACAACCAGAACTTGGAGGCGGCAGAAAGGAAGACTCTGCTGGGATGAAGCTCTGCAAAGTTCTGGGAATAGTAAATTTAAGATCTCTAACTTCCAGAATATAATAAAACAAAATTCTCTTCTTTTCTGTTATTTCATCTCCAGGAAAAGAATGTGTTTGCCCAACATCCAGGTATCATTTGGACTTACTAATACCATCACAAAATAGTCAAAAATTGTATCTAAGCTAGAAAAAGGAATAATGACGTATGAAAAAAATTGTTACCAATGACTAACCTGGAAAGGATGTTGAAGGAACTCTTTGTACTGAGAGAAATTGCCTAACATTGCCAATTCGACCTATTCAATAATATATCTTGAGTTCTGTGCACATCAGACTTCATGGGGAAATTGAGTAAAAAAGGTATGTGTTGACACACAAATCCTGCCTTTGTCCGTGATGGTGGTAGGATACTTTCACTTAGAGTTACTGTATGCAGGTTGAGAATTCTGGATACCTTAAAATATTTTGTTCTTAAAGCCCAAATCTTGTAGTAACGATGTTCTCAGATAAATTACAAAACCTCATTTCAATTTGTGTCTATAGCACACATTGTCAAGATCAATGGCTCATACAGAATCTTACTGTTGGTTTTGTATTAGCATTTGCTAAACATGACTAACAGTGGCAAGTGTAATAGGTACAGTATTATAAGTATCAGGTATTAGACAATAGCAGCAGTTATAAACAGGAGGAGAAAGGGAAGGATCATCACCTAGATGTGGTCTTGTTCATGTACTTTCTATCACTTCCCACTAATTTACAATGTAGAGGGGCTAAAACAATATCTAATGTCATTTGTAGTATTTAAGTATTAGTATTCTATTTAAAGAAGAATCCACAGTTTATACTTTACACTGGATGCTGATGAATAACTAGGGCCTTGTAACTTGTATAAGAGTCAAGTCCTGTTTTGAGAGGCTGAGGATGGCTCAGTGAGTACAGGTGCTTGCTTTCATGCCTGCTGACTGAGTTATATCACTGGAATCCATCTGGGGGAAGGAGAGAGATGCCCATAAATTGACTTCTGACCTCTACAAGTGTACTGTAATAAACATACATGTGCACAAAAGTTAATAAATTTTGAAACATTGTCTGTTATTTACAGTATTTTCTTGTAGATGATTTACAAATATTTTCAAAGAGAATACATTAGGTAGTCATATGTATAAAGATACAGATCATATCTAATCTATTTCTTTTACCAAAATTTGGGTTTTGCAATTAAGGCAATTGGTTTTGTTGTTACTACTTGTTCTGATTAAGCATTTCACTTCAGAAGCATCAGAAAGCTCATGTGCTGATTGTCCACATTTATGCTCCCACTGTATTAATTTTATTAAAATATTAAATTTAATATTAAAATATTAAGGTTACAATAGAAGCAGCTTCTATAGTCCAGGTGGTTTAATGCAGTATACTCATATTCTGTTACAGCCAGGAGTGGGCTGACTGTTTCTCATAAGAGACTCCTAGGGATCATCTGGTCCCTGCCTAGCTCCAGGTGTTTGTAAGTACTGCAAACCCTTAGTGGTACTCGACTTATGGACAGTCCTTGCCTCTGTCTTCACAGGATATCTTTCCCATTGGGCATGCTCCAAGAGTAGTCTTACAGAGTTAGGGCAAACACTGATCCAATGTGACCTCACTATTACTTGCTTAGACCCTGTAATGACCTTATTTCACAAGTTGCAATAAGGTTGGCTTCATAGTTCTTGGGGTCCTGAGTTTGAACCTACTTTATGTATAGATAGCATGTAACAATAAGTAGCTACATGCATTTAGGATAATTTCAAGAAAAGTATGTCATTGGTACAGAGATATGGGAAAGTTTATTTAGGAATAAAATGTAGCATTTTCCTAAACAGTTCCATGACAAAAATTTAGAAATTACTCTTTAGATATTTAGAAATAACTGTTTATGTAAGCAACACCTATCTAGCTAGTGACTCATGAATAGTACTATATTTTAATATTTTATGACTTGACTTCAAAATAACACTCAGAGTCTAGAATCCCCAGTGCTTCTTTAAGCATCCCTTTTTAAAGGGCCTTCATCTCTGTGTTTTAAACTGCTTTATTCTTTTTAAAGCGCCATTCAGTTCAACTGTTTATCTAGTATTTGTTAAGCAATTATGCCAATCTATCTTAGTTGCAAGTTTTGATGAACTGAATGTTAAAATCTTTTAGACTGATATTCTTGCATAAAGGTCTAATTCATAAAAAGAGCAAACAAACCAAAAGCTCTCAGTAATTCAACTCAAACAAGCAGCTGAATAAATGCCCACATGTAGATCAAAGTTATTCTAGAAAAGAAAACCTGCATCTTCACTAACAAGGGAAGCCCTAGATTATCCAATATTTGAGCATATTATCTACAACTGAAGATGAAAATACCATCTTGCCGCATTGGTTTTAAAAACTCCTTCTTTGTAAAGCACTTGTACAGGATTTAGACACTGTGCATAGTATTTTCTTCCCTTCTCCTCTCTCAAAAGCCACTCTAGAGGAATGCCAGTCTGACCTGACATAAACAGGTTTAAACACACACACACACACACACAGAGAGAGAGAGAGAGAGAGAGAGAGAGAGAGAGAGAGAGAGAGAGAGACGTTTTCTCTTGTATGCTTTCTCTTGAAAGGTCAAGGAAATGTCTTTTATTTTCGTGTGTTTTCTTCCTATTGAAGTTATAAATGCTTTAATTTTAACTAACTTTGTAACTTTAGTTGATGTGTAAAGAAGCAGTTACCATAGGAAGCATTTAGTCCTGTAAGCCACAATCAGCACTTTTCGGCTAATCGATAGAATAAATATGAGAAATACCCATGGTTCTCCTTATGTCCAATAAATGACTACTTTCCATACAATGTCCTTCACATTGCAGAGGGTAAAAAGACAGATTATGGACACCCATTTCAGTTGTTTCCAGGAAGCAACTGACTCACTGTAGCCTGTGTGGTGCATCCGGAATATAAATGCCCCTACAAATGGAGTTGGTTTTATCACCCTTTGAGCATAATCACAGCCAGTAACTTGCTTCCACTAAGAACAGTACCTAAGATCCAGCACGCTTGCCACAGCAAAGATACAGGGATGAGGCCATCTGAGCCACATCCATAAAATCATTCGACAGTCGATTCTTCACAGAATGACATGAAGGCCTGTCTTATATACTTCTTTGCCAAATACTTTGATTATTCTTATTAGATTCATGCAGTTGTTTCCCAGTTTTCATTCTTATGCTAATGAATTCAGATCTTTGGCAAATTCTGCCACAGTTTTCAGAATTCTTGCATTATGTAAGAATATATTCAAATTTGTAAAAACCAAGGCAGCTCTATTCAGTAATTACTAGAAGGCCTACCCAGTGAAAAATTTATTAGCTCTAATATATTGGCCAACTTCTGAAGAAAATAATTATTTTATTTAAAAAAAAAGAAAATGGTTTATTTCTAAATGTCTAATGTAGTAGGGGCTTCTAGCAATTTGCTGAGCATAATGTATGTCAGAAAAAAGACAAATTTCCTGCTTTGGTGTACTTTATGAATTCAAGAGAAAGTTCGGTGCTGACCAGAAAATTATAAGATTGTGGTTGGTAGTATCCAGAGCGCACTTGTGGATACCTGAGAAAGAGCTATAGTTGACCAATGAAACTTGCAGAGACAGAAATGAACTTTTGGGTAGACTCCAGTAAGCTGAATTGCTCAGGAAAAATAGGATTTAGATGTGGTACATTAAAGATACAGGAAGCACTTTAAGAGAATTTATGACATGATACTATGTATGGAAATAAGTCAAAATGCTACAGTCCAATGATGCCAGCACAGATAAGAACATGCAGGGTAAGGAAATGGAGAGGTCATGCAAAGTTTGTTTGAGTTTCAAGTAAGTTTCACCTTTAACAAAGATGCAAGAGGGAGCTCTTGGTATAATCTAAACACCATACACCATTTTTTTATTGACATTTATTAGTTATTTTTGTATGATTGTCTGTAAGATAACTGTTTCCCTCGAAGAGACACACAGATAAAGGCAAGAGACACTTTTGTAGCTTGACTTAGGAACCATTTCACAGGATACACACACATGACCATACTGTGTTTATACTGTTAACAGACACAAATAGTTTTCAATTGTAACACAGAAAGAGGTAGGAAGAAAAGGAAACAATTTTCATTCTTCATTCTCCTTCACACGAAAACATTTATTAGCTAACAGGACAGAAAGCATTCATACCATCTGTTTAGTGAATTACACACTTTTCTCTCCTTCTTGACATTCAAGGGATCTTAAAGGAAAAGTCTCATATGACTTTCTTGAAAAAAAAAAAAGTTCTTGAAAAAAAAAAACTTAGCTCACTAGGAACAAAATCTAGCTGTGTTATCCTTTTTAGTAGCATGACAAAGGACAAGCCGGTCTCTTGGGACAAGCTGACTATTCTGGAAGGAAATATGTTGGATATAGTTGACTGGACCCTTGTTTTCTTAAACCTTGCTCAGGAAATGATAGCGAAGTGTACTCCATGCCGCAAGTAAATCCATATATATATTGAAAACTTCCTTCCGCTCATGAAAAATCCCTTTCATCAGTCACTATGTAGTTATAAGTCTCTGATGGTGATTGGATACGGTCAAGGCTGATGTTCTTACTATTCAGAAGCATCTGATGCTGTTTCCTGTTGTTGAAAACAATAAGCACAATGACCATGTTTACCACTATAAGGCCTCCTTCATTGGGCAACTCATTGTTGCTTGTAGGCAATATAAGCACACACACACATGTAGTAAATGTGGGGCTGCAGTATTATGAATTCAAATGTAGACACTTAAAATGTGGGTTTGGAATAAGAAAAGCAATATGGAAGCCTCCACTTAATGATCAGAATCGATGCAGAGGCCAGTTATGGGCTGTTGCTGCTGCAGGTTCAGTGCCATGTGTGCCATGATAGAAGTGAAATGTAGAGAAAAGAAATGCATGTAATGTAGTTTGTACTGTAGCAGCTAAGGTATTAATTCAATCTACACTGAACATCACTAGCAGGGATGCATAATCATAAATATACATGTGCATATATTGTATCATATACACTCTTTTAAGTTTATATATATATTTTCAAAACATGTGTACCAAATGTTTATATAGGTCTCATTTCTATGTATTTATCAGAAATTGATCTAAATAAACCAAGGGCAAGATTTTATCACATTGGTAGCCCTTCTAATGTTCTCAACATGATGGCTGATTGTACCACAGCAATTTTTCTCATCTGTTTACTGTTTGCACTTTTTTTTCTCTGCAAAGCATGAATAAAATTGCATCCCTGGTCATTTTGAAAGTGTCTTCATATTGAAGACTGGAAAGCCTATTGCAAATCTAATCAAAATTCTAATATGTTTTGACCAGTTACATAGCTTAGAAAAGGTAAGGGACAGTTAAGCTAATTTGAAACGCTGAGAAGCTGGTAGTTAATCAATTTTCCCAATTAGATGATTAATAGTTGGGGAGTTAATCATCACCCGTCAGGGAAGAACGACCTCACTCCTCCTTAGACACAATTAATTGTCAGCCAGCAACATCTCGCCATTGCCTGTTGCTTTCAAGGAGATATTAGATTTTCTTTGTCATCTGAAGATCTAACCTAATTGTTTCTTTTGCAAGTTCTTCCTCAAGAAATCAAGACAGCATTCTGAGCTACTTTGATCAAAATAAACTAGCAAACAAACAGCAACAACAACAACAAAAGAAAACCCAGATGGCCCTATAATGGAGTTACATCCTAAGACAACACCCTTTTAGTGTGATATTGGCAATATAACAAAATCATAAAACATTTGGTAGTATTAACTTACTAAATATAGCAACTTAGATTTTCCTACTCCAAGTGTGCTAGCAACATTTACTATAGCTATAGAAAGCCATCCAGCCAAAAACATTGTGTCTTACTATGACACACCAAATAGCTCAGACAACTTATTAAAATAACAAAAATTCAAAGTTTGAAATGTAGTTCCAACTGAATGCAGATCCTGTTTTCAGTTCCATGAAGCTGAATCATTGTGTGTGTGCTCTAATGTCCACATTCCTGTGAGGAGCCCATGGTAGAGACATAAAATAGAAGTCAGAAGTAAAGGAAAGGAGAGCTATGGCAATCAAACTAGTCAATTACACTTCTAAAATTTAGACTTATTTCCTTGAGCACCAGGAAAGAATAAATTGCAAAGCTTAATTTCATTTTGTAAAATTTATCCTAGCCAAGCAGAACGAAGGAATTGTATTTAGTTCCTTAATGGCCTCTTATTACCTTGTATAACGTGGTTTAAAAAGAACAAGAACATAGATAATGGACTTTTCAGTTATTGGTGCTGTTTCTTTGAACACAGCACACATATAGAGTATGGTCTACAACTTTCTTCTTTTTATTGATTTTATTGAGCTATACATTTTTCTCTACTCTCCTCCATTGGTCTCCCCTCCCCTTCAACCCTCTCCCATGGTCCCCATGCTCTAAATTTACTCAGTAGATCTTGTCTTTTTCTAATTCCCATGTAGATTAGATCTATGTATGTCTCTCTTAGGGTCCTTATTGTTGTCTAGGTTCTCTGGGATTGTGATTTGTAGATTGGTTTTCTTTGCTTTATGTTTAAAACCCACTTATGAGTGAGTACATATGAGAATTGTCTTTTGAGGTCTGGGTTACCTCACTCAATATAAAGTTTTCTAGTCCATCCATTTGCCTACAGATTTCAAGATGTCTTTTTTCTGCTGTGTAGTACTCCATTGTATAAATGTACCACATTTTCCTTATCCATTCTTTGACCAGGGGACGTTTAGGTTGTTTCCAGGTTCTAGTTATGACAAACAATGCTGCTATGAACATGGTTGAGCACATTTCATGGAATGAAAATCAAAACAACTCTGAGATTCCAACTTACACCTATAAGAATGGTCAAGATCAAAAACAATGATGACAACTTTTGCTGGAGAGGTTTAGGGTAAAGGGAACACTCCTGCATTGCTGGTGGGAGGGAAAGCTGGTACAGCCCCTTTGAATATCAGTATGGCTGGTGATTTCTCTGAAAATTAGCCTTCCTCAAGAACCAGCAATACCACTTTGTGGTATATATACATAGGTCTACAACTTTACTGGAGGCTGCTAGAGCAAACTGAAATGTCCTGGTCTAATAACTGATATTTCTGTCATAAAAGTTGGATTATTTGTAATTTAGGCCCAGCACACACACACACACACACACACACACACACACACACACACACACACACACACACACACACAAACAGGGCCTACTGTTCACAGTACAATGTTGGAATGGAGCAAGTATAAGCTTTCCTATTTCTTGCCCTCCGCTGTAATTTCTTTCTGTGCTTAAAATTGGCCTTGATTCCAAATGATTTTGAATTTCTGAATCGATTACCTTACCCAAATGCACAAATTTCTTCCTATGATACTAACATATTAGCATAACTATTGAACATATTTGTTTCCAAAGTCTCATCTCTGCGTAACTACCAAGCATATGATTTAAAGGTAAATTAGACCACCTATCTTGAAAATATTTAAGTTGGCTTGAAACTCTCTTGTTATATTAAAATAGAGCAAAATTCTAAATTCTTACCATCCATAGAAAGGCTGGACTTTGCCTGCCCCTGTCCCCCTGTCTGCCAGCCTTCCTTAGTCCACACAGTCTTGCCTCACTCTCTTCACTGCGGGTATGAAATGTTCTATGGAAGCCTACCTAAGGTGCCCTAGTGATCACTAGGATTGACACAGCTTTCCTTTTGAAAGTCTTTTCCAGAGAATATACAAGACAGGCAGACTCCGGCCATCAGGTCAGTCTCTAGATACATCTGTTTTCAACAAAGAACTGGTTATCTTATCTGTTTAAAACAGCCTCTCACTCCACTCTCCATTGTCTTATTATTTTGCTTTGTTCCTTTTTCAAAACTAACAGATCTTCTTCTTTAAATTACATCACTCATCTTCTTATATACATCTCATCATACCTCCTGACTGCCAAGTATATCTATGAGCACAAGGATCACTTTATTTTCATTTGTATCCTCAGAACTAAGAGGTATATCCACCATTTATATTATCAATGAATTCTCGAGTGAGTGTTAAGCGACTCATTGAATAAAATTCCTATTGTCTACCTCAATGATTTATTAGTTTATTGTTTCTTGCCCTCCTTTGGTGTCTATATCAGTTTACTCCTTAAATGTTGTCATTAATATCTTGTTGGCAAATAATAACCTTTTAAAGTTTTTTTTTCAATGAATGAACAAAATGTTAATTAACTTTCAAAGAAAATTTCTTTCAACCAAAACTAAATTTTGACTGTGCTGAAGTTCTTAGAAACCAGATGTTTTACATTTGCAAATTAATGACTTTTTTATTTTAAATGACTTAAAAGACCATCTAGTACAAACATACTTTATAGATGATAAAAGTTAAGTGTAGGTCAGGCTAGATAATTTACAAAAGTCAAAGCATGGGTGAGTAACACTTACGACCTCATTTCAGACAGAATGAAGAGATGAGAGAAAGAGAACATCTTAATTCCTCAGAAGACATGTTCATGTAGGATGTAGGCATAGGTACCAGTGTTTTCCACATTTCAAAGAGATGCACATGAGCATAGAATGATAGGAATATTTGTGCCCATTTTCTAATTTCTGTAAAAATGATAATTGCATTTTTATCATTTTAGAAGTTCATGCATAAGTACATTATCTTTACATCATTTTTACCTCCTCTCCCACTTCCAACTCCTTTAGTATCTGTCCCCACCTCCTCTCATATTTATCATCCCTTCTTTTATATTTATTTTTCTTATAAAAACACACACAAACACAAAACAAAGCAAACTAAGTCCAATTCCTTTTAGATCCACCTGCCTCTGCCAACCGAGTGCTGGGATTAAAGGCATGTGCCACCACCACCTGGCTTCTGAGTCCAATTCTGAGTACAATTAGTATTGCCCATATTTACATGTATTTAGGGCTAATAACTTATGATTGACATTTTCCCTGAAAAAAAAATCATACAAATGGACAACAACTGATTCTCCATCCCACAGAAGCCATTGTTGTACTCTTCCTCTAAGAATGGTGCCCTATGAAATTTCCTCTAACCATGTAGTCATGTCAACTGGTCTTTGTAGGCAGTCATATTGTTAAGAGTTCCTACGTGTGACTTTCATGTTCAGAAGACAACATCATGCAGCAGACTCTTGAACTGTTCAGGAAACAATAGAGAGCACAACTCAGACATCTATATTTAAAGATCTTAGTATTTTAATGAGAATCAATCAAGAAACCATTTGTACGTTCAACCATACTGTGTGCTTCTGAAATGTAACTTACGGTCTCTGATAGGCACTTTGAAAATTAATTCTTAGTTTAAAACATGGTAAAACATCTTTAAAGTGACAATGCCAAGAAACTTAAGTTAATCAACACAGGTTTAAATAGATTAATAGGGTAGAAAACACCCACAGGAACTTGTAATTGTAAATCAGTAACACCTTTTCCACCAGGTCCTTGATGGAAGACATACCATTCTTCTTTCTGTCAGAAAGTATAGTTTCGATAACAACACTTTGAATGTGTTGAAGGTGCTTGAGTGCATTTCTTCACCTTTGTTTTCCACTTACTATTCGATGGCAATGAGAATCACACTCTTGCCTAGTGTGGTGACTCACACCTAGCACTGGTTAGGCAGAGCATGGCTATAAGTCTGAGGTCAGCTTGGTCTACATAGATAGGAATAGGTGGGTTTTAGGTACACAATGAGACACTGTCTAAAATAAATAAAAATAAGAATATCATTTTTATTTTGTTCCTGTTTCTTCAGAGACATACTCTGAGCATCCATCTATTATAGGTACTGCAGTAAAAGTCAACAGCAAGCACTCAACACAAATTGCAAATTATTCCCAGTGAGTGCCTGTCACAGCCTATAAAATTGATTTATACATTCAGGGCCAACAAGCTGGCTAAAATACATCAAGCATGTCCCATGATTTTTTTTCCCATATAAACATTTGACATCAGCACTTGAACATCATGGTGGGTTCAGAACATTTTTCCATCACTTGCCTTGAATTGTTTTAATTGACCTCCAACAACTTAACCTTGGTAACTTTTAAATCCTTAAAAATTTAAGTTATTTTTATTAGAGGCATAATGACACACATTGGGAAACCACATGCTGCCACTAAGTCCACAGCTTTTCCCTTCAAATTTTATCCAACATATTTAATCTACAGATCTATATGAAATTCTTTGGCTTTGTTATAAAGAAGGAAGAAAATTTCCATGCATCGGTAACATGACACTTTACTTATGTATAGATAGATTTGAACTGTTGTTTAAATAGAAAAGACTTGATTATCATACCAAAAAGAAAATTCTGTGATAGATTAGAGAAACTTAAATATTCAAAGCCTAGAACCAAGTCTGAAAAATTGTGATTCATTGCTAACTACCCATAGGTCACTTGAAAAATCTTAATGGGTTTGGGCCTCGGAATTCTGTGGCACGTGGATAGTCTCTGATGTGCTTAATAGTCTAAATTTTTCTATAGTTACTCTGGGGAAAGTCAGTGGTAAGCAGTATTTTATTACTTTCTTTCTTTTTTCAAGCAATCAGGATTCTTGAAAAAAAAATTAATTTCAATTAGGAAGAGATACAAACTTGATCAATGTCACCTTTACTATTGTCTTTCAACATGTATTTATATAACTGGCAAGCATAAAAATGTATATTTGAGGGTAAGCAGCATTTTCTTTTTGGACCCCGCTTGTTTGTTCCCAGCTGCTCAGTTCCAAAATAATCACACAGAAACAATATTACTTGCAATACTGTTTGGCCAATAGTATAAGGGTTTTTCTGGCTAACTCATATCTTAAATTAACCCATCTTCATTATCTCTATATTGCCACGAAGTTGTGGCTTACTGGGTAAAGTTCCAGCATCTGTCTCTGGCGGGGCTACATGGCTTCTGCTGACTTCGCCTTTTTTCTCCCAGCATTCTGTTTAGTTTTCCACACCTATCTCTGTTCTGCCCTGCTAAAGTCTCAAACCTTTACTCAATAATGGTAATCACAGCATATAGAGGGAAATCCCACATTACTTTCTTTATGTTTTTGTTTTATTATTTTCATGTGTCTTGTTATATCTGTATTATTGTATACAATAAACAAAATTTCTAGAGTTCATGTCATTTTCTTCAGTAGTGTAGCCATTGGTAAGTTGCCCGTGCTCCAGTAAATTGCTACCAACCTGCCTGGACTCCTGCAAGTGACTCTATTTAACTCAGAAAAAGAAAACAAAGCATATCTGGGGACTTGTTGAGGAAATTCTTTTAAGTGAGGAAGGAAGGTAAAAGATGACAGGCAGGTGGGGGTTAAAAATGACTAAAATGTACTATTATTTATTATTAAGTAGATGTAAAGAATAGATAAAATAAATGCATTATCAAGAGACAAATTCACCATTAATAAACTGAAATTTATATACTTAAATTCATTTTTTGGGGGGAGGATATGGCCAGGATGTATTAAAAGCAATATAAATAAAATTTTAAGGAGAGATGAAAAATTTAAAGTTTAAGCTGTATTTTTTAAATATAGTTATATTTTAAAATAAGTTAAACAATTTTCTAATATTATTTAACTAATGAGGTTACAAGTTATAGATACAAATAAACAAGATTCTGTAATATTTACTACCACTTTTAAAAGTGAATATGCGGACAATTTAAAGAGTCCCCTTTCTCTATTAGTTAAGATGGTCTGATGAATCTGTGTACTCTGTCCTGTGACAGAAGAGAGAAAAAGGAGCAGAAAAATGAGGTGGGAGGGAGAAAAGAAGAGGGAAGGGGAAAAAGCAGAAAGAAGAGGAGAAGAAATGGAGAAAGGAAGCCAGTACCAGATAGGACTTAATTAAGATAAATGAATGTTGAGTCTGAAGATGAAAATGGAAATGGAAGAATTTGGAGAGAGGAGATTGTATCTATACCCCTTAAATAAAAACCTCGTGACTTATCTGTCATTTTCCAGGACCCTATCTTGTGGTTTTAGTTTTATTTGTTTATCCATGTTTTATAACTGCTGAGTGATTCAACATTCATTGTGTCTGGCATTGTCCTGCTTAAAATAGTAATAAGTAATAAAGATACTGGTTTACTGATCTTGTTTTAGGCAACCAAAAAGTTACTATCATTGTCAGTGCAAAGAATACATTTTTTGCAATAATATACAAAGACATCTCTTCCAATACCAAATCTCCATGAGTTTACAGAAAGAACTTTACAGCGACATTTACACTGCCTTTCTGATGTGCATCAGTCAAAAATGAGAATGAGCATCATGACCTTAGAGTTTCCACTATTTGACTACAATGAAGAAATGTATTCTTTTTTAATCTTGTGAGACTGAATTTCTATACATTCTGCTTTATGCTATATCAACTTATCCTCTTTCAGTACCATCTATCTATCATAAGTTTATTTAAGAAAAAGAAAGACAAATAATGCATTGAGTAATAGCAAGAACAAGAATAGCAATGGTGATGCCAAACAATGCTTAGTGATAACACAAGCTCCAGTGTAATCTGGAACATTAGAAAATTGTACCCAGGTAACAAGCAAATAGAAAAATCAGTTGCTCAAAACATCAGAGGAAATGTGGTATGCATTTGCTGAGTAATTTGAACAGTGTGAGAGGGTGACCATAAAATCGAGGAAGCAAGAGCTTGAGAGATTGATCAGAGGTAAAGGATGCTTGCTGGATTTCAAAAGTACCTAAATTCATTTATCTGAACCCACCTCTAGTGACTCACAAACACCTGAAGCTCCAACTCTAAGTAATGCAATGCCCCATATGGCCTTTTCAGGCACCTACACACATGCACACATGGAACATATGCCTAAATAGACACAGTCACAAACATATACACATGCATTAAGTATATACAAATCTTTTTTAAATGAAGGAAAATCTTGTCTGAGAAAACACAAAGTATAAAAGTACAGAATATTAAAAGAAATTTTCAGAATCATGGTGGTATCTACCTAACATGTAAGCCCATGGAAAGTGAGGCCAGAAGATCCTGAGTTTAAAGCCTGTCATTCATAGTGAGATTATGATTCATTTAAAACAAAAAAGGCATAAGGAGTTAGGTTAATGATAGTGAAAAGAAAGTTCAGAGATCTAAACTTAAGAAAATAATAACATTAGAAAATCTCTAAACCTCATAATATTGAAAAATGCAAGTTTTTGGCACCTCAGAACAAATAGTAATTTCATGAACACAAAATATACTTTATGTCTGTAATCAGAGACTGTATTTTTTTCTGACCCCCCCAGACCCAAATGATAACACAAAACTATATTAATTATAGCACTGTTTGGTCAAAGACTCAGGCATATTCCTAGCTAGCTCTTATATCTTCAATTAACCCATTTCTAGTAATCTGTGTATCACCACAAAATTGCAACTTTATCAGTAAGGTTTTGGCATCTTTCTCTTTGGGAGCTTCATAGTATCTGCTTGTCTCAGCCTTATTTCTTCTCTTTTTCTGCTTAGAGTTCCTGCCTACCTATATTCTGCCCTATATAGGCCAAAGTAGATTCTTAATTTACCAATAGTAATAAAATGTATTCACAGCCTATACAGGAGAATCTCACATCATCGCCCCTTTTTTGTCTAAATACAAAGAAAGGTTTTAACTTTAACATAGTGAAATTATATATAACAAAACAGATATCAACCAAGTATTACAGTTATAATATTTTTGTGAGTTTAAAGTTTTATATTTAATTTATCCTTTATTATAACTAAGAAAAACTATAATTATAACTATTTATCTTTGACTCCATCAAAGATCCAGAAGGATAGTATTTTAAGTACCAAACTAATAGCCACTATGGCCACAAAATATATGTACCAGGTAGGTCATATAGTTCTTTCAGATAACCATCTTTGGTAGAAAAAAATGATTATTAACTTTCTGGATGGTGATATTGTCTGCAGTTATCTTGGGGTTGGTTTACAAAATTTAAATTTATTTATTTATTTATTTATTTATCAACCAATTAATCCACGTTATGAAATTAACATTTTACTTTTTAGAAAATTGTTGTAGGTGTAATAATCTTGATTGGCCAGCAGGTGTCAGAATTATGGCAGTAAGGCAGGCCCTAGATCAGGACCTGAATTACTTGTGAGACCTAGCAGAGATGCTACCAAATTTTTTTAGATTATTAACGCTGCACACAGAGTGTGTAGAATTGGGCAGAAGATCAAGGGACCCAGATTATGAAGGCACTTGTGAGCAGTGAGGTTACTGGCCAGAGCTTGGGCCAGTGACACTTGCAGATCCAATCTCGGAGGACAAATCCTGTGTTCCAAGTGCAGATTTACAGCTCCTGGGGTCAGAGCTCAGCCCAGTCAGAGCAGACCTAGTGGCAGGTGAGCTTCAAAAGCCTAGCGTGGGTAGCAGGGGCAGGCCCCATGAACCAGGGACCAGGGAAGCTGTGGAGGAATATGCACTGCATTGGAAGTTGGTCAGTCTGGGAACTCAGTCGGCCAATAGCTTTTTAGATGCTGCCACATGTTGGGTGCCATTTGTAATCAGAAATTGTACTTTCATTTCCTGGCATCTCAGGTCCAAATAATCATACAAAAATTAAATTAATTACAATGCCATCTGGCCAATGGCTCAGGTGTATTCCTAACTAGCTCTTATATCTTAAATTAAGTCATTTCTATTAATCTGTGTGTTGCTAAAAGACTGTGGCTTACTGGCAAGGTTCTGGTGTCTTTCTCCTTTGGCAGGTACATGGCATCTGCCTGACTCTGCTTTCTCCTTTATCTCTGCTTGGGTTTCCTGCCATGCTATATTCTGCCCTGTTAGAGGCCAAAACAGCGTCTTCATTAACCAATGGTAATGAACATTTTCAGATGACACAGAGGGAAATCCCACATGACATGTGAGTCTAGAGCTGACTAACACATTAATTAAGGAAACACACATTCTGCATAAATCAATATATCCTTTGCTAATTAAATAGATTCTAATATGTTATGGATAAGTAGTGAGATTTCAGGACTGATACCTATTTTAGAATATAATAAAATCATATTAATTACTAAATATTGATGTTACTTGAAATTAAGAAACTGAATATCATTTGCGCCCATAATTCTCAAATTCTGACTTTACATAATGATGTTAAAACATGTGCAATATTCTCTCTTAAGAGAATGCAATGTTTATAAAATTAGAATGAAGTAAACCCAAACCAATCCCCCCAATAAGTTATTTTTTTCAGAAAACTCTTTTCTTTTACCCCTTTCCACATCAAACTTATTTTTGTGTTCTGAAGGAATATAGGGTGTCTATTTAATACAGCTAAATGAACCATGAAACAAACCCAAACGTTTAACCATGAAATCTAAATTTGAAACAGTCTCTTGGAAACACACAGAAATGCTTTTAAAATACCATAAAAATTGAAACAAATTATAATTGAAGTGGCCTTCAGTGAGAGCAATGTCAACAATATAGAATCATTAGGAAGGCTTCTATCTTTCTGTCCATTCTTATTACCATTGAATGACACAAATGTAAATTTCTGCAATGCCATTTGTAGGAAAAAACTCAATAGGTTTGTTATTAAAGGCTTAAAACCTAGAACACATGTATTTCATCAAGTGTGGTGTTGCTTTTAAATTTTATTTGACTTTTCCACTTTCTTTTCCATTTGCATAAATTTCACAAACGTGTGTGTGTGTGTGTGTGTGTGTGTGTGCAATAAGGGTTAGAATGGCGCTAAGTGATATCATTTCAATAGTTTAGCACTATAAGAAAAATTGGTATAATGCAGCACCCACTTCAGAGCTGAGTCTTAATAGTACATAATGACTTTAATGACAATACAGAATTAGGACCAGAGTTTCAGTCATGGAGATTCACACTTCTAACTGAGGTTGAAATGATACACAACATGCATAAACACAGTGTTGTCTTGTGACTAGTACATGGTGAAGTACATGACTTTATTTTCAACAAAAATTAAAGTATGTATCCATTCACTTTAGCTTTCTTTCAGAAACTATGCCAATCACTTTTCATAAGCAGCCATTTTGGTATATCTAGCAGTTAAAAGGAAAGCAATTTCAAAAAGTGTAGTAGACAACTGAAACAAATAAACTTTGGAAAATTGGAATAAGTGTAAAGACACTTGCAGCATAGTTAGCAGTTTGGTTTAGAAAATTAAAAGTAGGCACAGACCACAGAACGAAATACTAGACAACAATGTTCATTCCATGACAATTGAAAAACTTCCTTCAGACATGAAGTTTACATACTTGAGTTTCGTTTCTTGTTCAAGAACAAGTATAAAAGCACACAAAGCTCTAGACTCGGCATGATGGAACCAATTCAAATTGAAAAAAAATGTTTTATATATATATATGTGTGTGTGTGTGTGTGTGTGTGTATATGTATATATATATATATTTATATATGTATGTGTGTGTATGTGTGTGTAAACACAGACACATATATATAATCTAGACTTGGTGTAATGGAGTATATACAAATGGAAAAATTATATATATGAATAGCTGATTTAATGTACCTGGAGAAAAATATATATATGTGAATATAAATATGAATGAGGAATAAATTTCCATGGAGAAAAGAATGAAAACATGATCAGAATCATTGATGCAAATGTGAAGATAAGAGAAGCCATGTATGTATAACCTACATGCACACGTGACTTAACTGATGTACATGGGAAACAGTTTAATATCACCTAAGACTATGAGCATTGGCACGAAGCTAAAAGTTAAATAGAAAGTAGCTAGAAACAAGACCTCCCCTTACAATAAAAACACCTGGTCTATGAGGGGACTTTAATAAATAAATTTATGACAAGTAAGTATGTAAAAAACCCTATAAGTTGGTCATAGCCTATATAAAACCTGTGGTGATTGATTAAACTGGTTATGTTGACCTCTTTCAAACCTCACAAAGGCCTACTTTCACTGAACAACTATTACAGAGTATAGTGACAATGACACCACCAATAATTGGGAATTTCTATTCTTCAGCTCCTCTGTTAGTACTGCATTAATAAACAAATAAGCTTAAGTTGGCTTTGAGAGTGACCAGTGAGTCAGTTGGAGTTTGAGGAAGTTGCCTTTTTGTCCATAGTTTACTGCCTGCTTCTTCTGCAACCCTTTGTTCCTTTTATCTGGTTTTCAATAGCCCAAATGAATATTACTTAGTATTATTTAATAGTACTACTATTTAGTAGTAGCAGCCAGGTATACTGGGAAGAGGTGTTCAGTACAATTTCCCATTACTCATCCTTGGTCATTTAGAAGCATGGTTACTTAATTTTCCTCCAACTAATGACTTCTACTGAATTCACCTTCCATCTTTGGAGTCATGGGGAAATGGATGAGGTCATTAATCAGATTATAAAATTCACATAGACAACTTATGGACAATGGCGAGTTTACAAGGATAATTAGGGTTCTTCAATGCTCAACTAAATTGTAATAACAGCCACTGAAAAGTCTTAAGTAGAAGGTGAAGCTGCTATGTCAAGTCTTTAGAAAGATTAGTGTGGGGTCACACTTGGGACAGCCTGAAAAGACAAGAATTCGCAGTCGACAGAGAAATCAGAAGGCTGTGTGTGGCATAAGTGTGCGCTGATTTCAGTGCCAATGAAGAAGAGCAGTTAAGTGGTAATGAGAGAATGAAACCCAGTGATTACCAAATGGAAGGGATGAAGGAAAAGTTGTCAGCGATGACGGATGCATGCAGCTAAGTGGCTGGTGCAATAATGAACATACTCAGGGAAGGAGCTTGCGTTTGGTTAAAATTGTGAATTTCTGCTATGCACAGTGATTTCCAGACCTGGTGGGAGATATAAGGACAAGTGCAAATATTTTTAGAAAATGTGTCGTATTTTTGTAGTTTGATGGTCTAAAACTCATAAAGAATAATAACCTGTACTGCTGGATATTCTTTCTCTTTTAAAACATATACAAGACATTGGTAGAAATGAGTCACTTTCGAAAGTATTTGGATGATAACAGTAAAACTTTTGCTCTTTCAGACATCAGCCACGCAGGTCTAACAGCTTCTGTATGTCACCTCTCTCTCTCTCTCCCTCCCTCCCTCCCTCCCTCCTTTCCTCCCTCCCTGTCTTTGTAAGTTGAATTCCAGAATGAAGACACTGTGTCAGTCAATATGGCATCTACTCTGCCAGAGCAGAATTGATTAGCAAGGAACAAAGCTTGTGAATTTGAATTAAATTTCTCCCTTTCTTATCATTATGGGGAATGCATTTCAGAGTCCAGAGACGACACAAATAGGAGTGCTATGACATGAGACTTGACAAGTGTCACTGTTATCCCCAGTAGAATTAAGCCGTCAGTGAACCTAAACACACAACTAGCAGATGCCTATTTCTGTCTGAAGCTAACCCTAGGGCCTTCCTCAGTAGGGGTATTTGTAATGCCTGGAATATTTTCTTAAGTGTACCTTTTTATACTCTGATTATTAGTTCAAATTATGCCTATACACTTTTTATATTTGCTTAAAACATTACTCCACTTTGAAGTTCTAAATTCACTACTTTTTTTCTGCTCACTAGTCTGAAATGATTATTTATTTAAGTAGTATCTTTAGTATCCGGATGGGACTCATAAGCACCTGTGGCCTAACTCTCCAGTACCGTGTAGTCAAAATTGAACTCTGAATATATAGCCTTCAGTTAGTAGCATGAATGAACGAACCCAATGCAGAAGGCCTACATAATTTCAACACCAATCCACCGAAAACAAACATATAAATAAACAAATAACAGTAGCCAAGAAAGTCCAGACCTAGACATAGCTGAAATACGTTTTCAAATTCTGGATTTCAGCATTAATTGCTGGGAGTAATACAACATATTTTGTTGTTATTGTTGTCTTTGTTTTTGTCTGATTATAAATATGAGAAGGTGTAGAAATATTTTACTTGGGAAGCCAGTAATTTTTTTCAACCCAAATCGCTTAATTTTGAATGTCAAATAAACTAAAAAAAAAAAAAAGACCAGCTTGTTTAAACATCAAATGATTAAACTTAGAAATGTAGAAATGTACTGATAGGTTTTAAAAAATTAAAATTTGTTTTACAAATGCTTTCAAGAATTTCTCTTCTCATGTTAATTTTGTATTATTATTAAAATAGTTGACCCAATTCAGACACACTTGCAAATATTTACTAAGTAGCTATTAAATACTTACCACTGCACTAGAAAATTTATGAGGGCAAAATTTCAATAATATAAGTGTGCTTCCACTGTAACTGGAGAATGGAGGTGTTAGGTCAAGACACTGAGGAGACAAGAGCCTCTCCCCACTTGTATAATGTCAAAACCTCCAGGCTGGGCCTCCTTTTCATCTCACACAAGTTCAGTAGGATGCCAGACCTTTCCAGTTGAATGGCAGTGCATGTACATCCTCACCAAAACAGCTGTGAGACCGGGATCCATGGGGTAAAGTGAGAGAAAGAGACCTTTCTACAGATGTGATTTGTACAGAGAAAATTCTCACTGGGAACTCATAATGCAATACTATGCCAATCGGGTTTATTTTTCAGGTTTTAGGAACTGATATAGTCGGATTAAATGTGGCCTCTGTGCATAGAATATAAACATTTTAAACTTAAGGAGGTTATTTTAAATAGGCTGTGATTATGCAATACTATAAAACCTTTTTTAAAAAATAATATAAAAGAAATTTGTAATTTTAAAATTATTTTCTACAGAAAATTGATAACAAGAGTAAGAGAATCAGAGAGTGATATTCAGAGACTCATCACAAACAACTAATCAGTTAATAAATTATATATCGAGTAACAACATTAAAATGTTTTTTAAATGATTGAATAATGTTCATCTTATTTATAAACATCCAGAACTAGATGTCCAAAGATCATCTTTGTCCATACCTGGATCATGAACATTGCATTCAATTGATCCTCAAATAGCATTGCATGTGTGGTATTGTTACATTTGGTAGAAGAGGAAACCAAGACAATGGAGAGAGTTTAGTGAACTCCCCAAGATCACAAAACCAAAAGTGATTTAGTCAATATTGAATCAAATGCTGTGCCATATAAACTTCACTTTCTTTTAATTGTTTCCTTTTATTAAATATAGTTATTTTCTTCAGATATATGTTCTGACATTGTTTTCCACTCTTTCTCTACATGTCACAGTTCCTTCCCACTTCCCCTCTCATGTAGACCTACCCTCTTTCTTTCTCTCATTAGAAAACAAACAAGTTACTAAGGGATCATAATAAAGTAAAAGAAGGTATAATAGGACAAAATAAAAACTAACACATTAGAATAAGACAAAAGAAATAGAAAGAAAAGAGCCCAAGAGAAGGTACAAGACACAGAGACTCACTCATTAGTACACTCATGAAACTCATAAGACACTAAATTGAAAGCCATAATGTATATAGAAAGAATCAGTTGGTTACAAAGTAAGAACAACAGCCTCATTTTTCATACAATTTCAGTCTTACAGGATAAGAATTAATTAAAATATTTACCTGGAAAAGACAGTAGAAAAATATGTACTGAACTGACTTTTTTGGAACCCATTCTTTTCAGAGGGATATTGTGGCCAATAGCTTCAGTGTATTTTTAGCTAGCTCTTACATCCTAAACTAACCCATCTCCATTAATCCATGCATCACCACGAGGTCGTGGCCTACCAGCAAAGTTGGGGTGTCTGTCTCCTGCGGCGGCTCCATGGCTTCTCTTGGACTCCACCTACACTCTCCTCCTCTATCAGTTTGGAATTCCTGCTTTGCTCAATTCTGCTAAGACACTGGCCAAAACAGCTTTACTCATTAACCAATAAAAGCAATACATACACAGAAGGACTTCCCACACCAGGATACTATGCTCAGCTTAATTATGGGGGGATGACCTTGGTTCTGTGTCAAAGTGATGTGTCAGACTCTGCTGACTCCTTATGGGAGCCCTTATCTTTTTATGTCCACTTGGAGCAGGTTGCTCATTACACTACTTAATAATTGCAAAGGATGCCTGGATCTAGGAGGAGATAATTAATCAAGCAGAAGCAGCTTCAACCATTATGTAACCTCTTTATTAATCACTGGCAGTAAGTCACCATAAGAATTTCTTCCACCTTTAGGGCAGAGTATCATCTCATTAGGATAATGGTTTCAGTGAAAGGATGGTCTCTCCTTCTTCATTTGGCCCCAGAGAATGACATTTGTTAACAGTAATCATTGAGTGCTTCACTTTTATCTTTCTAGATCTTGTTAATACATTACTACACAAAGCTAATCATTCATACATATACACTTTAATCAGAACAAAATGTTTGTCTTAAAGACAACTTTCATAAAATTAAGAAAGATTTAAATTAATACTGAAAATATAATCTTATAAATAAGAAAAATGTTTTGTTTACCTTTGTTATCCAGTTGACATATTAATTAAGGCATGATTTTTATGCTTGAAATTCAGTTAAGGATATTTTGATGGATTTCATCTCCCTAACTTTTTAATGGGAAATTAGGACAAGTTACATATATTTGATTTGAACATTTAATTAGCCACAATAAAATTCATGATTGAAACTTTGTTAATATCATAATTATGCTATGCCTCTAAACAATAGCTATTGAAACAGTAATAAAATAATGCAAGTGTACAATATGACTTACTTTTCAGTTTTTAATAAATTTTTACCCAAAAAAAGATTAATGAGCAATAATTCTGGAATTCTTTCTAGTATTTTTACCTTTATGAAGTTATATGTTCTTATAGTTAAAGTTTCAATCATGTATCTGTGTTATCCCTACTTAATATTACTTCGTGAGTTCTTGTAGTCAGACTTTTTCATCGGGACATTTGGCTCCCCAGTAATGACACAGCAACTTATTAATTATGGAAACTCAACTGATAACTAGGCTTGTTTCTAAGTAGCTCTTGTAACTTAAACTAACCCACTTGTACTAATCACTGTGCTGCCCTGAGGTTCACTCACCTCATCTATGTAACTGCCCATGCTGCTTGCCCTGTGTCTCATTCATGACCTCTCCTGTCTCTGCACTTTTTCCCGCATCCTCTGTGCCTGAAAATCCCACCTACTATTGACTGTTCAGCATTTTATAAACCTGTCACAGTGACACTTCTTCATAGTGTACAAAATGTTTATTCACAAAATTTACCCCTTTAGTCTAAATAAAAAGTGAAGGGTTTAACACTAACATAGTAAAACTACATATAATAAGAACAATTATCAAGTTACAAATTACATTTACAATGTCCAGTCCTTTTGTATTTGGCATATTTGGGGGAAATGCTACATTATTTGTTCTATCTTGATGAGTCCAAAGCTCTGTATCTAAATTACCTTCTAAGAAAAATTGTAACTATTACTACCTAGTCTTCAACTACTTCAAAGAATCCTGAAAATTATATTACCTGAGTAAACAGGAAGTGTTTAGTCTGTATGTCTCCTCAGTGCCAATCTGGTACTGAAGACTTGGAAGATTCCTGAAGATATTCTAGTCTTGAATCCTGAACTTTAGAATCCTGAAGAAGTTAGTTTTAATGTTGTCAAAAGAATGCCACATCAATGGAATAGATGGACTTGCAGTGAATATAAAAGTACGTTTGCAAAAATCAAAGTTCCTGTCTTGTGCATTTGTTTACCCTGCTGCCTTCAGAAGATGCCATCCACAGGTTTGGTGAGTCTTTCCTACTTCAAAAACCATAATCAAGAAAATCATTTTCAAGGGTTTCCCCAACCTTGTGTTATAGATGATTCCAGGTAAAGTTTAATTGACAACCAAATCAAAGTAAATACTAAGTACTTTTATTATTTATGCAGTAATAATGAACATAAAGAAAGTTAAACTGCAGTCAAATCAGAGGTGTCGTGTTGTGTAAAGGTGACTTAGTCTCATGTGTAATTGATAGAAAAATCATTATTCTTAACAACTAATATTTTCTATGAAAATCCAGATATGTTCAAGCCTCAAATTTTAACAACCAAATTCAACAATAATCAGCATATTTTATAACATGTAAAATAAAGAAAAAGATAAATTGTACAAAACACAAAATATGTCAAATGTAACTATTAAATATGTGACAGATATTTCTCTGCTATTCGATGATTTTTAAAACTCTTAGAAAAAGGGGGGGGAGGCGGGCTGTCAGAAAGGAAACTGTAAGGAAAGCCTGAAACAAAAATTAAAAGTAAAGGCTAGGACTGGAGAGAAGGCTCTGGGGTTAAGAGCATCCACTACCCTTGTACAGGATTAGGGTTTGGTTGCCAGCAATAACATTAGGGAACCTACAACCTCTCTAAACTCAGTTCATGGGAATTTTATGCTTCTATGCATTTGGCCTGTGTGGGCACCTGTGTGGACATGCACACACCCACACACATATACATATTAAATAAAATCAATACTTTTAAAAGGTGATGCTAAACATAGAAACATGATCATACTTAGTAACCACCTCCATCATTGCGCTAGGTACAGATTTCAGACAGGCACTGTTAATATTACCACCTTCAATTTGAATCAGCTGTTTGCACATCATTTTGTGTCACTGACAAAGAAACACTGTAGCTATAACTTTTCCTACTAGTCATTCACTCCTGTCTCACAAGGCTAGATGTCTTGATACAGTCTTAGTCAGAAATAGCCAGTTTGTTCTGAAGGTGGCAATGCTTGGTTACTAAGTACTTGCATTCAAATTTCCTTCACATTTCTCCAAATACATTTTCAGAACTAAAAGGACCTGGTACTTAAAAGTTATTAGCATCATCCATTGACACCAAGATTCATTTAGTGGCCTAAAAAATGTCATAGCTCTTGACCATTGCACCCCGGTTGTATTAGTGGTGTTAACATCCTCATCGCATTCAGATCTTTATCCACCGCTTGCTCTTTGGACAGCACAACATTTAAACATTTATTTATATTTATTTATTTATGTATGTATGTATGCATGTATGTATGTTTGTTTGTTTGTTTTGTATTTGAGGCTTAGAGCATCCACTTGCCTTTGCTTCCATCTGTACCTGCTTTGCTTCTTCTGATCTGGGGCACCTCTCCTTTGACTTCCTAAACTCAGCTGTTCCTCTTACATTGCCATCTTTCAGGCTTCTTTAACCCCACACTTTCTCTAATTCCCTCACTAGCCAAGTGAAAGAAGTGACCTTCACATTAACTGTCCTGTCTGTGATTCTCAGTCCTGCTGCCAGACTTTGCAATGCATCTTGTCAGTCCTTTAATAAAAGAAATCAAATACCCGTGGATATTCTGTTAAGCATGGTAGGCATGTTGCCAGTGCCTGTTAGGAATACTTGTTGAGCATTTGGTCTTGCCAAGGTCATAATATGCCACAATATTTAAACTGACCTCAATATTTCCTTGAGATTAATATTCAATTTCCTTTTCTGTTGGCTGCACGCAGGTGACACAGTTAGAGATTGAATTGTGATGTTTATCTGTTACAATCTTTAAATGCCCCTTCCTGCTAAACTCTTGGCATTATTCTGGGGAAGGCATCATCACTCTCAGATGTAAACGCACTGGTGATCCCATTGTGCTCCATTGGGTGGTTCCATACCTGTGAGCGCTCAGAAATGGCTCTCAACATTCTAGTATCAACTGTGTGCAATTTAGGCAGTGACAGTGACATGCTGAATTTTCTTGAACATTAGTACAATGATATAAATGCCTTATAGAGTATATTTTTCACATTAAATTTCCTTGTAAATGATAAAAACAATGCTTTAATGCTCTTATTGTTCATCAACATTTGCTATTGATTTTTTTTTGTATTTTAGTCTAAGTATTAACTGGTTTTCTTGCTTTTTATTTATTTGTTTGCTTGCTTGCTTGCTTGTTTTTACACCCATTAGTTTTCTGCGTGGTCTAGTTTTATTTATCTGATGTATTGAGAGTTTGTTCTTAGTCAGTACCATGACACAAGGGTAAAATTCCTCAAAATCTAAAATAATCTTAAAATGCATTCCAAGATCCATGTGAGTTAAACACAGTCTTCTTTTATAACTTTTCTTGACTTTTATTTAGGCATAAACTTGTTATTCATAGTCATGTCTAAGACAAACAAGCTAGTAGTTTCTAAAGACTATGTCTTTTACAGCCATGGTGCAAACTTTCTTCCTCACAAAGTTTGGTGCCCCTTAGCTTAGTGTTCCCTGTTGTTTTCTCCAGTATCACCACTGTGAAAGATTATGGGAACATTTTCTATTCCCTGATTCCAGCAGCCCCTTCAAGTACTACTCATCTCAAAGGTATCTTAACATTGTTATCAATTTTGTGATAAATAGCAGGTGAACCCTGTGACAGACAGGGGTGTTGATAAACCTGTAATACCTAATTAACAACAGTGTAAGATGTAGCATTCTTCTCCAACGAAAATAATGTTCTTTACATCGTTGCACACATTCCTCGCTGGGATGTTTGGTACCCATAGAACTGGTTCAGTGTCAGGTGACAGCCAGTTAATGACACACATGGCTTCACAGCTTTTATCCAGTGAGACAGTAAATGAAATAATGCTGATTTCTTGTTCCTCTCCCTTTCACAGGCTCTAGCTGCCCACAGTAGTAGCCCTGACCTTGGCCATGACCTCTCTGTGTGGGACTTCTATTGCTCTGCCACTGAGTCAAACAGTAGCTCCACAGGTCTTTCAAAAGTCTTGGACTAAAAAGCTATGGCACAGGTGTATGCAAGGGCTATATTTTTTTTTCTTTCCCTGCAGTTTTGAATGAAAAAAATAAGAAAAAAAAATCCTTATTGATGTGCTTTTAAGGAGTGTCGTTTTCATGAAAGCACACGACACACTCTCAAAACCAGCATCCTTTTGTCCTCTTTAGAATGCATTCCAATCATCTCAAAGTAAAAGAACATTACCAATAAAGGAAAATGCTGAGGCTCACTTTGAAATTGTTTCCAGAAGAGTATCAGCCGCCGGTTTCTCAAAGACCATCTTAGCCTCCATTCTATTTGGGTTACATAACCCGTGAATGAGAGGGCTTAACCTTGGTGTTTGGGAATGTATTAGGGTGCTGTCTTTTCACACTGGAACTGGCCCCGAGGTTTTATGAGGTGCTATTTTGATAAAGATGTGACTAGAACTTGAAAACCCATGACTTCTGGTACTAAGGAATAGGAATAGACAGAAATGTTTAATCATCTAACATATACAGATTTAATAGAGGTGTGTTGGGATACTTTTCTCCCATAAAAACTGGAAGATGAATTGGACACAGCAGAAAATGGTTACAGACAATATACTAAGAAATTAAATTCTGAGCAAGAATAGACTCAAAAGTTTATGTGTGAATATATGTGCTCTTTTAAATCCAGGAAAAATATTTTCCACATCACCAATTGTACCACTAAAAATGAATTGTTATTGGTGTACAGTGGCATTTGAAGGTATTAGAAAAGTCAAATAAGAGGAAATAGTCCTCTGTCGTGAATAAATGATGCTTAGCTTCCTTTCGCAAATGCCTTGTCACCTCCAGGGTAACCTGTCAAGTGCATTTTTGTGCAATGTTTCGAATAACAAGGAGCAGTAAGTAGAACTTAGGAAAATGTATCAATGTGCACATTCTTAGGTTCTGAGCAGAAGAAATAGTGAATGTTTACTGATGAACTAATAGTAAACAAATAATTCAAACCTTTTTAGGTTAGCTTGCAACAGAGTCAGAAAGTGCATTAGAAAAAGAATGTGACTGTGAGCGGACTGTGTCTCTAAGCTGATTTATTGAAGCCTTCAGTGACTGTGGTGCTGTTTCTATAGCTGCTCCAGAAGTGGCAATAGAACCAACGCCCGTGCTCTGGGGTCTCTGGTGTTGCTATTCCCTGATTCAATGATACACACTCATTTCTTCTGAAGATACATTTGGACGATGGACAATAGATCATACTCAGCACATAGAAAATTAATCTTATGTATGATCAGAAGGTAGGCAGCATGTCAACAGACTTTCCAGGCTTTACTGACTGATATGCATTTCTGTCAACTTCAATATCAGCAAAGTTCTAAAATGAAGGTGGATATTGTATTAAAATAAAAACAAACACATCTTAAAGAAATGATTTTTATTTATCCCATCACCATCCAAACAAAAGCATGAGAGGACAATATTTTAAATTACTGACAAATTGTCTGCTATTATAGAGCTAATAATATATCATATTTGGGGATGAATCTGTGATTAAATGTTGATATCAAATATTTAATTGCATTTATTTTATACATTAGTGAAAGGAGCTGATATTGATATGTGACTTCATAGTTTATTTAAAAGGCATTTTCAACACTACATTAGCTTACTCAATGATTGACGACATTTCATTCAACGCAAACATTGATGTCATAACCATAGATACTTATAGCACATTCTTGAAATAGTTATATCATGATTAAAGCACTTACTACTATATGATAAGCATCTTTCCATGTTTCTATCTCTTTCTAAAGTCTTAAATCCAAGCAATCTCCATCAGACAATTTTTATTTGAGAACTGTGCATTGCATTTACCAAGCTTACCATGTACCCCATAAACACATAAACTATAGCATCCATGATAAATAACAATATAAAATTCTATACACAGAGTTATGTTTATTAGCAACACCAGCTTTACAGGCACCAAATTTCATCTCTATACACAGACCTTCTAATGATACTTAGTAAGACATTGTTTTCCAACTTCATCACTATTTTATCAAAGCCAAATTTACAGTTTTTAAAACCCCAAGTGATGTACTGAAACATGAATAACAGAACAAATGGACCAGGGGTGCATTAGAGGTCTCCTAATGCTAATGTCAGGTCTTTACTCATTTTTCTCAGTCCTTAGAACATTTGAAAGTGTGGAACCAGATTGCAAAATTTTAAAAATAACTGTGAGATTTACTTTTTTATATAATGTTAAACATTTATTTTGTAGCATTCGAACACTGGTAAGATGTATATCCAATGCATATGTTAGTACCTTTACAAACACATACACATAATTCTTCAGAAATTCATCCTAAATAGAAGGCACAGGGCACAGGACACTGCCTTATGGCTGTTTATAATCCATCACATCACGCACCTACTCAGCTTTTTAGTATGAGAAGGAATAAAGTTACCATAAAGCAAAATTTGTTTCAAGGATAAGCGATGAAAAGTCCCTCCATGCGAACATTTTGAGTCAGTAATTCAGATCCCTTTGAATATCTGTTTCTCATGAAAAAGAACAATTGCAATGATATAGTCAGACAATGAGCCACTTCTGCTATGAAGACAGAGGTAAGTGGCTGACAAGTGAGTAGAGATGGCAGCATGTCCCAGGCTTTATTGACAAAGGAATACCATGTCATTATCTATTACTTTGATGGTTCATCAAATCACAATAAGTGAGTTTAGACTGGAAAGTAATGTAAGAGTTTTCTGTCAGCACTTTGCTGAAAACCATGCCGGCACTAAGAAACATACTCTGATTTTTTTAAAAGCAAGGTTAATAGCTAGCGTGTCGCTCAAGATAAAACATTTACCTAGTGTGGAAGAGACTGTGCATTTAATCCCCCTACACATAAGCTATATAAATGAATAAATAACTTTAATCAATTTATATTAGCGATGATCAGTTTACCCATTTTTTGAAAGTAAAGGATGGGTTTAGTTTAATTTGGCACTCTAACGAACACCAACCATATGCTATTACAGAATCCAGTATTGTCAGGCCTGGAAAGTACCCCGAGGACCTGGCGTCTACTGGCTGTTCTCCAGAGACAGGGGAGCAGAGATTCAATGTTAATATGTGACTTCCTCAGGAGAATTGAGGACCAAGTACAAATCAGAATTTTCGTTTTCCAGATTCAGTCTTTGAGGCTTAGGTAAACATGTCTGTGCTAGGAAAGCAGTGAAAGTGTTGCCCCAAATCTGTGCCCCTCTCTCCAGTGTCAAAGTCATGAATAGATGTGTATCATTTGCTTTCGTTACTGTGGCTCTACTTCTTATTGGGAAATGTAAAACTCACCTTCTGCTATGTCTTAGGAGCTGCATCAACTCTGGCCATACAAATCCCAGTGGATTTGCAGCCTTCATTTCTTTTCTACATCTGCTTATGTTGTTTTCTCAACATGGTCTCATCCTATCTGGTAATGATTCTCTGGAAATATCTCTACGGGACCTTAAAAATGCATATTGCCTATATGTTATAAATTTGCTTTAGTATTATTCTGCAATTCCTTTGTAAATAAATTGTTAAACATTCCCAATTGTTTTCTAGTGTGATGCGGAATTCTCCACTTTGCTCTCCGGGCTCAGCAGGCTATTTACTTTAACCTCTTTTTCTTACCACTTCTCCATACCCACCTGGCCAATTAATCAAAATGTCACTCTACAGTCCCTGATTAGCCTCATTGCTCTGTGTTTGCTTGCTTATGTTTTCTCTTCTCCATGTCCCCAGGAGGCATAAGTCCTCTTTTTCACTGTCTGAGTATCCTGAACAATAGCCCTTCTGGAAGATACCTGACTGTGTGAAGAACCAGAGATATGAAAAATGAGGGATGGGGAAATGATTTTTCAATGGATGAGGGCTGATGGGATAAAGGGTAGAGGATGGAGTTGAGTGGATAGGAGTTGAGACAGCAGGGATAGTGGAATGGGAACAGAGGAGATGAGTTCTTACACAGTGGAGGCTGAAGGGACAAAATGTGCAAAGGGAAAAACCCAGAGGGTGAACAATGAGAGAATAGGGGCTTGGGGAGTGAGGGATGAGAGGGTGAGGGCCAAGTGAGCGAGCCAGACAAAGGCTGTGGATATAGCATCCTGCCTTAGGTTTGGATCTCCAAGCTCCTGCCTCCTACTGGTTTGTCTATAACTGACTTCCTTTCTGATCCTTTCTCCTAATCTATCACTCTGAACTTGCTTTTGGCCTACTCCTGCTTGTAGGACAAGTTTGCTTCTGTCCCATCTGCTTATTTATAGTCTTCACTGTCACAGACACAATGCAGTCTCCCCAGGACCAGAAATGGTGGCAAAAATAGTTCAACCCCTTTTCTTTTCTGACTTCAGCTCCATCTGAAATTATTTCTCTCTTCCAGCAGCACACTGTGTTTCTCCATAGAATCTTTTTGGGGAGTGGGGGAGAATTCAAATATTATCTAAAAGTTATATGGCAAAATAATCAACTTTCCTTGGAATTTAATGTCTTCTTAATAATCAAAATAGCATGCTTCAGGACGTTTCTTCAGTGTTCAAATATGAGATGTGTTCTTCACAAGAACAGACTGTAAGAAATGAAGATTATCATATAAATTTTTTCTAAATTAAGGTGTGTGTGTGTGTGTGTGTGTGTGTGTGTGTGTGTGTGTGTGTGTGTATGTTTTCCAGGGGCACCTGGAAGAAGATCAGAAGGTGATTTAAAAAACAATATGGAGAGAAAGTTCAACAGAAATTGAGAGTGGATAGCTGTGCTGCACAGTTGCTTTCTTTTCCACATTGTACCCATATGAAATTGTTCTGAGTAAACAGAGTTCCAACTGATGACCAGCCTTGGGAGGACAGTGTTCAGCAGCACAGTGTCACAGTTAAAAATATAGAGTTGCGCAAAGTCACATATTGAAGTATAAATGTGTCTTTGTTAGTGTGGTCTGCAGAGACCAGTGGGCATCTTAAAGTCTCAGGTCCATCACTTTTAGTTAATATTTCCTAGTTAAGCAAACAGTCATTTTGACAAATTAGTTACAAGTAAAAATTGTTAGTCTATGACTATCAATTTTCATCAAAAATATGAAATCAGTGGAGTATGCAACCATAATCTTAGTGGTTATCTTTAAACAAGTAAAATATCCTCTTATAGTCAAACATCAAAGGAAAGAGACTCAATACATGGTTTATCCTTGCTCAATAAACAGCTCCACAGTCTTCCCTGAAACCCACAGAAGTCACAGGAGGCTTGCTTCTGTTCCTTCTGACACCTCACACATGTGACTAAAATCTAAGTTCAGGCGGCTTTCAGCATGACCAGAGCTTTCCTCCTACAGGCCCAATGCTGGGGATGCTCAGGTGCATGCCACTTCTAATTTGATTGGCTATCCAAGAGCCTCCTGTCTCTAGATAACGTCTCCAATACTGACCTTTACAAGTGGCCACCAAAATTTCGTTTCTCTAAGATATAGATATAAATAGGACACAGTAGCTTCTGTCTCTAATCCTGGCAATCAGAAAACTAAAGCATAATGATAGAGACTTAGAGGCCATCCTGGGCTACATAAAAAGACATCACCCTCACATAAAATTAAGATAGGTCAAATATAGATATAGCATTAATTGATAAAGAAACACATTTTAGAGGCTTTCCAAAGCCTATACTATATAACCCATATTTGTAACACGTTATTTACTAACCTTGTAAGATTTGAGTAAAACACAGGAAGCATTCAATGAACATTTATTAATAGAATAAATTAAAGGCATACAAATAAGGCCAACTGGATAAGTTTGCTTACTTAGCAAAGCCACATCCTCACCTTTCAGAAGCTCATATCTGTACTAACAAAATCTGCTGTCTGTTATGGGTATCACTTGCCTCTGTGCTGAGCATACATTCACTAATGTGCAATCCTGTGGTCTGTCCTAATGGAGTTGCCCACTCTTAGAATCAGACACAAGATGTGAAATGAGTAAAGAAACTAAGTACAGAATGTTACTGTCATGATTGCCATCACATACTGGAAATCCATTTTCTGCAAAACGAGGAGGGTTACTAAATTTGCAGTAGGGTTGGTACCTTGAGGAAGATTTATACTTGTTCATCTACCCAGATGGAAAGAAGGGTTTGCTGCTGCTGCTGCATTTGGCCCTGGTTGTTTTCTACAGCCTGATTTTGTCTTAGACTCCTTTAGGACAGCACACCATCACACATTTTCCTCTTCACTCCTTCTACAGCCCTGAAACTTTCTGCAATGCTATTCCCTAGCATTTTCCATCCATTTAACATATCAAAACATGACACTGTCTTCACAGTCACTGTTTTAAAGCAGAACTCAGCTGACCTTTTCTGTCCCGTTGGCCATGGTCAACTCTGCACTTCTTCAATCATAGTATAACCTCTCTAATATTACAGCCTCTGCCCCTTTGATCGACTCCTCAGGCCACTGTGTTATGGAGTATCCCTGGGAGGAATGATGACTTCAGATTCCAGATCCAAGGACACCTTCCCTGTCTTCCCTGTTAGACACATCTAACTGAAACCTAAACTGGTTAAATACCAGATATGGGCAACTGAGTGCATGCAGGACTATGTAGACAGCTGAGAGGTCATTGAACCTAAGTCTTCACACTTTTCAACATGATTTTCCTCTTGATCAGTTGACTTTCCTTTTGATAAAATTGGCAATAAAATGTTGTGGATTTTGTAGATTTGCAGCCTTAAGTGACATTGCTCACAGTGAAATTAGAATGATTTCTAGATTAAAAAAGAATACTTGCATTAAGCTCTCACTTCCTTTATAATACATTAAAAGTTCTTTTTCTCTGCAATTTATGGAACTCATCCAATTTTTTACTGTCACAGATTTTATATTTTTTCATTTAATTAACCCCCTACTTACAACCCTACAAAACCCTTCAATCTTTCTGTTCTTAGCAGCCCTCTCCTACATGCCCTCCTGTCAGATGCCTTTTCTTGTGTGCACTGTTTATCCCAGGCTTGTTCCTTCTTTCTGAAGCTGAAATCAGCCCTGTCCAAGAGGTCTCCCTGAGTCCTTCATTGAATGACATTAACAACCCACTCCAAACCCTCATTTTCCTCTCCTGCTTCATTGTCCACAAAAACAGTAACCATTATCTAAAGTGCTTTATCTTTTAATATTTATCATAAATGAGTGTTCTCTGTTACCCACCATATTACACAGTCAACAACCATCAAGGAAATTGATAAATAAGTATGTTCATTCCATTTAGTCCTGAGTATGTATAATTTTTCATATTGGATGACTTAAAGAATATTTCAGAACTGTAGAGAGCAGAAGAAATCAGAGACCAGCAAAGATTTAATTAGTGAAAGATCACATAAGTAGTTTTGTGATGAGCATATTTTTCAGTTAGGTTTTTAAGTTATGAGAATAGCTTTTGCAGAGCTGATCTCATAGACTAATTTTTAGGCTTATGCGAGTTGCAAGTTAATTAAACATTCTTCTGCAGCTTTACTCTAGCCACCCTACAGTTCTCCACTTTTTATTTTAACTGCTGAGCACATGACCTGACAGCAATGACCTAAGCAAAGAACATTAGAAGATAGTTGTCCAGAGTAGTTCAGTCAGTTAAAGACAGAAGAAGAAAATGTTCACGAATACACCAGATCAGAGCTTCTTATTGTAAAACACCCTTCTTTGATCAACCAGTTAATAAAATTATCCATGCAAACAAACTTTAAGAGTACCCAAGACCATTTTCCTAGATTGCAATTGATTTAACAATTTCTAATTATTAGTTTATTTTAGCTTCTAGATAGAAATCAAGGAAGTGGCTTAGTGGGAAAAGCCCTTACTTCAAGTGCGGTGACCTGAGTTCCATCTCCAGACCCCGCATAAAGCTGTGCAGGTCATGCAAGTGTATGATCTCAACACTCCGACAGTGAGATGGGAGAGAAGATGAGATTATTTCTTGTAGTCTGAAGGCTGCCTATCCTTTTATATGCAACAGGAAACAACAAAAAAATCCCATCTCAAATGGGATGAAAGATATAGACTGTTATCATTTGGTGACATTTTCTGTCACCTGGGTACCCTGTTCTTTTAAGAGACAAGTTCTGCCCACCCCCAGTCTCCCCACTTCTCTTGCCTAGGCTAATCTCCTTCCTTCTCTCTCTCCCTTCCCTCCATTTCTCTCTCTCTCTCTCTCTCTCTCTCTCTCCTCCATAATCCTCTTACCCATTAAATAAATTCTATACCAAAGCTCTCTTTCATGGCATATCTGTCTGTCTCTCACCCAAAGCAGTCTCCCACCCACCATGGTCACGCTGCCATAAATCTTTCAAAGGCCAATTTCCAAGATCTTCCTCTAACATCAACATGTGCACAACCACACACACACACACACACACACACACACACACAGAGAGAGAGAGAGAGAGAGAGAGAGAGAGAGAGAGAGAGGTACACTAGGAAAGCAGTTCTATTTCCTTCAGACTTTAAAATAAACCTTGCTACCATCAATTAGGGATTACAGTTTCTCTCTGGCTTTAACCCTCAAGTTTTATTTTCTTCACTATTTTTTTAGGATGATGAGATCAGAATTAAAATCTCAAAAACAATTCAGGGTCTAAGAAATGGAAGAAGCAAGATCTTTATGATTTCTTGCTATAGAATTTAGTTATATAAAAATAAGGAAATCGATTTAATGGAGATAAAAGCTTAGCTTACTTTGAAAAGTCTCACAAATGTACTCTTCTGGAGTATATATCACAGTTTAGTGGACAATTTGAAACGGATTCATCTGTTACACCATCTGTCAGAAACACTGTGCAGCTGCTAAATGTCCAGCGGAATTTGAACTATGTCTCCAAGTAATTTGCCCTTGGTACATGCCGACCGGACAACTTCCTATTTGATTTACAGCTAGTTTCACAAGTGTGCCTGGGTTTTAGCCTGCACTACATTTGCATTTTCTTATGAACATAACTCTGACTATGAGAAAGCAAAATAAAATTAATACGAACTCATCAAGACATCAAGCTCAAATATTGAATCTTTCCCTTTATAATCTATTGTACAGAATGTTTCCAAATTTTTCAATTAGTAAAGTTCAGAACAGCAATCTTCCTTACGGGAAAAGACTATGGGGAGGTTTGTGCATAGATTGAAGAGTGAACCCAACTCTCCAGTAATGCATAGTTTTTAATGGGAAGTACAAAAATGACCTATCTTTTAGGAGTGAAATGGAAAAAGTGGTTATGTTTCAATATTTAAAACCACATAGTGTTTACATTGTTAATTTCAGATGAATCTATTTCCACTGACGCATTGGCTCAATAACTACCGAGCTCCTGCTTCCTATCCAGCTCTGAGGCCCTGACGAGAAAGAACACAAAACTCAGTTATAGTCTCCACTCTCACAGCAAGAAAGCAAAAATACAAGGTTGAAATAATTTCAATTAATACCATGAACAACATGAGGCAGTGTGGTACCGTACTGCACCTGTGCGCAAATTGAGTTGATGACTTCAAATAAATGGGGTAAAGAAGATGTAGTGTCTGACTTGGAATCCAAAAGAAACCAGGCACTGTAGACCCAATTGAGGTGGAGGGAGGTGTCTAACTGAGGAAAACAGCTCATAGGAGGAAGGGTATTATGAAAAGACTAAAACAGTTAATCTCTTAGAAAGAGGAAGATAATAAAACTCTCCTAAAGTTACTGCAAGGCTGGATCACCGAGGTCTCTCTCAAAAATGGAGGATAGCAGGCAATTGTCCCATAATGCCTTAATCTGATGTCCACTTGTAAAAGGTCCATTTGGCAACAGTGAAGAGAATGCATTATAAAGAGATAAAGATTGAAACAGGAAGCAAGTACCCAATAAATATGTATTGAATGGACAAATAGAATGACATCCGTGTACTTTACTGAGTTGCATAGTTATTGAATGACTGATTATGCATGAGTCTCTTTGAGAATAACTATTTCAAACTGTTAGCACCTTTTTGAGTTGAAAGAGGTGGGTCTTATAACAATAGATAATAGTGAAATTGATATGAAGTCATTATAAAGAACATTATTTAAGTCAAATGAAAATTGAGTGTGGGGAGAACTTGTCTGTTAGTGTCAGGGTTATTAGGAGGTCAGCATAGCTCCCCAACACAGTACACAGGTATGAGTTTTAACTGAGGTGAGTCAAGAGACGGCATACCCTTGACAGCACAGGACTTATAACCAGATATAACTAAGGTTTTGTTATAACTCTAATATCTTGTGAAATTACCTGGCATGAACGAGAAGGAAGCACGGAACAAGCAACAAACCCGCTTAGGAGTTTATTAGAGTGGGTATGTACAGGCCTGGGAAATTGGTGTGCAGAGAGAGAGAGGAAGATGGCACCCCCAGCTTTTTAAAAGCTCCTTAGCACATGCACATATCAGGTTGGCATGACTACGTCATATGCAGATGACACATGATGGGCTCACGAATGCGCAGGGGCTTAGTTGAGTCATCATGGACATAACCACACATGTGCGCATGTGGGTCGCGCTAGGCCCAAGGGCCTGTCTGCGCATGCACGGCTCCAGAACCCTGAAGTATCTGCCTTATGTGGCTGAAATCATTATATCTCGTAGCAGTAAGATTTTCAGCTTTGACTTGGATATAGTAATAATACCTATCCCAACCACTTACAATAATAATTCGTTTTTAAAAATCTACTCAAAATATTAGTTAATATTTCTTGCCCAGAAAGTACTCCATAAATAATTGGTATTACTATCTGTTATCTACTAATTTAGTTTTAATGATTTCTACCATTAATACATGATCCAATTTGTCAATGATAAATTTGAAGTGGAGAAGGCTGCCTCATTTAGGTTCTTAATGACTAAAATGCATATGGCAGTGATTGGTTTTTACTGTACAGAATGCAAACTCAACGAAAAGAAGTAACTGTGGAGTTCTCGGCCCCAAATGCAACATCTGTATCACATCTATTCTATTGGTCATTGAAGAAGAGGGGGCAGAAAGGTTGTTAAAGCAGAAGCTGCTGCGAGTGCTGTAAAATAGTCTTTTTTCTGAACATTACAGAGCCATCGCACACAAGAACTCAAAGATGAAATGGTTGCTTGAACGAGACCCACATACACTCAAGCAGTCATAATTCCGTTGTGGGTATCGAAAGAACTCATATAGCCTGAACACTAGCAGAGATGCTATTGGCAGATGATGCCCACTGGGGAAGAGGGAATCTATTTTCTTTAGTTATGTGGACCTCGGTATGTTGTCCTTGCTCCAGTGAATTACCCGACATATGTGAGTGTTTAAAGAGCAGGAGTTGGATTCAGTGGGTCTTAAAAAACCGATTTGAAATTGGGAAGGGAGTGTGGGGTGTCTGGGAAGAAGTGGATAGGGGTAGTGGCATATTATCAAAATTCGCTATATGTATACATAAAATTCTCAAAGAAAAATTAAAAGTATGTTAAAACAAAATCACTGTGGAGTCAACTCTGTCTGATACGAAATAGGAAAGATTCAGTGAAAAGAAAAAGAATGGAGGGAGTGGGCTGTTGTTTAACTTAGGAAAACAACTGTACACATTTCACTATGTGCAAAGTACATGCTTTTAGTTCCTAGTTGCAGTTCTACTAAATTAACACATGATGAAAACATAATTGAATTTCTCTTTTTGGCCATTGTCTCTACAAAGTTATTTTATGCTGTAGTATGCAAAGCCACATCCTTTCTTTATTATTATTATTTATTATTATTATTAGTGTGTGTGTGTGTGTGTGTGTGTGTGTGTGTGTGTGTGTGTGTGTGTGTGTTAGGGTTGCCATTGCTTTGATGAAGTACCATGACCAAAAGCAACTTAGGGAGGAAAGTGTTAAGAAGAACCTCTTCACCAGCGCAAAGAACTCCAATCAAACCAAATTAGACCGAATCAAAAATGCCCACGTTTAATAAATGCCGCACTCCCGGGTAGAGAGGGATAGCATGGCGGAGAGAGGAGCCCACCTAAACCCCAGAGACCATGTGCTCCTTTTTCCACCTTCAGCCTGCGGGAGTGGTACTGACCCTCCCTGTGGAGGGGTCACACTTGGCATGCTGGGAGTTGGAGTCCCGAGGTGGAATCTGGCCCAAGGCAAATCCCAGAGAGAGGGAACTTGAGATGGAGCACTCTGCTCTTTTGGTACTCCATTGGCACTTCTAGGATGGATGCCAGGGACTGGGTGCATGCTTCCAATGACCCAAGACTGCTTGGATAAAAGGGGTGTTAGGGGGCTGCGGTCTCACTTTCAATCAAACAGAAAGTGCTAATTTTGTTTATAGGTCCATATAACACTTCACCTTCAAAGCCATGGGGAATTTATGCAGGGCAGAAACCCGGAGTCAGGAACTGAGGCAGACTACTGGATTGCTTCTCATGGCTTAGTCTGCCTCCTGCTTTTCTTCTTTTCGTTCTTTTCTTTTTTTCTCTTTTCTTCTTCTTCTTCTTCTTCTTCTTCTTCTTCTTCTTCTTCTTCTTCTTCTTCTTCTTCTTCTTCTTCTTCTTCTTCTTCTTCTTCTTTTTTTGACAAGGTTTCTTTGTAGCTTTGGAGTGTGTCCCAAAACTAGCTCTTGTATACCAGGCTGGCCTCAAACTCACAGAGATCTGCATGCCACTGCCTCCTGATTGCTGGGATTAAAGGCAAACACCATCACTGCCCAGTTCAAGCCTGTTTTCTTAAAGATCCCAAGACTACCAGCTCAGCAATACCCCTACCTGCAATGGGCTGGGCCCTTTCCCCACAAATAATTAAGTAAATGCCCTACAGGCTTGCCTACAGCCCAGTCTTATGTAGACATTTTCTTAATTGAGGCTCATTCCTCTCTGATGACTCAGATTGTCTCAACATAAAGCTAGCCAACCCAGCATGTGTGCCTGTGTGAACATTAAGTACACCACATACGTGCAGTTGCCCATGGCACATAGAAGATGTCTGGAAGAGGATTTACATGGGATTGTAATATGTCATGTGTGTTCTGGAAAACAAACCCACATCTTCTGTGTGAGTTACAAATACAAACAACTGCTGAGCCATTCCTTGCACCAAATTTTATTCTTACATTGTTTTAATTGAAAATTAATTCACAATCCAGTTTTATTTTTTAATAATTATTTGACCTACATGTTTTCTGTACAAGAAGCTAGTTATCCAATGAAAAATTTTATACAAATATTGAAATCCTCTGTGTACTAAGAAATGCATTAAAACGCAGCAATATCTTTATTGGAATTTCTGCCATAGATCACCCAGTAAAATGGATCTGAAGTACATATTGGAAATTATTTTCTGGGATAATGAACACATACACATGTATTCTACCTAGCACATGCATCATTTAGATGTTACTAATTCACATATGTAAATGTGCCTATTTTATTAAAAGAAGCATGTGAACATGGGTACTAGTATATGAAGGCTAGCCACGTAAACTACTCATGGTAAAGAGAATCTTTATTAGCATTGTATGAAATTTTATAGAAGAGGAAAAAAATTGATCTTATTTCCAGTGACAAAAAAGTATGCCATACTAGAGATGCTGGAGCAGACATCCTTGAAGATGATGTATAATCTCTAATGACGGGGGTTTGGGGTGGGGAACAGGGTGAGAATAATAGGTAGACAGGAACAGATTGAATAGAAGGCAATGTTGTCTTGTCTTGCCGGAGGACAAACATTTTTCTAGTACTTCTATTATTTCTTAACCATTTGCTTTCCAATTCCTGTGGGGGGGGGGGGGGAAACAGAACTGACTACAAACTGAACAAAAAACTTTTAAAAAGTGGAAAATGAATGAGACAGTGCATATCATGACTTTACATAAGCTCCTCAAATTCATGTAGCAAGTCATAAAATCCTAAGTCCACTGCTCTGGTAATACTGATAAAATGCTAACTAATACTATCTTTGAAGTCTTAACGAGTTGTCTTAGTATTCTATTGCTGCGAAAGGACACCAAGCCCACAGAAACTCTTATAAAAGAAAGCATTTCATTGGAGTTTGCTTACAGCTCCTGAGGTTTAGTCCGTTCTCATCATAGCAGAAAACATGATAGTACACAGGCAGACACAGTCCAGGAGAAGTAGCTGAGAGTTCTAGATCTCGACTCACAGGCTGCAAGAAGAGAGAGACACTGGGACTGCTCAGGCTCTGGAAACTCACAGCCCACCTCTGGTGACACACTTCCTCCAATAAGACCACACCTACACAAACAAGGTCACACCACCTAATCCCTATCAAGTATGCCACTCTCTAATGACCAAGCATCTGCACTCAAATATATTAGCCTATGCGGCCATTCCTATCAAACCACTGCACAAATCTAAAAAAATACCTACCGCACAATGCTAAACAAACAAGCAAAAGTGCCAGTTGATCCAATTACTTCAGTATTTAAAGTAAATTAGAGAAGTACTGAAGTAAGGGGCTACAGACATGGTTTAGTAGTTAAAGGAAAACACTGTTTTTGTTTGGGAACTTCGTTCAGTTCCCAAACCTGTGTTTGGCAGCTCATAACTGTCTGTAACTCCAGCGCCAGAGTATCGGATGTCTCTTCTGACCTACACAAACACTTCCAAGCATACGCACATACAGAATACTCCTTGTGACCATACACACACACACACACACACACACACACACACACAATTAAAAATGAATCAATCTTTCTTAAAAGTTGTATTGAAAGAAGACATCATTTTATGTTGGGACCAGTTGGGTTCCTGGCCTTCCGCTGCTCTTCCTTACCAGAACCTTCTAATGGAAGTGACTAAAAGCTGTGCTTTGCCGAGAGGATCAGAGGATGGGATTTTCACCTGTTGGCTAGTGACTGCAGGGTATTTAAGCATCCGTGGTGCTATTAAAGGGGCTTTTCTGAACCAGCGTTTGGAAAGTCCGTGTGTCGGTCTGCTTCTGCGTGTGTCGGTTTGTCTCTGCGGGTGTATTCTCAACCTTCAGCCCCTCGCCCGAAGCTCGCGAATTGGGTTCTAGTGCACAGAGCGCAGACACGGGGGCACGGAATGCTGCGATTTTACTTGTTGCAAAACCTACACATTTTACAGGAAAATGCAACACTTAAAAAGAAGAAAACACAAATTGTAGATTAAACTTGAACACCACTTGGCCTCTGGATATGCTTGTGCACAAGAAACGTTCTTTGGGAATGAGGATTTCACAAGGACACAGGAAACGAATGAGCTAAGTGTGTTTAGTATTCTATTATCACGCTGAAGTTAGCAAGGCTTTGAGGTGAGTAAACGGTGCCTAGTCAAATAAAGTGTGTCAAGAAAATAAGACAAAATATCAAGCTGTTAAATGTGCCACAGTGAAATGTGTTCAATCAGCTGCTCAAGTTTATGGAATAAAAATAGTAGGTTACGTCATAGCTATTAAAAATTTCACTCTTTTACTTCCTTTCTCTCTTCCTCCTGTCTTCCCTTTCTTCTATATCAAAAATGAAATGGAGAAAAACAAGGACTTATATTCATGTGGATAAACTCTCTAAACTGTATAATAGATCCTACTCAAGTCTTTTCTTAGCCAGTTTAATGCTACTGAAAATTTACTAGAAAATCATTGGAAGACTGCATTAACCTCAGTGGTTACTAAAGAAGTTCTTGGGTCAGGACTTCAATTTTCTTTTCATCTAACTCCTGAAGATGTCCATCAGAGTCAATGAAAAATTTGAATACTTCATTTGTCCCTGGCATAGCCTATTGTCTTTGTAGTAATGAGTCTAGACAAACAGCCCAGTCAAAAGCACAGCAAATAGCCGTGAGGCCATAAGGAACGTGAAAGAAGTGCATATAAAGGTGAATGAAAAGGCAGCACAGAAAGAATCAGAAGCCGTACACAAAGTGTAATACTGAAACCCTGGGAAAATATTGCCGAGTCTGAAATAGCATCAAAGACAGAAGACTCCCAATGGGAGGGCAATCCTACCAAGAAAAACAGGAAGCAGAAGCCACACGTGGTTCCTTGTGGAATGCAAGACAGTTTTGATCTTATAGAGTAAGGCTGGAGCCGGGTGGATGGGAGGTGCAATGTGAGCTATTAAGAGGCCCAGCGAGAATTCTGAGCATCTCCCCACAGTCGACGGGCTTTCATGAAACTCCACTGCAGAGGAACAGTGCAGATGGGGCTGCCATAGCTTCACCTTCAGATTTAGGGACATAGGACACATGGAGAATGCTGGGAGAATGTTTTCTAATGAGAACATGCCTCTTCAAGGGAATGTCTTTCCTACATGGAAATGAAGTGCTCACTGTCCAGAAAGCCCTGCTTAGTCCGAGCGTCCTGTCCCATGTTCTTAAAGGTGTTCTGGAGTGGCTAAACGTGGCCAACTTCTTCCCGTAACTCTTGACAGCAAAGAGCATGTTCGGTCAGTAAAAAGCAACAACGACTTCCGGGTTGCCAGCTATTTCCTACATTTCATCCTGAGTTAATGCTGCATTCTCACAGCTATTCTGCTTTCCTGATTGACTGAAATTGTATGAAAATAAAGCTCAAGGCGCATCTGCTCCTCTAGTTTTCATCCAAGATTTCCTGGAAGGAAAGCACCCTGGAGCTGAAAACTTTGCAGTGGCTGCGTGCCTGTAGAACCAGAGTGCCTCCTCGCACAGGAATTGCAATCCTGGGTTACCTCAGCCCTCCCTCCACTTTTATTTATTACTCTATTAAGATGTTTGCCTTCTCTAGAGCTTTGCCCGATGCCCTTCTGTTTCATAACTACTATATTGAAATACATTCCTTAGCCTAATAAGCAAGCCAAGCTTTTAGATGTGGCCATATGTCTTAATCATTAATGCAATCAGAATAAAAACAGACGGTTCATCATAACAGGCACCATGGCAATATACACAGGCCTGGAGTGTAGCTACAACAGTCACGAGGGAATTGCACACCCACTGTGACTTCCGTTGATGCTTAAGCTGTTTCCTTTTTTCTAGAATCTTCTATCCATCTTTCCACCTATCTACAGTTTTCCAGTTCTTCAGACTTTATTCTTTCTGGACAATGTAAATAGTCACTAATCTTTCCTCTTCTGAAAACCTCAGTGAGTGTCCAACTAGTTGGACAGTAAAGATTTCAGCTTTACAGGTTTCCTGACCTGTACTGAAGCTCTCGGTGACTGTGTGAAAGCGTCCATGGATACCGCATCATTAATTAAAGTTCTGGGCTAGAAATAATTCTTAGAAAAGAAAACTCAGGCTTGGAGTTGGCCTGTGGGTCAGAGTTCTGTACTGGAAATTCTCAACCTTTTCTGGGCTTCATAGAAACTTAACTAAATTCCCTCATTATTGTGTTGGATATTAAAAAAAGGGATAAATTGGCATATTCATGGCCACACACTTCTAAGAGATCTGAGACTAAAGACCCACTCACCTCCACATTTCTAGTGATTGATTACATTCTACTCAACACAAAATTGCACAGTAAATATTATTTTCATACTTTATGTTTAGTACTTTTATATAGGATCGTCTACTAGTCATTCATGGAAAATTAAATAAATAGAATTTATTGCATGATATGTTTACAATTGCTGAAGGCAGGAAGTAAGGGACCAAAACTATTTGTAATTAATGTCATCTAGAAGAAAAAAACAGTAAATGTTTTGTCTAATGCTGAAGTTGTATATTGTTTAAATTAAGAAAAATGTGAGATTGCCAGTGCTTAAATTGTGACTATTCTACAGTTACCATTGACAGAACATAGTTTGTATGCAAACTTTTATTTTTCTTACTCCAATTCCATAATTAGAAGAATAATTATAAGATTTTAGTTGATGTTTTTAAATTTTAAAATGCATCTTAATAGATTTCCAAACTAATGAAACATAGTATTAAAATCAATTGCTACCAAAGCAATTTTTTAGACTTTAAAAGTAAGTCTATACATCTAAATTTTAATTGCATTAGCTAAGAGATTAAGAAATTGCTATAGATATCATTTCATTTCAATCACTGTAGCTATATATTAAATTATTAATTACTTTCTTTCAAGAAACTTGTTGTTTATTGTTATCAAGTATCTGAAGGCTTAGATTAGGAAAAATCCTGCCAGGATGGTGATGTTGATTTTCCTATGCCCCAACTCCTCATCTTCTTCTGATCAATAACTACTCTGACGTTTCTTTATCAAAGAGACTTTCCTTTGACAAACTTCCTAGAACAGCAACTGCCCCTCCCCAAACCAACATTGAACCCTTGCTCCTCCTTCCTCCTCTGTGTTAATCACCAACATAAACTTCTTGTTCACCATGTGGTTATTGGTCTAATTTTTGTCATGATGCCTTAGCACTGTGAGGGGAAAATATTGTCCCTTCCTCTCGCGTCGCTCTGCCATGCTTGCCACAGCACCCTGTCTAATGCCAGTTTAAAGGCACACCCTGACACAACACGAATATTAGCACATTTCCAACATGATGTGAACATCAGAAGGAACACATCCAGGTTAGATGCAGGAGCTATGCCAAAACTGATTTAAAATTAGAATCTAAGAATTAAAAACTAGGAGAAACAAAGCATCTCTGCCTGCTCACAGCTAAATTTAATAGCACATTTTAAAAGTAAACGTAAAATCCACTCACTTAGTATAAATTGTGAACACATTTCTTTTAACATATATTTTATGTTCATCTTTTCGATCTTTTACATTGGATTTTCTGTGGAATCTAATCACACGCACCTGTCAGAGTTCCCAGAGGAACCTACAGAATAACCAAGAAAAATAAGACAGCATGTTGTGAGAGGAGGTTTGTTCACTTTAACTTCTAATTTTTAAACACTTGAATAGCGAAGTAGTACATGAGGATTCATTCCTCAGTGCCTGTAGGGATTTAACTTCACTTCAGTAAAAGCTCAACAAAACTAGTTTTTTCCTTGCATTGTGCAAGCCTTTTTTTTTCTTTCTGTTTATAAACATGAGACGTGAGAACCTTTCAGGAATGTGTTGCTCAATTCCCCTCTTATTAAACAAAACCCTAGACAATGTGAGCATGTGTTAGGAATTAAAGACTACCTTTCAGAAAATAAGTTCTCTACCATCTAGCAGTTTAGCTCTCAACACAACAGTAACTTTAGGATATACCTTCAAAGACTTTACTCCCATAAGGGCAACAACTTGGTAGGAGAGAAAATTAGTTAAACAATATAATGTATCGAATGCCTGTTGGTGCTAAGTTCTGGGAAGGACAGCAGGGCAGGAGTCGAGTGCTGAAGAGGTGACAACTCTGGCAGTCTCTAGGCATGCAAAGCGACATTGTACACAGACCTGGCAAAGGACTGGTGTGAGACAGGGAACATTTGGAATAGTAAATGTGAAGTCTCCTAGCAGCAAGTGGCTTGCCACTGGAGGAAGAGGGTGGAGTTATGTGTCTAGATGGTAGTTGAAAAGGTGAAGGACCCACTGTAGGATCTGGAGAATTTGAACTTCATTCTAAGTGACTGGACGTAGATGTCAGAGCACACTCTGACTTGGCCTTGAACTTTGGAGGAGTTGAGTCCCCTACGATTCTGGAGCAATGAATTTGTTCTGTGTTTTCTCACTAGTCATGAAATTACTGGATTCTACCTGTGATTCTTATAGATTAAATTTGAGTTATAGTCCTCTTAGAGCAAGGCTGTTGTTTCAGGCTATTAGACCAGAATGGTTTAAACTACTTTTGTAGTTTATCATAGTGGGTATAATTGAGATATGTAAATTATGATCATTGATGAAGTCTTTCTAGTGTATTTTAAATATGAGCCTAATAAATATTTTATTTTGTGTATACGTGTGTGTGTGTGTGAGTGTGTGTGTGTGTGTGTGTGTGTGTGTGTGTGTATGCATACACATGTGCCTGCCATGGAAGCCAGAAAAAGGCATCAGATTTCCTGAACCTGTAGCTTGAGGTGTTTGTGACTTATCCCATGTAAGTGTTAGACATTTAACGTGGGTTGTTTGTAGGATAAGCAAGTACTTTTTACCACCAAGCCATGTTTCCATTCCCTTGGTAGTTATTTGAATAAACACAAACATTTTCTAAAGAGCTTTAGTGAATTTAGATTTTTCTATCTCTTCTTTTTCCAGAAAAGTGTGATGAACCGCTCATCTCTGGGCTTTCCCACGTGTTCTTCAGCAGTTCTTCCTCCCTGTCCAATAGCTATTCGCCTGGCTATGCCAAGATCAACAAACGAGGAGGTAAGAGACACTTGATTCCTTTGTGGTTAGAAGCATGTTACACACTGTGTTTGTCTTTCTGGGTCTGGGTTTGCTCATTCAGGATGATGTTTTCTAGTCCCATCCATTTGCCTGCAAATTTCATGATGTCATTGTTTTTTTACAGCTGAGTAATACTCCATTGTGTAGATGCACCACATTTTCTTTATCCAGTCTTTGGTTGAGGGGTATCTAGATTGTTTCTAGGTTCTGGCTACTATGAATGTTGCTGCTATGAATAGAGCTGAGCAAATGACCTTGTGGTATGATTGTGCAAACCTTGGGTATCTGTCCATGAGTGGTACTGCTTAAGTAGATTGTTTCTCAATTTTCCGATAAATTGCCATACTGATTTCCAAAGTGACTGTACAAGTTTGTATTCCCACCATCAATGGAGGAGTGTTCCCCTTACTCTACATCCTCTCCAGCATAACTTGTCATCAATGATTTTGATCTTAGCCATTCTGACCAGTATAAGGTGATATTGCAGAATCATTTTTATTTGCATTTCCCTAAGGATGTTGAGCAATTCCTTAAATATCTTTCATCCATTTGAGCTTACTCTGTTGAAATTCTTTTGTTGAGAATTCTCTGTTTAGATATGTATATGTATCCCATTTCTCAAATGGCTAGTTTGATATTTTGATGTCTAGTTTCTTTAGTTCTGATGTGGGGTTCCCCTCTATATGCTGTGAATATCATTGGTTAGTAAAAAACTGCCTTGACCTGTTGATAGGGCAGAACTTAGATAGGCAAGGAAAACTAAGCTGAATACTAAAAGAAAAAAAAGGGCAAATTCAGGAGAAGTGATGTAGCCCTGCCAGAGAGAGATGCTAGAACTTTAGTTGGTAAGCCAAGCCATGTGGTGATGCACAGATTAATAGAAATAGGTTAAATCAATATGTAAGAGTTAGCCAATAAGAAGCTAGAGCTAATAGGCCAGGCAGTTATTTAATTAATAAATTTTTTATGTGATTAATTTGGAGTTAAAAGCCAGGAACTAACTTGCAGCCTCCTACAACATAGTTCTTTATATATTTTGGAGATCAACCCAAAACACATATGCTCTTACTAATATGTGGAAGTTATATGTAAATCAAAGGATAACCATACCGCATCGCACAGTCCCAGAGGCGCTAGGTAACAAGGAGGACCCAAAGAGGGACATGCACAGAACGAGCCTAGGAAGGGGAACTAGGTAAACTAGTGCAAACTGGGGTGGAAGGGTAAGAGTGAAATGGAAGGGATAAAAACCTGAGGGAATGGGATCTTCAGGTTGAGGAAGGGACAGAGAATGAGAGCAAGGAGAGAAATAGCTTGATAGAGGGAGCCATTTGGGGATTTGGGAGAAAACTTGTATTAGGGAAATACCTAGGAATCCACAAGAATGACGTCAGCTAAGTCTCCTATCAATAGTGGAGGATGCCTGAACTGGCCTTCTCCTGTAATCAAACTGGTAACTACCCTAGTGATCATCATAGTACCTTCATCCAACAACTAATAGAAGCAGATACAGAGGCCCACAGTCTGGCACAGGGCTGAGCTTCTGAAGCCCAATTGAGTAGAGGAAGGATGGATTATATGAGCAGGGGGGTGGGGGATGCTTCATGACCATGATGGAAAAAAACACAGGATCAGCTGACCCAAGCTATTGGAAGCTCAAGGATTCTGGACTGACAGCTGGGGACCTGTGTGGGAACAAATTGGCTTTCTGAATTTAGTGTGGTCTTTTTGTGTTGCCCCTTCCAGTGAACCAGAATTTATACCTGGTGGATAAACTGGCTTTTGGAGGCCTATTTCTGATGATAGGATACCATGCTCAACTTGATACGGTGGCAGGGAGAGGCTTGGTCCTGCTTCCACTTGATGTGCCACGCTTTGTTGACTCCCCATGGGAGACTTTATACTCCCATGTAAAAGGGAGAAGTTGTGAAGAGGTTGGAGAAGGGGCAGGTAGGGGAGAAGGGGAGGGAGGGACAACTGTGGTTAGTATTAAAAAAGAATAAAAAATCTAAAAAGAAGAAACGTGTTACACTTGTAATTGATCATTAACATATGCATTAGCACAGCAATATTACCAATCATGTAAACTCATGATTATCAATCTAACTGGATGACCTACAAATACCATAAGAATCACATATCTATATCTATCTATATAGAGAGAGTGACTACACACACACACACACACACACACACACACACACACACACACACACACAAAGGAAACAAGGTAAGCCAATGTGTATAACCTTTGGAGTCATCTCCAGAAATATGTTCAAAATAACAAACATTCTTAGTTAAAGAAATATTGTTTCCACCCAGAAGTACTTAACCAAATCAGATATTTACAAAATGACTCCCAATAAGTATCTATTTATATAAGTTAAAATACATTGCAAACTCCCTGATTTTTCCATGTATATTGATGTACCTGGTTTCTGTCACAAATGTAGGATAAACTAACTATATGAGAATTTCCCAAGTGTTTGGAATGAAATTTTGCTTTTACAAGTGTATGAAAAACAGTTCTGTATTTATATTTCCAGAATCTGGAAATACTGGTGAATTCTCCTGGGTCGCAATAGCCCGGAATATTCCCGTCCTATTCTGAACTGCAGGTAGCAGCTAGCCTCAGGCTTAGGCCTAGGCCTACTGCTCAGCTGAGGTTCAGTGTGTGGATGTGCACATCACTTCATTTCCTCAGCAGGCATCCCACGAATTCCTGCATCTGCAACATCCTCAGGTTTCCAGTTAAACCTAGCTTCACCTAAGCAGCTGCTTGCAATGTCTTCTCATGGTTTCCTTGCAGAGACCCCAACCCTATCACACTTTGTTTGCTCCATAGAGTTTTCTGCAGCATTGTTGTAAGCTTCCATGTGTCCTCCAACCCTTTTGCATTGTACATCCACAAATTCAGCATTCTATGATGGCGCTAACAAGCTGTGTGCAAGCTGGAAGTGCACTTGGCACCAGACCATCACACTTTGGTGGCTCCTTTGCCTTGGCTGGTGAAGCTAGGAAATTATTTCTGTGGGTGGTTGTATTTAAATAGAGAATCCCATCAGGGCTCTCCCTTTTCAAATAAATTTGCATTTCCACAAGACAGATCCTTGAGCTGGTTTAGTCTTCCCTCAGGGTGTCTTTATCATCACACAAGTGAAGATTGTGGGATTTTTGCCTCAAGGTAGTTACTCTCTAACAACTACAACAGCCTTTCCACATTTGCCTTTTCTGCATCTTTAAACTTGCTCATTTTTTCTTTCCTTTCTTAAGTGTGTGGTTTTTGCTATTTCTCCTCTCTCCTCCAGTTGAGCTCAGAACAGTGAAGAGCAACCATTCTACAGCCTGGCACAGCACATTGTGTGAACTATCTCTGTAATTAAACAGTCTAACAATCTCCTAAACAATGTCTTTTTAAATTCTGTTCCCATCCTTTTCACTTAAAATTTAAACTTATTTGGACTACGTTCTTAACGAAACTGCATATTTAATGTTTTTGGCTCAACCTGCTACTCTTTCTCACTACAAACCTTAACAGGTGCCGTGAGCAGAAACCATGACACAGCTGGCATACCACGCTGTCCTGAACTTCCTTTCTCAGACTAATTACTGAAAGATGAGTCAGGTACCATGGCAGGTGAGGAATGTAGGGAGGAAACAGAGTGTTCCATGCAGAAAGAATTTGAGTATGGAGAAGTTATTTAGAGGATATTGGGAGTGTATCGGGGGATGAGGGAGAAAGAGTGAGAGATAGAGAGACAGAGAGACAGAGAGAAAGGTAAAAAGGAGAAAAGGAAAGAGGAAGAAAGAGAGAGACAAAGAGCTGCCTCTTCAGAAAAACAGAAAGGGAGAGAGAGTGGAAGGGGGCTGTGCTTGCCTCAGTGGGGGGCGGAGGGGCTTATCTCTTAAAGGGACAGGATACTGATTGGGTTTATCCTGTCAGGCCAGCATAATTCTAACATTCTTTCTCTTGTCATCAAAAAGTGGGAAATTAAAGGAAACAGCAGGAGGGACAGGGATTGGGGGGCGGTGCTGGGTTCTCAAGACTGCTTCCTGCTGATTTGTGGGCATCAAAATATGTGGGAGCTGACAGGATGCTGCCTCACCCTGGAGTAGTTGACTACTCCAGGCTCTCTGGAACTGTCTGGTGCCTCTTTACCTGGCAAAGCACTGGCAGAGCAGAGGACAAGATTAAGTTTAGGAAGATAAAAGATTTTTCTTTAGGTCCTGGTGATTGAAGGAGAGGGTGTCAGGACCAGGGAAAGGTAGGAAGACTGGGCTCTTAGGGTCTGGTAGTTGAGAAAGGGGGGCATCTGACCTGTTTAAATGGAATCCTCCAATTTGGCTCGCTGGAACTCATAATAAATCTTTGAGTTTGTGAAAACATAAGTTTTAGAGACATACATTGTATAAATGACAGTATATTTATTCCAGAAATGACTGTGAGAGATGTTTTTGCACAGAGAAAAGTATCTTTTAGTTCTATAATTAGAAAATGACCAAAGAGAATTTAAAATATTGATCTTTCAATTTTGGTAGTGGTAGTACTCCGCCAGAACTCTATTAAAAGCTTATTGGAATATTTTTGATTAATATTAAGACTATGAATGGCAGCATAATGAGAGGAAATCTGATAACTTGCATTTGTATACCTTAAAACAATTTATTAAATTCTGAAGCATTCTTATCCTCAGACTGTATGTACAAAACTTAAGTCACTTTTTTTTTGTATATAATACAACAACATTTTGAACCCTGAAACATCTTTAGATTTTTATATCTTGAGCTCTGTATCTTAATTATTTAAGCATGGTAAGGAGTTTTGCTGAAATCTGTTTTGTGAGGTTGGACCTTTTAAACTAGCAATCCTCTCAGTCATCAAACTACATCAGAGTTCTTGAGAAGGAGAAAATTTTACCTGAGTTACTGATTTAAAACTGACAGAGAGCTTACTTGATTGGCTGCCTAGACAGTCACTCCCCAGGGTACTCCAGGGGCATTGAGGGCAGGGGCTTAAAAGCAGCATTTGCCTTCTGCTGTTAGCCGACATCCTGCCAGGCTTTGGAAGATCTTGTGGTTTAGAGGTCGGTAGGAATATCAGCCTACCTTTCCCTGGGCAACCAGGCAGTCGATTTCAGTTTTCCACTGTCCACTGTCTGGAGATCTTCAACAGTTTAGATAAAAAGCAGTTCATCCAAGTGGTTAGCGCTTTCCCTTGAAGCAAGGTGATGTTTTTCAAAACAAAGCAATAGAACAAACAAGATACACTGTCAAGATTAACAATGAGCCATATGCAGGACAGAATTGATACACCCCAACTTTGTTTGGGGCTCCTTTTTATGGGATTTTAGAGGAGGAACAAATGGGTTGGTACAAGTAATAACTTGAGTGGTTCTATTTTGATTGATGTATTTTATATAATTTCTTTTCTACTGTTCATACACTTTCCTATAATGCCTCCGACTTTAATCATATTCATAGCCATTTATGGAGAGGCATCAGTGGCAAATAGGTGATTCTCCCTTAAAATATTAACTTGAAGGATACAGTTTGCTTTATTGTGTATACACCCAGAATTATTCAAGGCTGCATAGACTCGTTTCTATTGGTTTCAGGATATATTTTAAGAGTAGAAACAGGGTTTTATAAAGGCTTTGGTAAAGAGACTGACTTTTTTCTTTGTTTAAAGCAAGTATAATGGCAACCTGATGTTTGCTATTGTCATACGGTTGCATAGCACACGTAGGTAAAGGTGTCAAGGTGACAAATGTTGTTTTAGAAAAAAAATATGTGTATATAGCCCAAAACAAGTAGAATCCCCCATTAGTAAGTTATTCCCTATGCTCAACTGCCCCAAAACTATAGCTATTATTCTATATGAAGACATGGTAACAATATTTTCCTGGAGATGTTGTCCCTCTGTGTCAGTAAACCTACCAGTGTCCTTTTGCTTAGTCTCTACTGTCCCAGATCCATTCAAGATATCCAGAAATGATAAGATTATTCACTATTCTTAACTTTTATTATTAAGTTATTTTCTTAAATTCTTGACATTAAGAGCAAAATTATAAAATACTTGAAATGTCTTTGTGAATTTCTGTCTTGTGTTTGAAGCTTCCATTACATTGTAATTCCTTTTCCTTCCTCACGCTCCCACCCTTAGTAATTTTCTAAAGTTGCTTCTTTCTTCTGCCTGCTTGCTGAAAGTCCATTCTTACTTTAGTGTTCAACTGCACTGTTTGGCATTTCAGAGACGAACCTTTGAAGCAGAAAATTCGAAAAGACTGATTTTTTTAATGCAGAATTTCAAGCTATTTGAGATTCTATTTTGGGTAGCTATGCTTCATCATTAACGTGTCCTTCAGAATATTTCTACCGTTGCCTTCTCTGAATCTAGCAGAGCAGTAGCAAGAGGGTGGTTCAAAACAACCATGGACGAACATGGTGTTAGTAAATTACACAAATCCCCTGCAGTTCAGTTCACTGATTTCTGCCATTATTATATAATTTGTCCTCGAAACCAAAAACTTTTGATAGTGAAGCAGAGTACAGTCTCTGATTACTACAGGATCATCCCTGAAGGTGTGATCATATTTGTTTTAAAGTTGAGTCACTTATATTGATTGGCAGAGTTGTTGTGATGATTATAGGGAATAATCTACACATACAGGTGTTGCACTGAAACAGTAGTCTTATTCCCAGCAAGTATCCCTAACTTTAAGAACAATATATGAATAATCATTTCAAGTCAGTGAGTGAATGGAATGCACATCACTGCAGCAAAAATGCCTCACTGAGAAATTATTGCTTGAACTTAAATATAATTTAAAATTTGAGTAGTTTTAATGATTTTGCATGATTGTACTATGAGTTAAACTTAAGATTTTTTTCAATATCCTTTTCATTTATTTTAATTTTGATGAAAGAAATGTTCTAAACAATATACAAATTGTCCTGTTATTATATTAATGTCACTTCAATTTGATTTTTTTAGAAAATATGGATATTATAGAAATGTATACCTATTAGTGTTATCCTGAATAAAATTAAGTATTTTTAGATATTATAGAAAATAATAGATGCCAATTTATTTTCTTACAAGATTATGAACTGTGTTTAAATCTTTACTCTTGTATTCAACTACTGAGAGCAGTCAACCAATTTCATTGTAAATTTTAATCTATGCTTTCTCATTCTCCCCAAGAACTGAAGACTGAACTTGGGGTGCACATGAGGCAACTGCTCTGTCACTAAGCTACATCCCCAGATTTCCATCACTAATAATTGTTTCTGGTCATAGACTTAGGAAGTGTATCAGTCAGCCAATGACTTGCATTTGGCTGATATCTGCCTTTTTAACTTCTCAATAATATCATTTTTTTTCTTCCACAAAAATATATTTAAGATACTGGGGTTTCAATGTCTTGATTTTTCTTAAGATTTAAAAGAAATGTATGTGCGTTCATATACACATGTGTGTATTTATGTACTGTTTTATACATATGATATCAGTACCTGCAGAGACTAGAATGGAGCATGGGTCACCTTGAAATAGAGTTACAGTCAATTGTGAACCATCCAGTGTGTGTTAACAATGAAAATCAGGATATCAGGAAGAATAGTATATGCTATTCTCTGCTAGGTAATCTCCTAGTACCTTGATTTTATAGAGGCCTGGGCTAGATTGTTCACTGCCTCTCATAAAGCTATTTTCTACCTGGTTCTTTTCTGGAAAATCAGAATCTTCTTATTACACAACATAGAATGCACTCATGCTGTGGAGGATTTTTCCATAACTTTCCATTAAACACTGTGCATCCAGCAAGGCTTTAGATGAGGGTCTACTTAATATCCATAGACATGAAACACATTTACAGAGTTCACCATAATGACTGATGAAATTGTCTCTATAAGGCCTTTAATAATTGGTGTCATGATTGGAAATTTATCAAAGTAAATGCATTAATTAGAAAATATAATTAGATGAACTTTCTGGTAAATTATTCTAGGAAATATCTATTTTCCTATTTTGTGGCAAATTATAGATGCTTGAATATTTGCCATTAAGCACATCTGTAAGTGACTGAGTACCACTGTGACATGGTTGCATCATTGTTGCTGTCTTTGAAAGACTAAAGGCTGTGATCTTTCCATCATTGCACATAAATCACACCATAGTTTGTTATCTAAATCAGTGCCATCTCATGAATTCTCAGTCATGATATTGTGCTTTGTAATTTTACTTTAAACTCAAACTTAAAAGAATTTTATATGTTTTCTGTCCCATTAAAGTTTAGGATATAGTATGTAATGGGAGAACTCACTGAAATAACAAACAAATATATTTAAGTACTTGCTAACATTGAAGGAACTGAATAAATGCATCTTACAGATTTATCAATAAGGCCTTGGATCTCTATTTTACACATTTCACCTTTGTTCAATTTCCAAATTACTTCTGAAATGAGAAACCGAGTAAAAGACTTGCCAGATTCTACATGTATGAACATTTACTGCCTGTGGTCAAATTTTACCATAACACCCTTGTCTTGCCCTCCCTGGCCAAGGTCCCTGATAGTTTGGCCTGTATCTCCCACTTTGCCAAGAAAATAGCTAGTTATTTATATGAAAATCTTCACCCAATGAAATTTTGACAAATTGCATTTTCCCCTTTCATCTCTTCCAAAACACGTGAAATTATATGATTTCGAAGTTATCTTTTTACTCTTTCTATATTTACAAATTTTGGCCATAGAAAGAGATTTTGTATTCATTGCTGTCTTACTTTGGCAAGTGGAAAACTTATGGGAATATTTGTACAATGTCAAAATACTCATTTTAAAATAAAACTTGCACATTCTCAAATCATTTTTCCCAATATTATACATATGACTGGTTCACAATGAATAATTTCTGAGTTAATTAATAGACACACTAAATATTAATTATTTTATATCTTACTCTACTATTTTGAATATTCAAATGCTCATTGATCCTATGTAGGGACGAATTGTGTTGCTAATATTTTTTGTTCCTAACAAGATTTTATGACCTGGGTCACTGTCATGACCAACTGACCCCCAGGTTATAACATAGACTGAATGAAAATTGTAAATATAATCATCATCATTTTAAAATTCCTAAACAAATAAACAGGATGTCCACATATGAAACTTGATATTAGCATTCTACAAAGGGTTTTACGGTTAAGAGCAGGAAGAATAACCCCTAAAGCATATAGAAGACCTTCAGCTTGGTCAGGCTATGGGGTAAGAGGACACATTCCATCTTTGTTTATCACTCTGACTGGTTTATCTGTGTCCAGTAGACTACCAGGGCACAGAGATCAAAAGGCAAGGCTTGCCTGCCAGGGCATGAGAAGCTCACATTGAATGGTACTAAATATCCCACTAGTTTGAAAGGGCTCCAGCTTATAAAACAGCCCTGGTCAAAGTGCATAGTGTTTTCAGAAACAGAATCTTCAGCCTCTCGGGAGCAACCAAGTGGAAGATCAGCAACCTCTAGTGCTTTCAGAGTCTCGTAGACTCACCTGACAAACACACCTTGAAAAGAAGTTTCTCATTCCTGGTGCTTGTGTTTTTGCTAGATGTGCTAATGTTCTTGGGAGAAATCATTGTCAACAAAAATAGCATAACTTTGTTTAAGTTATATTTATTTCTATACACAAAAACTTACCTGTAAAATATGCAACTTTAGGTAATTATAAAATAATGTTTTTTAAAGGATTTTTTCTTTTTTTTTGTTCATTTGTTTCATTTACATCCTGAACCCAGTGTCCCCACCCTCCTTTCTTTTCCCAGTCTCTCCCCACCAACCTGCCTTCTGCCTCACCCCCATTCATTCCATCCCTTTCTATGCAGAAAACCCCGGGATTCCCATAGATATCTAAAAAACATGGTACATCAAGTTGTAAGACTAAGCACCTTGCCTTGAATTAAGGCTTGGCAAGGCAATGTAGTATGAGGAATAAGGTCCCAGCAGTCAGTAAAAGAGTCATAGACAGCCCTTGTGCCTACTGTTAGGGGTCTCCTAAGAAGATCAGTCTGTATAACTGTCAGATATATGCAGAAGGCCTAAGTCAGTTCCACATAGGCTCCATGGTTGTCAATTCATTCTCTGTGAGCTCCTATAAAGTTAGTTGATTTTGTTGGTTTTCTTGTGATGTTCTTGACCCCTCTGGCTCTTGCAAGTCTTCCTCCCTCTCTTCATCAGGATTCCCCGAGCTCAGCCTAATGCTTGACTGTGGGGCTCTGCATCTGTTTCCAGGAGTTGCTGGATGAAGCCTCTCTGATGATTATTGGGCTAGGAACCAATTTATGAGTATAGCAGAATATCACGAGGTGCAATTACAGTATCGTTTTTTTCCTTCATTCATGCTTGATTCTAGGTCTAAGAACCAACCAGTCTCTGGGTCCTGGCTCTCTCTGCAGGCAGTGCCAGAGTTGAAGTTACTCCAATGGCATGAGTCTCAGGCTGGACCAGTCTTCGGTTGGCCATTCCTCGATCTCTACACCACCTTTACCCCAACACATCCTACAGGCAGGACAGTGACTAGATTTGTATCCCAATCCTTCCTCTAGAAGTCTTCCCTGATTAGAGATAACTAGCTCTGGTTGTTGTATCCACTGTTGTTAGGGGTCTTAGCTAGGGTCATTCTTGTAGATTCTTGGGAATTTCCATTGCTCCAGACTTGACCTGACTCAGGAATGCCTCCCTCTCAGGCATATTTTTCAGTACTCTCTGTCCCCTTCCACCATGACCAGATCCCTCACGCTTCTACGCCCAGTTAACCCCAGATATCTTCTATTTCCCCTTCCTAGGGAAATCCATGCAGCCCCCTTGGAGGCTTCTTGTTACCTGGCATCTCCGGGTCTATGTATTGTAGCATGGTTATCCTTTACTTTACAGCTAATATCCACCTATAAGTGAGTATATATCATGTTTGTCTTTCTGGGTCTGGGTTACCTGAATCAGAATGACATTTTCTAGTTCCATCTATTGCACTGAAGTCTTTTTTCTAAACACGAAGATTTCATTTGAATCTGACCTGAAAGTCTCCTCTAAAACTTACCTTTCACGCTAACAAAAGGCATGACAAGCTATTATGGAGGAGAAAAAACGCAACAGTCCTACCCAGCTGTCATATCTCTGAACCACAACAATAACCTTTCCTGCACCACACTCCTAAAGACACAATAATGGAACTCATATCTTGACTGTAATCAACAGCCATTTTATTGGACTTAAGACCCATTCAACAAAAGAGAAATCCTGTACTGTACTTGAAGCCTAGCAAACTAACTGCGGCCAATGAAGACATGGTTCTCAGGGGAGAAACTACCACTGCCACTATTAGGCAAGAATAATTCCTAACTGACTCCTAAATACCTATCCTTATCCCCACATCTGAGTAGCTCCTATGCTTTACCAAAGAAACTGCTTTTTATAGCAGATGGAGCCCATCACAGAACACCATAATTGTCCAAAATAAAGAGAATAACTAATTGTGTGGAGTCCAGACAAAATGGAGACATCTGAACCACAAGACCTACACATACGGCTTAGTGCACATCATGGAAGAAGTGGTGGGATGATTCTAAGGGCCACAGGACTAAGGAGTCTGTTGTTGGAATATGTCCTACAGAAATGACAGGTAAACTATACCATGATACTGAGAAAATATGACTGCCTGGAAAATAAAAAGACCCAAACATCAACAAGAGTCTCCAACAGGCTAACATGAGAGAAGGAAATCTCAAAGGACTTAGCCTATAAACAAAGAACTACAGGCACGTAATGACTCCTGAAAGAAGGAGAATAAGTCTTCCCTGGGAATGAGACCCCAATTAGTTATCCAGTACCAACTGTACAACACTGAAATCATGTATACACAAGCAACCCTAAAAGGACTAAGCAGGTTGTATTTATATATTTATGCCTTTATTTAAATATATACATCAATAATATTATTTTTAAAAAGAGACCAGGAATTTGAGAAGGAATAAACACTAGAAGAGTTGGATGGGGAGGTACTCTCTAACACTACAATTTCTATCGACTAAATGAGCATCTCCTTTCTTCAACAAATATTCTCTCCAATTAAAACATGTTTCATGTTTTGTGTTCACTTTCCATATTTTATTTATCAAGACAACAGTGAGGATTTCATCAATTAATGCCTTTATTGGCATCCTGCTTAATTCATGCTGACCAGCATTAAGAGCATTTGTTTAATGCCTTTACAAACTAATGCATCTTTGTAGACAGTCTATAAAAGAATTTTGAAAATAGAAAGTGAAGAAAAGAAGGCATATTCTCTCTTCTGTATCCCTGCCTTCTAGAACTAATTCTTAAAATGCCTTTACTAGCAATTCAAAGCATTCTATCCTTGGTTAGCTTCTTATAATATACTCTGAAAATGAGTGTTATCTTGTTTTAAAATGAAGACCCTCTCACTCTCTCTCCGTATGTGTGTTTGGTGGAAATACTGCATATGACAAACCATGACATTTAATCTTTGCGTATTCTCATGTTTATTATGTTTTCCTGTGTAACATTAATATGCAAACACAGAATGAGAAACTCAATTGTCAACTTTTTTACTAAAAGGCGACTTTTCTTCCTGTTTTTCTTGGAGTCTGTGTTATGTGTTTTCGTTTTGTTTTGTTTTTATTCTCAGGAGCTTCTAAACTTTGCTATGTTTCCGTTTTCTCTTTTGAAATTAATGGACAGTGCTCATTGAGTGGATGGTCTTTTTCTAAATTGAAATGTTGTCTCAGCACCTACAGCCAGTGGGATAGTCCCATCTCCAGGGTAGGTTAGTAAGATTGTATTAAAAAGTGTGTACTAAGCAAACATATGAATGAGACATATTTTTTAGTTTTTTTTCCAACCATTTTTTGGGGAACACATTTGTATTTAAATGAACAATTGTCTTATATTTTCTCTTTTATTTTTCCTCTCAATATTTTGCTTTGAATCCTTGGGAAACCTTATTGGATTTACTGCTGAGGTAATAAAAGGCATAATTTACACTCCCCCCCACACACACCTTTTCTAATGAGTTGAATCTGAGCCGTGTGTTGCTGCGCTAAATGATTTCTATGGGTTAGAGAGGACTGGTGAGACAAAGAACTCTTTCTTTTACATTTTGATAAGATTCTGTACTCCTATGAGAGCACAGAGAAGCCTCATTAAGATACTTAAAGTTTCACTATCGAAAGGAAGTAACAAAGAGAACAAACATATCTCACAGCAGAGAGGAAGGAAAGGTTGGAGAATGGTCCAAGAGAGGCTGAAAAGTCAAAAGGTATCACCATTGTGCCCTCCCGGTCTGTAACATTGTCTTATTCCTCTACATTCAGTCCTGAGAGTTTCCTACTGCAGCCAAGATTGCCTTGTAGGTAAGCCAACCTTCACACAGCACCTGACTTTTCAAGCCTCTATCCCTTTCAAAAGCTATCACCAATGGCTAGCCTAGGTATGTCATCATTTCAAGGCATGGCATGCATGACAGTTTGTTTTCTGCTATGCTTGAACTTTCTGAAGAGTATTACGTTAGATCTTTCTATGAAATATTGGCATATAAATTTGTTCATCTGACCCTATGAGCTGGCAGGTAGCATGCTGTATTTCATGTATTCTCATGCACCCAACATGTAGGAGGCCATTGTGAATTCCTATACTCTTATGTACCAAAATAAAGGTTTGCATGTAGACATTTTTTCATCTGAGTCCTGCATAAACCATATAAAACAATTTAACAGCAAAAGAACACTGTTTAATCAGTTCAAGAAATCTTGAGGTTTCTTCCTGAAGTCTTAACTGGAAAAAAAAAAAGGAATCAGATGTAATTATTTGAAATGAAGGCACTTGACATCCAAATCACTCTTTGTGCTCTGTACATGCCCACATAATTGCCTGTCCATGTTAGAGCCTTATTTTGGAGAGATCATAATACTACCAGAGTGGGTTGTAGAAAATACTGAAGGTCCTCTTTGTTTTCGAGTAGAAAGACAAATTTCTTCACTTTATTCCTGAAAAATAGATAATGACTAGATTTTCATTCACAATGTCTTTGTGGTTCTGTGTGCTCTGTTTTAAATAATCAGAAAACAAAATGCAATCTCATAACTGTTCATGAGTAGTATTATCCTCTCTCAGGTCACACCTTCATCTTCTTTACATTGAACTTCTAGAAAAAAGCTGGAGTCTTTCAGCCTTACCTCTGCATTTACATTGATGTGAAGTTGTAGACAGAAAGAAATAACTGTTCTTAAAATATTATGTCTGTGGGAATAGCAAAAATGGAAGCAAAACCATGAGGCCAGCATTCTGTCTCTCAGAAAAGAACTGGAGAGCCCTCCTGATGAGCAGCGCCAGCGTGCTACCGTCCACCAGAAGCAATGCTTTTGAAGTCATTAAGAGTCTTAATATTCAAAACACATATGTAGAGAACGCAGGAAGTCAGTTCCAGGTGAAAGGACAGGAATAACAGAAATGCTCCAGCACAAAACAGAAGGCACCTGAGGCCTTCCACACGCACTACAACCTGGTCCTATGCCTAGAGTGAAGGGGAAGAACTGTTGCACAGGTAAGAACAATGCACCACTGTCATTGCCATTCCTCTTAGGGTTTTCCCCCAACATTTCTCTATACCAACTGTTAAGTAAATATTCATTGGGCCACCCTTTAAACTTACATTTTTTTTACCACATCGATGGCAAAAAATATAAAAATATATACATATATTTATGTATATGTGGGGAGGACAAAATCACCTAATCATTCCTTCTTTTATGTACCATGTGTGTGCATACATCTCCACTTCTTTTCTGAATAGAGATAGAGAAATAGATCTAGATAGGTAGATTTCGATCAGGCACGTGTAGGGCGATGAGCACATGAATCAAGATTCCCAAAGAGACCAGAAAAGGGTGTTGGGATCTCTGGAACTGAAGTTGGAGAATCTGTGAGCCCCCTATCATGGGTGCTAAAAACCAATCTTTATTTCTTCTGCAGAAACAGTATGTGTTCTTAAGAGCTACACCATTCTCTTCAGAAGATTAAGACTTATCCAACGCTGGAAAAATACTTTTTTTCTTTCTGGTGAAGAAGATTGAATTCTGGTTCATAGGTTTGTTGGTTCAACACTGTAGTACTAAGATTTAGCCCCAACTCTGGAAAATAGCTTTCATTTCTATGAGCAAGATCAGAGACACACAAATTGACTTCAGTTTCTAATTAGAACTTTTTACATTTTTACACAATTTATATAATGAAACTTAAAGCTAAAAAATTTTGTTTTGAACAAAAGGAGATGTTTGCTTGCAAGGCAACATCAAGGCATCAGGCATGAAAAAAAGAGAGACTGTCAGCTACTAAATGTCCTGCCTTCCTCCAGAAGCAACAGATTCAGCTTCTTTGATGTTTGTACTGCAGAGGTGACCAGAAGTTAGGGATGATTGCTGGAAATCTCCACATGACACCCTTTCAGGAAAAATACTGCCAAACCTGCATTATAGAACAGTAAATTTTATTTTTCTTAAGGGCTCTGTGGATAAGCTTTGGACATCTTCGTCCTTAGCATTCATTTTTTAGAACTGAAAATAGATTTTAATACAATGTATTTCAATTATGGTTTCCCATACACCAACTTCTCAGCTCCTCCACACTTCTCTATACACACAAATCCACATTCTTACTGTCTCTCTCATTTTCAGATTCAAACAGGCATCTTAAAAATGATATTAATAAAATAAAATTAGATGAAATAAAAGTAAGCAAACCATAATAGAGCAAAACAAACAAACAGAAGAAAAAGTCAAACAAAAATCTCAAGAAGCATATAGGTGCAAAGACAGACAGACAGAGAAATTCCATAAGAACACAAAATCAAAAACTATAATATATGCTCAAAAGATTAAAACAATGAGGTAAGCAGAGCAGGAGGCATGACAAAACTTTACGAGAGAAAAGAATATCAAAAAAAAAATCTGCTGGCCATGGGCCTGGCCTTAAGACTGATTTGTATAAACACTAAGACTCTGCTGGGGAAACTAATTTTTCCTGTATGCGAGGTTCACAATAGGAGATAGCTTCTCTGTTAAGGATGGGGCCTTAGACTTCCATATACCTTTGCAAATGGACCTAGGTTTCAGGTTTCCCTTCCTATATTTCTCCTTTCCCCTTCCTTTTCCTTCTTCTTCCATTTGACCTTCCTGTTTTAGTGTCCACTACCCATCTATTTCATTCTTCTTCACTAGGTGATCTGACAAACAGATGAGTGTTTCCCTTGCTCCACATCCTTATCAGAAGGAGCTGTCATTGGTCTCACTGTTGTAGACTATTGACTTGTATACAATGGAATCTCAAAGTAGTTTTGATTTGATTTTCCCTGGTAATTGAAAATGTTGAAGATTTCTTAATGTGCTTCTCTCTAGACACTCGCTTGAGAAGTCTCTGTTAAGATCTGTATGCCGTATTTTAATTGGGTTATTTACTTTCTTGATGTCTATTTTATTTGATTTTATAGGTATTAACTCTCTAGCGGATGCATAATTGGTAACAATATTTTCCATTCTTTAGCCTGATACTTTTTCCAAATGAAGATTTTCAGTTTCCTGTGGTCTCATTTATTAATTGTTGTTCTGATTGCCTATGCTAATGGTATTGTATTCAGAAAGTTGTTTCCTGTGCCAATGAGTTCAAGACTAGCTTCCACTTTTCTTTTCTATCAAATTCAGTGTGTCATGCCTTATGTTGAGTTTTTTTTATCTATTTTATTTTGAGTTTGTGCAGGGTGGCAAGTATGGATCTATTTGCATTCTTCTACATGCATCTATCTAATTAATCCAGCATAATTTATTGAAGGTGTTGCCTTTTGTCAAGTGTATATTTCTGACTCTTTATAAAAATAAAATAAAACAAGTGATCATGTGTTTTAGATTAATATTTGGGGCTTCAATTTGATCCCATTGATACATTTTTCTGTTTTTATACCAATACTATGCTTTTATTCTTATTACATCTTTGCAGCACAGTTTGAGATCAGGAATGGTGATACTTCCAAAATCTTTTTATTATTCATGCTGGGTTTTAGTGTGTGTGTGTGTGTGTGTTTCCTTATAAATTTGGAAACTGTCTTTTCAAGTTTTGTAAATAATTATATTGCAAGTTCGAGGGGGATTTCATTGAATCTGTAAATTGCTTTTGATAAAATGGCCATTGTTTCTAAATTGATCCTACTGACACATGAGAATAAGAAGAGATCTTTTCATCTTATGATATCTTATTTTCTGTCGTAAGCTTTATATTATGCAAATATTTCCCTTGTTTGGTTAGATTTGCCCTCAGGACATTTTGAGGTTATTGTGAATGATATCATTTTTTTTCCTCTGCTTGTCATTTGTGTATAGGAAGGCTACTGATTTTTGTGTATTAATTTTGACTCTTGCTACTTTGCTGAGACTGTTTATTAGCTGTAGGGATTACCAAGTGGAATTTTTAAGATTATTGGGTATACAATCATAGTATCAGCAAATAATAGAGAAACTATGGCTTCTTTCCTTTCTATTTGTATGCCTTTGATTTGCTTCAGCTGTCTTACTGCACTAGCTAAGACTTCAAGTACTGTATTGAATGGATATGAAGAGAGTGAACAACTTGGTCTTGTTCCTGATTTAAGTGGAATAGCCATGAGTTTCTCCCCACTGATGCTGGCACTTACTATTCTTTAGTACTTGGATAATGAGAGTTTGGTGGAAAGAAACAGATTAGGCCACTGATCTCCCTCCCTGTGTTTCTCGCAGTCCTGGGTCAGAAGATCCAGAACAGAAAACGTGTGCTATCAGAGAATAGATGCCCCCAGGGATAAGACAGAAAGAAGTCGGCTTTGCTGTGGTGTCACAGTACTATGAGCTCTATAAAACATTTTTTTTTATTTAAATGACAGACATTTAGAAAAACATCAGTTCTCCTTAGTCCATAATATGGCAATGATTCATTTCAACTATTCACTGTCATTTGGGTGTTTCCTTAAAATTGGAAACTTGTAGGCAGAAGTTTCTGTCCCTCCCAGTCCTGCAGCTGTTCAATTCCAAAGAAACATACAGAGGCTTATATTAATTATAAATTCTTTGACCTATTAGCTCAGGCTTATTATCAACTGGCTCTTACAAGTTAAATTAACCCACAATTCTTATTTATGTTTAGTCACTTGGCGTGGTACCTTTTCTCAGTGCAGCATTTTCATTATGCTTCCTCTGCATGTTAGTGGCAACGGCAGCCCAAGCATTTCTTATTCCCTGAAATCTCTTAGTCTGGTGTCCCCACTTATACTTCCTGCCTGGCTACTGGCCGATCAGCATTTTATTAAACCTATACAAGTGACAACAAATCTTTACAGGGTATAACAGTATTATCCCACAGGATCAGTTTCTTGAATATGAACAACTTAACTTCATATTAATTTTTTGGAGACTGAAATATAAAATGTTGTGGTTTTATTTAGGTATTTTGGATTAATTTAGATTTTGGATGGCTTTGTCCTCATGCATGGGGATCCCTGTCATATTTTTTGTTAGGAATGTTAAGCCTGGAATAGAAAATGCACAGTGAAATACAATCTTTCAGCAGCTTCAAAGTGGAATCTGAGCTCTATCATGTACGGCCAGAGGAATCACAGAACACAGGGACGGGAAACAGAAAGCTCTGGTGTTGAATGATTGTAGAGCTATTCAGTGCTGGATGGAAGCATGTACTTAATTGAGTCAGGCACCTCAATTAGCCATTTCAAACACACTTTTGTAATTCTGAGTTATTCGGGCTGGAAGAGAATATCAGCAATCTTTTTTAGCTTCCCTTTATTACTAGGATTCTTGTATCTAAAGGGAAGAACAAAAAGTAGTTTTAAAGAAACTGCCTGTAAATCTGATTCTTTTTCATTTTAAGTAAAGCAACTTCAACAAAACAAGGCACATGGCTGAACTAGCACATTTAACTGTGTCTTACCAAATAAGCAATCTGAAAGTAAAATGTTGAAGACCAATTCCACTAGAGTGGAAATAGTAACAAGGATATGCACATCCATTCTTCCAGTGGTAACCTCTGAAATGTGTCTAATATACAAGAATAATTGCCAGGATCTTGAATAGTCTAATGGGAAAGGCTATGCATTAAAATAAGACTTGAAATGTCACTCAGGTTAGATGAATAAGGGAGTCTGATCATTCAATAGGCAGGCATTGAGCTGAGATCTCCCAACACTGCAGGTTCATCTTTATGTGGGATTTAAGCATCAGAAAAGGTAACAAAAGCGGTATGTAGAAATACTTGGATAAAATCATAAATGCACAAACTATAATATTTCTGTAAAATATTTGTCTCTGGATCCAAATGTGATCAATTTTCCAGTAGTATCTGATCTTTAACCAGCAAGGGTCAGGTAGTGTGCTCAAGGTTAGTTGGCGAGCATCAATAACTTTGTAGCGTTTTCTACTTTATGTTCATAACACCTTGTAGTCTACCGCATACTATCCCATAAACATGAAAGAGTCAGTATTTGTATTTTTGAGATGAAATATATTTTATTTACCCATATTTATCAAAAGGTAGTCATTTTATATGTAAATAATGTGAAAGGTATATATATCATATTTTGTATTTTCATGTTGTATTGTTAGAGTTTGTGATATATTTCATACTAATAGTATAATTCAGTTGAGTAGTTGGTTGCCCATCAGAACCAGCATATCTATAGTGCAGCTTCATAACATTTATGGCTACAAAGATAGACCTGCATAGCTAAATTTTTCTTAGATATTTAAAATGCTCCTCTGTAAGTAAACTGGCTTCCAGTTATTTAAATATCACTTAAAATGACATTTAAATTGATTTCTCTGTTTCTCAAACATGCAATACTCATTTCGTCACACCTCTAAAACTCATTAATCATATGTGTTGGTTAGCCTGTTTGAAGGTGAATATACTGAAAGATGATTTCAATGCATGTCTACATGTACAGTCCATGATCTTTGGACATAAAAATCAGAATTGAGTGATGGCCCATGGCAGCTAGGAGATCTTAGCTGTGTAATAATTAGAAGACTAGGAGTGAGGATAAGTTCTGGACATCAACTTCAGAGGTAGCTTCATTTTTATCAGGAAGCAAACAATATTATGAGCAGGAATTTTGTAGCTTTGTTACTTACCATTGTTAATTTTCAGAAATTTCATTAATTTAGTTGTTTACCTAATTGTAGCAGCCAGTACCAGCTCCAGTCTTAGTGGAAGCTGCAGAGACCATGACTCAGTATAGCTGCAAGCCTAGAGTTAAATTTAACAGTGGGAGATGTATCAGGATGTTTGTTTTGAGGCCCCTGAGAAGATAGTATTTGCACCACAACTATAGAGTTGTTGATGATAAAGATTTATTTACAATTAAGGTGGTCTCTATCTTTCTTTCTTATTTAGAACTCATGATATCTGTCAATGTTTCTTGTGATGTTTGCTAAAGTATGATCAGCAAAATTTTATTACTGGACACTAGTGTAAGGCAGTGACTGATCCTCCTATTGGAACAAAAGGACTAATTAATATTTCTTGTATTGATAAACTCAGGTAAAATCCCTTTCAGTGGAAAAAGGCTGACTTACAGTGCTAAAGGGAATGATGTTCTCTAAATGAAGACTGGAGTAAGTGCCGTAAAATCATGGTCTACTACTAGCAGTGGAGGCCTGTATTAACTATACAGTGAGATCTAAGCCCTGCATCAACAGCAATAGAGAAATAATATTGTATTCATGTATCTCAACATTATATGCAATCCTGCTATGTACCACCGTGAAAAAGTTTGTGTGAGTCATTGCATATGCATAATTTCTATTAAGTTTAGATGGATGATTGATTAAAAAGAATCAGGAAGACATTATTTAATAATTACAAGGTACTACATTTCTTAGTGAAGATAATGTACCTCATTAAAAATAAAACTCATTCAATTATTCCTCTGTTGGAAAGTACCGTTGCCATAAATAACATGACCCTAGAGGACAACATTGTGATTTAAAGTCTCCAAATGGAAATTAAAGTATTAATAGTCATAGGTAGATATAATAGGATGGGGGGGGAAACTAACATTCAGACAACAATTTCTTCACTGTAAGTTGTATGAAATGGAATCAAAATTACAAGTTACAGAAAGGGGCTACCTACAATATGGAGTATCCTCAAGTGGCCAAAATAAAACACAGGTGGAATGGTATGTTATAACAATTATCATTTCAATATTATGTGTGTTTTTCCTACTGTATTGTTATTGCTTATGTACTGTGTCAACTCTGCTCTAAGGTCTAACACTGTGATCTGTGTACTGAAGACCCACTGCACTTCAAGAGTTCTCGATGAGTATTAAAAAAAATAAGCAATGATAACAAAAGTGCTAATTACATTCTTAATGCAAATATATAATGCAAATGGTTCTTTGTCCTCATATCAGAGCATTAGCGAAAAAAATACAAACCCTCACTATAATCAACAGGACTTTGCTTCATATACTTAAATGGAAAACTGGAATATAAGTGGCAAATATTGGGATGAAACTACAATCAACCACGGTGATTCTATTTTGAACAGTCCAGTTCTGGGTGCTGAAGTTGGACTTACACGGTTTGAGTAGCATGGCATCCCTCCTACACTGACTTTACATAGTGCTTCTCACAGTGTGGTCTTAACCTGCAAATCATTATTCAGGGCAAAAAGCATTAAAAATTACTGGAAAGATGAGGACCCACATGGGCATGAGTGTGTTCCTGGGAGAAAGGGGCAAGGGTATGGGAGTGTGATGTAACGAAGTCAGTGAGCACCTCCAGGCAGGTTCCACAAAATGTAGCTTCACCTTACAACCTACAGGGAAGTGCTGGGGTCAGGCCATAGTTCAGAACTGTTCAAAACTGCTTAAAAGCTGCAGTGCTTATGTTCTCATATTCCTCAGACTCTTCTTCATTTTCTAAGGTGCTACAATTTTTTTGATGTAGCAGGGTGGATAACATATGCTATCATGCATATTTTTATGAATGTGAGTATAAACAAATTCCAGGGAGTGAGGAGGTGGATCATTCAGTAATAAGGTGTTTAATAAGCATCAATAAGGACCTGAGGTCAGATGCTCAGCACCTGTGAAAAAGTTAGGGCTGGTGTTGTGTGTCTATAACCATATTACTTGACAGGGAGATAGGTCAATTTCTGAGGCTTGATGGCCTCAGAACTAAACTGAACTGAACTTGGAGATACCTCTAAGTTCACCCACAGACCATGCTGCAGAAAAGCATGGTGGAGAGCAACTGAGAGAGACACCTGATGGGGTCCACAGGCCTCTACACACACGTACACACACATGCACACATGCATACATACACATGAATCTGTATACACAAATATGTCAGACACACACAAGTAAATTTTCAGAGCAACTGAACAACACTGAGATTAGTCATTTTCAAAGATTTTACAAGACAATGAATGAAAATAATCTGACTATAAATTCAATTAGGTGCACAAGAGTAAGATCTGAGACAGCTGATGTCTCTGAACATGTTCTGTAGTGATTAAGAGCAAGAACTATCTGAGCACACAAATGCAAACCTTCCTGGTCCTAACTCAGTGTGAAGGTTGTGAAAATTTATGTTTATAATTTTTGTTTCCTCAGTGGTTAAATGGAGACGATTTTGATGAGACCAGTCTCGGAAAAATTTCCAGGTTTGGATGAAATGATGGGCATGTGCTCTCTAACATGATTTGAACTTATCCTAACTCTTAAAACAGAATGACTGTGAGACTTAAGAAAACATGTTATACTAAGAAAATAATGCTGAATGTCAATATATAATATCGTCACGGCATATTTACAAAGAGGGAACAAATTAGGAGTGCTGGAGGAATTTGTATGATCCCAATAACATAGGTTATTCATTTTAGTGTGTGGATTTTTCTCATTTTAGGCAAATTTCACTCTGAGTTGTAAACAACAGTTATAAACAACAGGATTCACACTAGCTGTCCCAACACATGGGTTTGAGGAGAGCTAGGCAACTGTCCAGACTTCTGAGGCACTATACTTAGGTGAGAAATGTTATCAGCATACCCCACCTTTCCCTGTGATGTCCTCAGTGTAACATTGGTAAGGATGCCGGGTAACTTTGCCAGTACTTTCTGATACACTTGCCTGCCCAAAAGAATTTAGCTGAACCTCGTATAACCCATGGCAGAAAAATCAATTCTGCACAAAATGTCTTCCTTCTAAACTTTTTTTCCCCAAAGTCCTTCATGTACCACAGAGAAATTTGTCTCTACTGTTTTTCTCTATTTAGCTGCAAGGGAAGCTAAGAAAATGAATTTCTGGTGTGCTCTAAATACATTAATTATTAGAAGCTGCCTCATGGCTATTGTGATGTTACCAGATCAATAAAGACAATATAGTAAGGATTCATTGGTTACTCCAAATGAAAGTTCTCATGAGCTTATATAATCGAAAGAGATAATTAGGTGATGTTATTAGTTATTGGATTCAAGAAGTGACCCCTATGATGAGCTGTATTCCAGGAGGTAGCAGCTACTCTAGGATTGACTATAGGATAGAGAGAACAAGGAACTCCTACCTGAATTGTACAGTGAAGTAAACATGGGGTCAGAAGCAAAAATAATATTCTTTCTTCAACATTTGAACAGTATTAATAAGTTACTGGGGAAATGTATAGACAGAAACTCCTTCAGGGAAGCAAGGAGAATCTGCGTTTCCTTGTTCAATGAGTAAATGATTGCTGAGAACCCTTCATATTGATGTTGAAAGTATCAAATTACATAATAAATGTACTTTGAAATATCAAATTTCCATAGATGGTAAAGGGTTGAATCAGAGATAAAAGATGATAATTTTTAGGGAAAAATGTATGTGATAATACTTAGGAAAAATCCAGGGAAAGATGGGCAAGGGTATTTAACAGGAAGTTTGCTGAAGTGCAGAGAGAGATAGGGAAATGGTGAAGGTTTAATACAAAATTTGGTTTAACAGTAATTTTTAGAAATCATTTTGATGCTGTTTACCCAAACTTCAAATGAGCATGATTAAAGCAAAATGTTAGGGAAATTGTATTTTCAATATTGTGCAGCACGAGACAATGTAGTAAACATTAGAGAAGAGGCTTACTATTGTACACATCCAATAAGAAGGCTCCCAGTTTACTTTTCCATAGGAAAGTAAACAGGGTAGAAATCAGGATGTACACAGACAGACCCCATTCTTTTTGACTACCAGGTAGATGCAGGCTGGAAGGTGGAGGCACATCCCAGTGATGACCTCAAAAGGACAATGATAGCATTCACACCCATAGTAAGGTGACATTTCATTTGGCTGAAAAGATAATTAGTTTAGCTAAAGCGTGGAGGGTTCATGCTAGTTTTCTGGGCTCTGGTTCAGGATGAGAGAAGGAAGTTTCCTCCCATTGGCTCTTTCCTGTACACTGAGAAACTCTGAACTTTGTTTCCACTAGTCATCATCCTGATTAGTTTAGGCCCTCTAGAATATTCTCTCTATTATAAGTTCAACTAATCAGTGACCTTCAACAACCGTGGATATTTATATATACCTACTCAGCAATGTGAAAGGGGATTGAAATCTGCAGATGTGCACTTCAGATTTACACTTCCAGACGTGACATCAAGAGCTGTATGTATTCATGGAAGTTTATGTTGAGATCCCACAAAGATAAAGTCTTAATGAAAATCCCTATATTTCCTTCTTAGGAGTTCATGTAGGGGTTCAGGAGGATATAAACAGAGAATATGGTTCTTGGGGAGGTTATGAACTCAAAGAGGAATGAAATGTAAAAGTCGAAAATAACAGTAATGGGAAGAGAAGAGGAATAGATAAATTTGCTTTTCCCTACAAACTCAACTGAAAGTCTTACCGTGTGATTGTCTGTGAAAAGTCAATAAATGTGAGGCAAAATGTGTCATGACCTCTATTGAGAAGAGAGATGGCTCGCCAAATGCCCATTGGTCTTTGCTGCTAAAGAAGAAAGGATAATGGAATATAATCCATTTGGAGAGTTGGTATTATTATTAATAAACATGAAACAAACACACACAGACACAGAGAACACCAGACATTCCCTTTATACTCTAGAAATGTGTATTACACGTACAGACACAGAGAACACAAGACATTCCCTTTATACTCTAGAAATGTGTATTACAAAGCCTTCTATAGAGAATTGAATTTAAGATAAAAATTTCCATTGTCTGTGTAAAGAAAATTGTTAGACAAGGTAGGCTGGAGAGGGCATGTACTCAGAAAACCAAGAAGCAGTCCTTAAAATGTATCTTCTCTGATTTGCATATGTCAGCCTTGACTCTTGGGCCAATAAAGTAGAGCCATGGTGCTTGGCATCTTTGAATCCATGGTAGATCATTAACATTCAATAAATAAGAATCTCAACAAATAAGAAGCAGATTTTTTTTTCCTATGCGAAGAGTTGCTCTTAGCTAGTATTGGTCTAGGAGGATCTTGGTAAATTACACTGCCTTGGAGGATGACTTTAAAGATATAATCATGAAATATTAAATGAATTGTAAAAGTGGCAGTGAATTACATAGAAACAGTGTCCCTGCATGCACAATACAATATCCAGAAAGGTGTTAAAATGTATGCTCCAAGGAAAGCATGGCTGTAGTTTTATGTGAGCTGCATATTTTCAAATGTTGCTCAAATACAATTGAACACCTCTGAGTTCTTTCATCCTATTTTCCTGCCTACTCTGAGAGGCCCTTTGATTTCACAAATGCTTCATTCCTGCAAAGAGGAATGGGAGGCAAGCAAGTTTCACTCTTTGAAGCTGGGGTTGGAAACAGAGGTTTTAATTTGCAGATTAAAATTCTACCTATTAACTTCAGCGCTGCTCAATTTTACCTGAGATAAACACATAAAAGCAGCCTCTACTTTTTTATCAGTGCTGCTGAGTATGTATTCTTGGCCATAGTGTTAGAAATGGTCTTCCGCAGGAAGAGGCAGGAAGGCACAGATGCCAACTCTAAAGGCTTAAAGGCTTCCTTGTCTGTAGAAGAGACATATTATCAGGTGATCATGTGTGCTCCTTTAGCCATAAAAAGAAAAATTTGGGGATAGCAATAAATTCTTTATTGATAAGATACTGTTTTGGCTTCAGATTTTATCATCCTACTCATTTATAAGGAACTCTTCATGTGTCTTTGGAAATTTGAAATGGTTTTAGGTTTCCCTGCAGTGTGGTAGTGCAGTTAGGGCACCGCTCTCTCTTTCTCTGACTGTACTTATGCTGATTCAAAGCCCCCGTGATCATGAGCTAGATTTTAATTGTATTGCCCAAACTAGTCAATGGAGTAAATATTTATGATGTGCCTGTTATAGTTGGGAAAATATTTCAATACATACAAAATATTGTATTTGCAATAAAATGTAGGTACCATCCCATTCATATAGGCACAGATATGCATGGGCTCCCTATTTTCGTCTTAATTTGTCTTTTTATCAAGTAGTCCTACACTATGGCTGTGGAGCCTTTATACTGAGTGCGATGTCAAAACCCCAAATCTTCCTTTGCTGTTGATGTTCTCTTCAGAAGGGGCCCAGGACTGACTAGATCTCTTGAGACGTCCCACAGGCTCTTTCTAGGAACACCACTTGTCCCTAAAACTTTCTTAAGTCTGTAGTAAAACAGTTCCTTAGTAATCTCTAATTGTGTTTCCTAAAGCAGAGAGAGAGGTATGATTCTGACCACTAAAACTGGAAACCAATGTCCCTTTTAAAAGGACAAGTTAGTTACCCTATTCAAAAAAGGGTATCAGAACACAACGCTAGAGAAAAGGGTAGCAGCAAAACTCTCCTGCCCCCAGCCCAGCTTGGTGCTCAGAACCTCACCTGGGTCCTTGATAACATCAAGTACTCTTAACTAGAGAAACAAGACAGACAATACAAAGTCAAAAAAGCTTAGAATATTTCAAGTAGTCTTAAGGTAGAATTAATTATTAATACTACTTTAGTGTTTTAGCCTATGACTATATGCAAAATTGGTTAAAACCTTCGCATTTAGGTATCTATACTCATTTTAAATCATTTTCTTACTTGTAATTGTAAAGCCATTTCCCATTGTTATATGCATTTTAATAACATAATTTACATTAGTATCCTATTATTTGTTTCAGCCTACGCTTATATATTTAGATAAGTTCCATCAGTCACAGTTAATTGTTGTCATCTTGACACAATCTAGATATACTTGGGAAGAAGGAATCTCAACTGAAGAATTACCTCTATCAGATTACTCAGTGAGCATGTCTATTGGAGTATTTATCTTATAGTTCACTGATGTGGGAGGGCCCAGTTTAATGTGTGGAGTGTCACCCCTAGACATGCCAAGGCTATATAAGAAAGTTAACATAGCAAGTCATGGGAAGCAATACAGTGAGCACCACCCACCCACAGATTCTGCTTTCTGTTCCTGCCTCCAGATTCTTGTCTTGGTTACCCTGCACAATGGACTGTGTAAGTCAAATAAACCTTTTCTTCCTTCTTTCTTTGAGTTGTTTTTGGTCATAGTCCTTATCGTAGCTATATAAAGAACACTGGAACAATTTTTAATAACTTAGTAATATTTTAAAGTGAGTCCCTGTTAGTAGCTATGATCTATTGTTAGAAACTTAGGTGAGCTCCTTGTTTGTCATTTTTATGCTTCTATAATAAACATTCTTTATGAAAGTCTTTGCCCACTTGGGAAGATGAGAGTGCTTGGAAATAAAATTACTGAGACAAAGAGGAACACATAAATACTTGATGAATATTGAATGCCAAAAAGTTCATAAATGATATGACAATTTACGTTTGTGCTACCTTCCTATTTTTCACTATAACACACTAGCCAAATTATAACACTATGAGTTACCTCATCCCATACAAAGCTTGGGAACCAATAGATTTTCTTTCCTTTATTTTCTCTCAGTGCTGTTTTTCCTCCTTCTTTCCCATCACATCAGTGTCTATCTCTGTCATCTTTATGGCCTTTTGCTTGGAATATAGTTGCTGCTAAAAGCTGTTTTTCGTTACTCACATCTTTCCCAAAGTCAGTAAGTTTCTTCACTTTAAAGTAATGACTCTCTTCCTTTCTTTTGTTTTAAAAATCTTACAGATATTAAGGTCTACATTCTTCCTTCTATTTTTTCCGTATTTTTCCATTCAAAAATTTACACTTTCTCCCCTCCTCCCTTTCCCTTTCTGCTCCCTCACTCACCCTCCTCCCACAGCCTCCCTCCTTAAGAGAGGGCAGGGTACCCTGCCCTGTGGGAAGTCCAAGGCCCTCTCCCCTCCATCCAGGCCTAGGAAAGTGTGCATCCAAATAGACTAGGTTCCCAAAAAGCCAGCACATGCAGTAGAAACAGGTCCCAGTGCTGTTATCAATGGTTTCTCAGTTCACCCCCATTGGCAGTCACATTCAGAGTCTGGTTTGATCAAACGCTCTTTCAGTTCCGGTCCAGCTGGATTTGGTGAGCTCCCATTAGATCAGGCACGCTGTCTCAGTGGTTTAACAACCCCGCACGGTCCAGACTTTCTTGCTCATCTTCTCCCTTTTTTTCTGCTCTTCAACTGGGCCTTGGGAGCTCAGTCCATTGCTCTGATGAGGGTCTCTGTCTCTATCTCCACCTGTTGCGGGACAAAGATTCTATGGTAATATTGCAGATAATCAACAGTGTGATAGTGAGGTAAGGCCAGTTTGGGCATCTTCTCCTCTGCAACCCAACGACCTAGCTGGGGACATCCCCATGGACACCTGGGATCCCCTCTAGAGCCAAGTCTCTTGTCAACCCTAAAATAGCTCCCTTAATGTAGATATCTTCTTCATGCTCCTATATCCGCCCTTCCTCCATCTCCACCCTCCTACTCCTACAAGTTCTTCCCAGTCTTTACCTTCTCCCTTCTCTCTCCCCTTCCCCCATCCTCACTGCCACCCCTACCCAGAAAAGAAACTTAAGGTCATGTTCAACTTCCTTAGCGATCAAGGAAATGCAAATCAAAACAACTTTGAGATACCGTCTTACACCTGTCAGAATAGCTAAAATTAAAAACACCAATGATAGCCTAAGCTGGAGAGGATGCGGAGTAAGCGGAATACTCATCCATTGCTGGTGGGAATGCAAACTTGTGCAACCACTTTGGAAATCAGTGTGGAGGTTTCTCAGGAAATTCTGGATCAGCCTACTTCAGGATCTAGCAATATCACTCTTGGGAATATACCCAAGAGATGCCCAATCATACTACAAAAGCATTTGTTCAACTATGTTCATAGCAGTATTATTTGTAATAGCCAGAACCTGGAAACAACCTAGATGCTCCTCAATGGAAGAATGGATAAAGAAAGTGTGGAATATATACACTTTAGAGTACTACTCAGCGGTAAAAAAAAAACAATGACATCTTGAATTTTGCAAGTAAATGGATGGAAATAGAAAAGCCTATCCTGAGTGAGATAACCCAGACCCAAAAAGACGAATATGATATGTACTCACTCATTAGCAGACTCTAGCAATAAACAAAGGACATTGAGCCTATAGTTCCCTCTGGTTTATTTTGTATTCTGATGTTCCTTGTGGCAACTGGTAACTAGTATGCCAAGATTTAAATTTCTGTGGTGTTTTAAAGTGGAATAGTAATAATGTGTGAAAAGTAGCAAAATTATTTATATGGTATTGTTATTGAAACTTGCAAAGTTCACTAGTTTCCATCAGAGACACAGTTTATTGCAGAAGCAGCCTGCCTGAATCTCCTCCAATCTCTCAAGCACATTCCTAATATAATTTATTCATTGAAGGATACAGTTGTGTTTCCTGCCTCGGGGCTTTGTTTTCATCTCCTTACAATATACAAAATTAAACCCCAAAGACAATAGTATTGTATATGTTTCAAGTAATTTTCAATGGATATTTATAATTTCTATTTCTCTCTAACAGGGTCCTGTGCACTGATTGAGGGCATTGCAAAGAATATAAACCAATTGAGAAATGTGGGTGGAATTCATTTCTACTGAGACTGTTTTATCAATCTAAGCTCAAATATGCTTTAAAAAGACTGGGAGAACAAGTTTCTGTTTCTCTGTTTTATTGTGTGTGTTCGTGTGTATGTGTGTGTGTGTGTGTGTGTGTTTTGGTTGTTGTTAATGAGTGTAGCTTTCTAAGGGCAAAATAATGTGTATATTAAAATGCTTAATTGTCAAAGATAGTTTATATTCAAGCTATAGAATATGATTTGCATATATAAACTATATAATAATTTTCTCAGTTAAATAAACATGCACATCTGCTTTATGTTCTAGGTTGAAGTTCTGTTTCGTGTTCATTTTAAAATCTGAACTTCTTGTTTGTCCACTTCCCAGCCTCTGGCTTCTAGCATTGTATTTTCTGATTGTATAGGCTTATTCCACATATATGTATGCTAATACAGTGTTTATCTTTTTCTATATTACCTAGTTTATGTTGAAAGTTTTGAAATAGCAAGTATAAGTGCACAATGCTTGCAACCAAAGCTCCTGGAATATTTTAAAAGTTGAGTTTATGTGTTATCTGTTTTTCTTGATAAATGACAGGATTCCCTTCGTTTTATGATTCACATTGCGAGTGCTTATGCATAAACATTCATGAAGACACACATGTACATAAATACACAGTTTCTTTCGCATTTCATGTTTTTTCAGGGCTTGACTATTGTGAACTACAGCAATGATCATAAAGATATAGGTCTGTTTGACATGATAATTTCATACTTGAACATATACCTAAAATTTTTATTTCTGAATTGCATAGTAGTTCTGTGTTGTTTTTAATTCTCCCCCTTTTACCACACTTGCACCAATTTACATTCAGGTTCTTAGCAACAGGGAATCTCTGTCTCTGGTTTTCCACTTCCTCTTTCTCTTTTCCCTCTGTGATACCCCAAGTGCATATGGTGTGTGTGTCTGTGTGTGTCAGAGAGAGAGAGAGAGAGAGAGAGAGAGAGAGAGAGAGAGAGAGAGAGAGAGAAATAGAGAGAAAGAGAAAGAGAGAGTTAATTTTAGTTTCAACAACAGACCTGAGAAGGTACCTCATCAGAGCTGCCTTTGGGGACATTTTATTGATCACTGATTAATTCAAGAGAACCCAGCTCACTGTGGGCAATACCATCCCCAGGCTGGTGTGTCTGGACTGTATAAAAAGGCATGGCTGATAAAACCACCAGAAGTTAACATTTAAGCAGCATCAGTTCTTGACTTCAAGTCCCTACCTTGAGTTTCTGTCTTGATTTTCCTTGATGACAGACTATGACCTGGAAGCCAAGTAATGCTTTTTTTTCCCAAGATTGAGTCTGGCCAGTGTTTTACCACAGCCACAGAAAACCAATTAGGACTGTGTGATGGGGGGTAATTGAATGCTGCATTTATTGTTATGCTAATCCTTTGTCAGTCTAAAGTTTTTAAATACTTTCTCCCATTATTTATATTTTCACTCTGTTACCCTTGCTTGTACATAGACTTTATTATTTGATGGAACCTCATCTTTGCTTTGGATTCTTGTGTGTGTGTGTGGTTTTTTTTGTTTTTGTTTTTTTTTTTATTTTTGAGACAGGGTTTCTCTGTAGTTTTTGGTGCCTGTCCTGGAACTAGCTTTTGTAGACCAGGCTGGCCTCGAACTCACATAGATCCACCTACCTCTGCCTCCCAAGTGCTGGGATTAAAGGCATGCGCCACCACCGCCCGGCCTGGATTCTTGTGTTTTATAACACTACCCAATGATTCACTATCAAGATCCATGTCAAAGACCTTTCTCCTGATATTGTCTTCTGCATGCTTTATGGTTTAGTATTTATCGTTAAGTCTTTAGTGTATGTGAAGGTAATTTTTAAGTATAAGACAGGGTTAAATTTCATTCTTTTGTATGTGGGCACACACTGTCTTTTACAAATATCAGAAATTCTCCTCTGTCTCTTCTACATATGCATTTTGTATTTCTTAAAGATCACTTTACTATGTATACTTAAATTTGTCTTCTTGAATCTCTATTCCTTTTGTCTGTACATTTGCTGAGTACCAATATCATGTGATTGAAATTAGTATAGTTTTATAATATATTAGTTCACTGTGAAATCAGAGAAAATAATATATCTAACTTCATCCTTCTTTCTCAAGATTCCTTTAAAATTACTCTATTATGTATATGAAAATAAATACATAAAAAATAAATCTTCAGAGTTCTCACCCATATATTGTGGTTTTCAGGGGGTAGAGCACCTGACTTCTACTCAGACTAATTATTCATTTGATGATCTTTTAAATGAAATTGTTTTTTTGATTTTGAATTATATTAATAGAGTATCATGCAATTTCACTGTATGAGTCATTACTTCTAAAGGTTTTGCCACAGACTATTTCTTATTATCTGTGTGAAAAGATTTTGTCTGTGGAAACCAGAGATTCCTTCCTCTTTAATCTACCTTTTATTTCTTTATTCGCTCTCTCCTCCCTCTATCCATTCTGCCTTCTTTTTATTTGCTGTCATAGATTTATTATTTCCAAAGTATTGTATTAACTACTATGCAGATTTGAGATCGTATGACTGGACCCCCTTGGGCTGAGGAAATAGCTCAACAGGTAAAGTGTTTGCCACTCAGACTTGAGCAACCAAGTGCTTACCCCACAACCCATGTTAAACAACAAACTATTAAGAGTGGTTACCCATTCTCATAATCCCAGCTCAAGTTTGGGGAGGCACAACCCTGGAGATTCCTTAACAGCAAGCTTAAGAACTGAGATATTCTGTCTACACACATATAGAAGGAGCCTTTATTTTGCTCCCAATCTTTTTTGTCCGTTTGGTTGTTTTTCTGGGGGTTTTGCTTTGTTTTTCAGTTTTTTCCTTTGCTTTTTTATATTTATTTCCTTATGCGTGGACTTTAGTGTTTTACCTTAAAGAATATTTATTACCTGTGTATTTATTATAAATGATCTTTGTTGAGACATAATTCTTCAATACATAATTTACTAAGAGTTTTTATAAACGTGTGAATTTTGGCAAAGGTCTTTTCTACAGTGGTTGACAACATTTCATAACTTTTTTTTTCACCATTACGTGGATTGTCTGACCCCAAGTGTAAACATGGTATATACATAGCCTAGTAATGTGCTGTTCTATTAATTTTCTAGTATTTTATTGAGGAATTTCATTTAAAAGATCATGTAATCATCTTTTCTTGCAAAAGCATCATCATTATGTTCTCTCTCATTCTCTCTCTCTCTCTCTCTCTCTCTCTCTCTCTCTTTCTCTCTCTGTCACATGAGTGAGTTGAGACACACATCTGCTGTAGAAGGACATCTTTAGAGAATCTATTCTTTTTTTCTATTGTGACATCTAGGGATTGAACCCAGATCATCAAACTGTTGCACCAAACACTTTTCTGAAGTGAGCCATCTCACTGATGTTATTGAATTGGTTTTTGAGCATTGATATGAACATAAACACTGACTATATAAACTGAATTTAGAAATGATTCATGTTCTTTACATTGCTGAGAGAACTTGAACATCGCTGGTCTTCAGTTCTCCTTAAATGTTTGGCAGAACAGAATGATAATATCATCTGGTTATGTTTGTTCACTCTTTTATTTGGGTTTTTGGATTACTGACCCAACTTTCATACTATTAATTTAATATGGATTAATGTTCCTCATGATTCAAACACATTAACATATACATATGTCTTCATGGTTCAACCACATTAACGTATACATTTACAGGAAAGCATCTATTTCTCCCAAGTCACTGAACTTATTTGAATAAAAAGTTACTCATAGTAATACTTTATGATCCCAATAATTTCGTTAGCACCATTTATGATGCCTATTTTTCATTTATAATTTTATCTCTGTGAGTCTACTATGTGAACTAAAGGTCTGTCAGTTTTATCTTCCTGAAATCATTACTTGACTCCACTGAATTTTTTCTCAGTTGTCTTTATGTTTTAATTTTTTTAAACTCATGACCCATTCTTTTTACCTCCCCAGCTTTACATGAAAACCTGATATTATGGTAGGAAAAGGTCACTAAATGGTGTACCAAGGCAGGCGGTACTTTGTATGATTGGCAAAAATGCATTCTTGAACTCAGAGTTTAGATTTTCTTAGATTTTAAAAACAAACCAGATTCCCCCCTGAACCAACTCTAAAAATTTGCAGAAAAGACAAGTTCTCTCCCATCATTTATTTCTTCGTTTTTACAGTAGCCTTATCCTTGTATTTCTTAGGGACTGTCTCTTTATATTAAGGAAATAATCGCTCATCTAAAAGACTTTCAAAGAGTAATTAGTGACTCAATAAAAATAATTAAAAGCAAGCTGGTTAATATAGAGAGCCATTGGTTGTGTTGCCCCAGTAACAGGTCCTAATAATGGGATATAAACTTTAGACCAAGCCTTTGATCTGATGTTCACTTAGCATGTGAATCCTGGTTATAGAAACCTTTCCACTGATAATCAGCATGCTTATATAAAAACAATATCCTTGTCTTTATAAGCCATATGGTTATATGGGTTTTAATTACATGCATTATTTTAGCATTTCAAGTCTGCCCCCAAGTTATATACATTTGTCTGGATATAACGTATTAGCTACTTAAAGTTGGTTTCAAGACATTTCACTCAGATTGATTCCCCAGAGTCCTTTCTGTATAATAAGTGATAATACATCTACTTATTAGTGTAATAAGGAGGTAGTAGTCCTGAAATTTATAAAATGCTCTTCAAAAGTAAAAGAAAATGTGCATAACCAAAATCTATCTTTTGGATTCATGTCTTGAACAAAATGAACTTTTCATTTTACTTTGAACACATCCTTCTAATTCGGTGAGCCACAATTTCATTGAAACTTCAACCTTTTTACAGTTAATTCATAGTGATTTACTTTGATAACCACTGAAGGCATACCTGCAGGGTGGAAAATTATTTTACCAATTAAATATGGATACACCTTTTTAATATATATCTTTTTTAAATTTTAAATTTATGAATATAGATCTGTGTGAGTCATTCATAGAGCATGTAACCATGGAGACCCGAAGAGTGTGTTGGAGCCCCAGTAACTGGAGCTACAAGCATTTATGTTATGTATAATATGAGTTCTGCGAATCAAACTTAGATTCTCTGCAAGGCTAATACATGCTCTGAAGCAGTGAGGCATTTCTCCAGTTCCAGAATATACTACTATGTTTTTATTAATCTGTTGATGAATATCAAGTGCTACAACACTTTGTTTTTGATAGTAACCATTCTAAAAATTTAGGATAAATTGCATGACAGATGGATTTACAAAGGATTGCTCACGTTTATACAAAGTAGTATAGCAGGTCAACCATGAAAAAATGTATTAAATAATATGGCACCTCTTCCCTGTGAGCCATCCATTTGTAGGCTATTGCGCATTCCTACTTTGAGTTCTAAATAGCTGTGTAACATCGAAGGTTAATCAGATTTTAATGGCCATTCGCTGCTAGATGGCTTTGGTTGTTGAAATTAGTCCTCTAGTGTTTCTCATCATTTCATTTGAAAAAGAAAAACTAGAAGTACTGCTTATGATGTTTATGACATTAGTATATATAACACATTAGCACACAGTGTTTTACATTTGTCAGAAGATAAAAAGGAGGTGATTTTTCAATATTCACAAGTTGAGCACTAAACAAATATTTTATGATTTTGTTCAACTGCTTTACTTTATCACACATTTTGACAGGAACTCTGTGCTTGCTATATGCCACTCATGGGATTCTGCATGTAGTAAGTAACGTAAAGCCATATTTGCATGTCTACCATTCGTGAGAGAAACTGTCCAAAGAGATGCATTTACCCAGAAAGTTTGTAATGCTGAAATCTAAGTCTGAGGGCAGGATATGCATTGTTGTGATGCACTTTCACTTGGCATGTACTTAGAAAGAGTTCATCTTAGTTAAGGATGTGTGTGAGGACCCTCCCTCAGCTCACTGGTAGCTGGTGCCAGCTTGTCCATGATTCTGGATAGGAATGGTGGCAGAGGCCAGTGTCAAATTCAAAATGTTTGCTGGAGCTTGTGTAAAAGGTCATGAAGATGGAGAATATGGAAGAGGGGCATATGAGGAAGAGACAAATTTCTCCTAATGAGAAGATTTTGTATTCTGCTATCTTGTACCATATTAGAATATTATTGGGCATTATTGCCTTTGCTACACACTCGCATCCCATTTTGCAGGATTGTTTATGTAAAACCGTTTCATTTTTCACAAAGTGATTTGTGTTTAAAAGTCAATGTTCTAAATTTAACTCTGTCAAACGGAAGAAAGTATTGGGACACACCCACGTGTTATTCATAAATTATTACTTAATTGGGTATGTGGATAAGGGAAAATCAGAAAATATTCTCATTTCCATGTGAAAGTGGGGATACCTCTAACACAGATAAAATGTAATGCTAAAGTTAAGGTCGGAAAAGAAAGCCAGGCTGTCTACTACCAAAGCAGAAGAGAATGAAAAACAAAAAAACTATTTGTAAAAAGTGTCAAATACTAGATGAGGAGGTAGCACAGCTCAAAAAGTGGTTGCTAGGCAAGCAGAAGCCTTGGGCATGAAACCCAGAGCATTCACTGAAAGCTAAGTGTGGTAAATTCTTGTTAACTCCAGTGCTCGGTAGGGGTTGGAGTAGGGCCTTGCTGATCAGCCCGTCTTGCTGCATCTTTGGACTCCAGTTCCTGTTGAGAAACTCTCAAAGCCATAAGGTAAACAACCCACAACGAATGAAAAATAACCAAAATAAAACACTAAAATGTGAAATTAGAAGAAAACAAATAAAAACTGAGAAAGGTGGACTATCAATCAAAATTAGGTTCAGTTTGGTATTCAAACCATTTGCAGGCTGGGGAGATAGCACAGGAGTTTAGAGCACTGGCTGGTCTTTCAAAGGACCTGTGACAGGCCCCAGCATACACATGAAGGCATGAGGTTCAGTGCCCATTTCTGGCCTCTGTGGACACCAGGCACACAAGTGGTGTACAGATATACATGTAGGGAAAAACCTGAACATATTTTAAAAATTAGAAAATTGAAATACAGATATAACACTAAATATTCACAAGGTGGTTGATTGTTTCCATATCTTTGTGTTTTCTCTTTTTTTTAATAAACTTTTTCTCCTTTTCCTTCCAATTTCTTATTAACCTAACAAATATCTATTTGTTTTTGTACATGACAGCTTCATGAATTGGCCAATTGTCTCCTAAGGAACAAAAAGAGGCTCATCTTTAACCTCAAATTCAAATGGCATCAGTAGACAAAGGTGCTAATGGTGCATGATGCTTTTACCCTTTATTTCACTATTACACTTGCCACTTCATTACTTTTTAAAAGGATTTGATTTGCCTATTAAGTTGTTCGTCGAATCCTCTTACAGTCTCTGGAGGCAGACTATTTGGCCTTTAAAGCATTTTTCATGCCTCCCCATTTACAAAATACCCATTTTTAAAACAACTTAAGTAGATGTTTAAAGGTTTACAGTTTGGGGGGGTCTTTTGTTTTAAATATCTTTGTATGAATCTTAAAATGTATAATGGTAATAGACAATACGGAATATAAAATCAAACTTGACAGGGTTCAAACTGTTTTCCACCTGTTGGATTTTGATGCAGTCACCTGATCCTCCAAAGCTTGTCTTGGTAAAGAACTGTGAATCATACACACTTAAAAACAAGCTTTGTTAAACTTATCAATTTGATCTTGTCTTTAAATAATATTCATAATAAATGGCTTTGAAATGCATACCTTGATCCCAGACTCATAGCTACAATCGGAGTCTTGACTGCCTCACAAGCAAATCACATTAGGAATGAAACACCTTTCTTGACATTGCTCTTAATCTTGTTTCTTTAACAGTTTCTAGTTATCTAGAATTGAAATGTTTGTGGCTTAAGTTAGGTCAGTGAGATCAACTAGATGCTACCCTTGGTTCCCTAATTCCTTTTTCCCTCCTACTGCTGTCACTGGGAGTTCTCAGTCCAAGGCAGCCACCTGCATTCCTGCCAGCCCTGCCACCCACCCACCCCATTGTTCACCCACCCTCAATGTCCTAAGCCAACACCCCTATGCCCTCGGTTTTTCATTGCAGTCGCCTGAAGCTTCCATAAATTTTTCTCTGGATACAGTCAGGATCATGCTGCTTTCCCCAGAAAATAAAGCAAAGCTGCCCTTTTAATGTAAGCAGAACTTTCCAGATACTTGAAGCGGTGCCTATGGGTGAGTGTGGTGCAGCTGCTGTTTTCTGAAATTTCCCTGAGAAATTTCTGCCACTCTATATTACCACAGTTACTTTCTACAAGACCATCCAGTGTCACCTTTAACAATGAAGGAAACTATTGGAGCTTTTATAAGAAGATTTGATACATCTAAAATATACGTGTGCATATATTAGATGTATCTATATATATAGATACATTTCAAGAGGATCACAATATAAAAACTGTGGGGTACAGCATCCATGAACTCAACCAATTATAAATTGAAGACATTTGGGAAAAATTAAATTTTGCTAAGTAGGAACAGATTTTCTTTCTTGTTCCATTCCCTAAACAATACAGTAGAACAGCCATTTGCATAGAATTAACATTGAGTTAGGCATTAAGCATAGTCTTCGGGCTATTTAAAGTATAAGAGGAAATGAATGCACACAGGTTACTGTGAATCCAAGGCTTCATTACACAAGGGACTCGAGCATCTGCAGATTTTTGGTTTCCATGGGGGTATACGGAGTGCAATCCCCTGTGCCTTCCCACGGACTAATATGTTTACGAGCCCATCTGTCTCACCACCATCTCCTAGTGCTGTTTCCTCCTCGTTATAGCCCATGGAGGTGGAAGTACTATAAATATTTTCTGTTTATAGCAAAACACACCCACAGCAATTTTGGCAAAATGTTTCATCTTGCCGGTATCCGAATCCTGGCAAAATGTCCCTTACTCTGAAACAGATCCTGTAGTCTCCATAGATATTCAGGGAAAGGGTCTGCTGTGTGTTATGCAGTGACTTTAAGAATGACCTTGGGAAGGACATAATGGTTGCTGAGGAGGGAATAGCATCCGAGGCTGTTGGAATCAATCGAGTGTGGAGTAAATGCTGACCAGAGAAGGAGGTCACTAAGTATGTGTGTGAGGGTCTCAGGGAGATTAGAGAGCTCCCAACAGATAGCTAAGAGAGTTCTTAACAGATATGTTTCCTACATTTTACTATATTGATCTTGAGAATAATCCTATTTTTATTTTTCCATAAAAAATGGAATTAAAGATAGTCTTTAGAACTCTTCAAGAACTCTAAATGACCCTATTACAGTCTAAATGTGCAAATATAAAAATTGGTTATACACGGCAATTTTCTACTAGTAGTCAATAGCAGACTCTGTCTGAATTGTCATGTTCTTTCCTTGGAAAGTGGCTTCATTTTGTGTTCATGTATGGCACTCTCTCGAAAGGCCTTGATTAATATATTTCCTTTACATTCTTGCATAGATCATTGGCAATATCATATCACTTTGTGCATGGTGGCATATTTAAATTTTGTGTATAAAATTTGCCTGTATGGATTAACTATATGATTGTACATATATATGAAATAAGCATGTGCTTTCTATACAGAATTTCCATGTTCTACTGATTTGATACTGCAATACAGAAAGTGACCTGTAAGTGTGCAAGGAATATGTGCTTTTCTTCCTGCTGATCCTTCCTTTTCTTTGATATCTTTTAGACTAACACTTTCAATCCAGAAGATAATGAGGCTTCAGTCAAGGAATCTTAGAGGCAGGTGACCTCAAATATTGTCTGTAGCTCGAATTAGCTTTCTAATAAGATGATTAAAAAACTATATTTAGTTGGCAGTTAGAGCATTTACATTTTGAATGACCCTCTAAACATTTTCTGTCTTGAGAAAAATAATAAAGTATAAATTACTAGATGGAAACCAGAGTTGGACATATCTATGAGATTCCACTTTGAAATTCACCTAATGTTAGCCATTTCACTAAAAACTGCCACATATGTTAAATATTCTCCTGTAATCAGTGTCATTTGACTTCTTAGACTTGACTTGAGTAGCATATACAAAGAGCCAAGTCTCATGAGTCTCAGAAAACAGACCCATGCCGGAACCCATGTCTTGTCCCTCTGGACCACCAAAGAAACCCTGGCTCATCCCCAGAATCAGTACACTGTGTCCACTTTCTCCACTGACCAGCCTAGACTTTTTCTACCCAGTGGCCAAGGAAGAGACTGAGGTCCTCTTCCCAGGATGGGTTGTAATACTTAGGAGGAACATCCTTAGATCAAGAAAATCTTAGTAGTTGTCTGTCTTTGTGGTTGAGGTGTGTTTCTTGTAAACAGCAGAATGATGGATCCTGTTTTCGTATCCAATCTCTAAGTCTGTGCCTTTTTATAGGTGAATTGAGTCCATTGATATTAAGTGATATTAATGACCAGTGGTTGTTGACTCCTGTCATTTTTTTTTTTTGGTAGTATAGTGTATGTGTTTTCCTTCTTTGAGTTGTGCTTGTGAAGGGTCGCTAGATGTCTGAGTTATTGTAGGCAGTGTTGGGAATGTTGGCTTCCTTGGGTTGTGGCATTTTGGGATCTTGGCCTGCTTGGATGCTCACCTTCCTGGACCTGGAGGGTGCGGGGAGGAACTTGAACTTTCCACAGGGCAGGAAACCCTGACTGCTCTTGGGAATGGTGAGGGAGGAGGAGAGGGAGTAGGGGGAGCGGGGGGAGCAGGAGGGTATTGGGAGGAGGGGAGGAAGTGGAAACTTTAAATAAATAAATAAGGAAAAAAATGAAAAAAAAAGAAAATCTTAAAACTGACGTCTAAAGAAGTGTTTATTTCTTAGTTTTATCTGCTCCAATTATTATTTGGATACAATCCAAGGCTGTATCAAAGGTAACCACCAGAAGTTTAATTTTTGAAAGAGTTAATATCTGTAGGCAGCCACATGAAGGCTAATAATGAACACAGGCATCTTCTTGAGTAAAAATACACACCGAATAAGCATGAAACCAAAAATAACATCTGGGAATATATGGAAACTCTTAGAAAAGTTTTATTTATTTGAAGTTTTGGGATTAGATTCCAGATTAACATCTAGGTACTAAGGAGGCAGAAAGAACGACAGTTTAAGAGTTGAGTGGTATACACATGAGATCTGGGGATCCTGGTACACACATGTGTGCCCTGGGATATAGCTAAGGCATGACAAAAAAGCACCTACATCAACTGAGCCATCTTGCTGGTCCTCTTTGTTTTATTTTGTTGTATTCTTTTTCTTTTTGTGCTTTTGTTTTTGTTGGTTGGTTGGTTTTTTTTTTTTTTAGCTTTTAATTATTTCTTGGTGTGTTTTCCCTCATGCATCCCAATCCGACTTGTCTCTCCACCCCCTCGCTTTTGCCCTCTGTCCTTGCAACTCCCTCCCCTACCCCCCAAAAAAACAAAATTTAAAAGTAAATCCCAAAAAGTTAAAACAATTTTTTTTTAAAAAAAGTCTTTTCATGGAAGCTGGAGCATGCCCAGTGAGTCACACAGTATATCCTTTCGTTTATATATTTTTACTTGCAATTGTTCATTGCAATGAATACCCGGTCTGGTTCGAGGCCTTTGCTTTCTGCTTATACCGTCAATATGGGCCCTCACTAGACTCCTGTATATGCTACTGTGGCCTTGTATCATGGAGATACTGTAGCTTTGGATCTGCAGATCCAGCCCCTTCACACGCTCAGGCAATGTGTAGATGAGGTGGGTGCTGCGGTGGGCTACCTTATCATCCTGGTTCTGGGCCTGAGTGGAAGCTGGATTGGTCAGCCTGCCGGCTGTTCCTTATTGTCACCACCCAGACGAGCTTTCCTGCTCTGCTCTGGCTAGCTCCGTCAGTGCAGCAGACAGCAAGGAGTGAAGCTGGTTCTTTTGCTCTCACACCCTTAGATTAGCTCCCCCATACCCACCATACCAGGGTCAGTTCTACTGTTTTGCCCAGGTGAGGTGCAGGGCCTGCTCTTGAATTGCTGTATCCTTGATGGGGGCCAGGGTCAGCGCTTCCATTCTCACGTCCCCAAGGTCAGCTCTTCTGCCTGTTGCAGGTGTCAGGGAGTGTTGAGTGGGAGTGTGGGGCAGAACATATTTACATTACAGATGAAAGCTGAGTGGATACACCTAAGTTCTGAGCTGTCACCTGGAGACATGTCGGCATTTAGGGGCCATGCTGCCACTGGGGACGTGCTGATCTGGATGATCTACAATGCCAACTAGGACCACGATGACTTTAGGGTCTAGGCTGTTGCCAAGGACCCTGGTTGGGGCCATGGACCCTGGTTGGGTCCGTGGTCCCACTGCAGCCTGAGTCTGTGATAGTGTCTGTGTCATGTTGCCACCATTAAACACATTGATTCCCAGGTTCTGAACCCCAACCAGTGACCTTCTTAGTGCCCAAGGGCTGTGATGCTTCTGGATCCATAGAGACCTGAGTAACATACGTCATTAACCTTGGGCCTGGGCTCTTTGCTGAGCTGCAAACACAGGCAGCACCTGAGCTGATGTCCTGTTACCATCAAAGGCAATGAAGATACCTGGGGTCATGTGGGAGTTCATGGGCAACACCGCCATTGGGTCCATGCCTATCTAAGTGACCTGTGCTGCCAACTGGGGCTATAGTGTCCTCAGCTGCCAACTAGGGCTATAGTGTTCTCAGCACCTGGACTGCTGTTAGGGGCCATGTCTAGGTCCATGGCCCTGCAGCAAAACAGTCTGTGCATGTGTTGATGTCTTGTTTTGTTCTGTTTGGTTTGTTTGTTTGTTTTGAGCAGGAAGAATAACCAGAGACTAGGACGAACTTTCTTAACAATGCCAATGAATGGACAGTTACCTGGGGAGCATCTGGAAAAACACATAAAACTAACTACATAGTCCCACAATTCAGACTTCACTAGAAACATATTCAAGGAAAGAAAAGTACAATGTGAAGCAGGGGATTAGCACACCCTAAGCTGCCATCCTCCCAGTGTAGATCATAAATCCTGGAAGCACAGATGCTTGTCGCCAACTCATGAACCCTGTGTCCCAGGAGGCAATTATAAATAAATAAAAAAAAAAACCAGCATAGCACAGCAGTTAGCAGCACCTGCTGCTCTTGCAGAGGATCAGAGGTCAGTTCCGAGCACCCACCAGGGGAATCTTACAATCCACTGTAATCCAGCTCTAGGAGATCCAGCACCCTGTTCCATCCTCCAGGGGCATCTGTATAGACACTGCACACACTCACACATGCACACACATATATAAATTCAAAAGAAAATCACTTTTGAAAGTAAAAAAAAATAAAAATGCAGAAAACTAACAGGTGTCAATGGGCTAGAAGCTGCAGTAACTCAGCCTTCCTTGTATAGAGTCACATGGGACCCTGTTGTAGTTTGCAGAGACTCACTGCTGATCTGATATAGAACTTATTGCAGCATTTACATTTATCTTTTTTCTAAACACACAAGACCATATTATTGTGAACATTAAAATAGTATTGAATATTTGATTTCCCATGTGATAAAAATCTTAATTAAATAAAGAATATTTTGGTGTGTTGTCCAAGTGAATTTCTTAGATATTCAGGACATATTTGAAAGTATATGCAGTAAGAAATGGCAGTGGAAATTCTGTAAGGATCCTCAATGGCCGACACCTAGAAGTGCTCTATGCATATTTTCTGAATGAGTGAACAAGAACAGTTATTTATAGTGAACATGGAAATTAAAAAAAACACATTCATAAGAATTATATATGGTCAAGTGTTTATTAATAAAATGTGTCAACAAAAATTTACATAATAAATCATTCAAGAAAATAAAAACAGCCTTGGAAGATTGTAGTGCATAGAGCATTTGCTATACAACCCTGGAGACATGAGTTCAAATCGCTAGAATGCAAATAGAAGCTGGGTTCATTGGTACAAGTCTACAATCCTAATGCCTCTGTGAAAAGATGGCAAGTGGAGCAGGAGAATTCCAGGAAAGTGATAAAAGATAAATAATTAATTATATTTAAAATGAGCTTGGTAGTAGTATAAATAATTTTATCACAATATGGTTTTTATTTCAATTTTCCTTATAAGTAAAGTTGAAAACACTAAGTTGTATCTTTTATCCCATATTAATTTATCCCAAATAATTGTGATTATCTGGAAGTTTTTGAAATATCTACTAAATACAGATCCTTGTTTTAGTAACAATCTATCTCTTTGCTAGTGAGATTAATTGAAACGCTATTTTTAAAATTCCCCATGACCACTAACTTTTAGATCTTTTCTGCAATATCATCACCCAGAAAAACATGCATGGAAATGATGGTCTCTCTTGGTTTCAGTACAGATAGAGCATATTGCCTCAAAATAAGCTTATATATGTGTATACATAATTTATATTGTTTAGAAAATAAGAGCTAGAATATATGTACTCCTTCAACAGTTTATATTTTGTTGCCATTGTGCTATAGTATCAATTCCATTAGTCTACACGGTGCATAAATACTCAGTCATCTCTAAATGCGGTAAGTGTAAACAATATGCCAAATGGTGTGCGGATGAGTAATGAGCATGTCCACTTCCTCTCGCTTGAAATCTGTGCTAGGAATCCTTCCAGAATTGGGGGGGGGGGGCTTTTTGTTTGTTTGTTTTTCTCTAAAAATTTCTTTGGTTATCCAGGGTCTTCTGTGGTTCCACATAAATTTTTGGATTTTTTTCTTCTATTTCTATTAGGAGAATGCAATGGGAAGTTTTGTTGAAATTGCATCAAACCTATAAATTGCTTTTCAAAGAATAGTTTCTCTCACAATATCAATTTTTCCAATCTGTAAACATGGGAGGTATTTCCATTTTTTAGTGTCTTTTTCAATGTCTTATCTAAGATTTAATGTTTTCACTATAGAGATCTTTGGCATCCTTGGTTAGGTTTATCAATAGATAGATATTTGAGGCTACTATGAACAATAGTGATCACTTTCTCAGTGTGTTTTGTATTTGTGTATAAACCATTAGAGATATTTGAAAGTCAAATTTGTATCTTGCCTCATTACTGAAACTGATAGTCATCCCTAAAAATTTTTAGCAGAATTTTGAATCTCTTAAGTATAAGACCATATCATATGCAAAGATAATCCAACTTCTTCCTTTTCTATCTGTGTTTTCTTTACTAACGATATTCTTTATTCTTGTACCAATATCCCTGATATTTTCCCTAAAACTAAAGTTCACGGAATAGTAGCTATAAAGATGTCGTGAATTAAGTCCACAGTGGTCTACACTGTTGAGTTTGAACTATGTGGGCGTTTAGTGAGAGTTAAAATACCAAGTCTAGCCAACATTAGGAACTATTTTGACATGCCTGCTTCAGCTATATTGGGAACATGACAAACTTACCCTTAAAATACACTAATGGTTTAAAAATTGCAAATTTGCTTCTTTGTTCCCTCAGCTACATATCCCTAAAAAACGCATGTGCATATAAATGCTTTTAAATGGACACACTGATGACAGTACTGTTTCCAGTAGCACTGAGCTAGGTATACGTACACCCATCATTTATTAAAAACAAAGAAAATGAACTATATTATATAATATTGTACTGCAAAATAAAGAAAGGAAGCAAACAATTTCTTTGTAAAAGCAACCTCATTGGTATATCCCTGAAGAAATTACTAGAGGATACAAGAAGTGTCTGATGGCACAGAAACAGAGAGAACTTAGGAGATTCTAGAAATGGTTACTTTGTATACCTGATGAAATGACTGTCAACCATCTATCCACGCAGACATACGTAAATTTGTGATGAATCAGGAACAAATTATAAAAATCCTCAGTATGATATATACTTAGAGCCACAATATCAGTGTATAAAGTGAACCTGGGTTACAAAATTATTTGTGAGCATCGATAATGAGCTTCTTAATTTGATATTGATCGTAGAACAAATTATGAATTTGTGTGGTCAGGTTTAGAGCCAGTCAAAAACATTATATATCATAATCTAGTTAATTCTCCAGTCAGTTATTTTTAATAACTTTATATAAGTGACAATTTTATAATCAGGTCTTCTCTGTCTCAAATAATAAAAAAAAGTCAAAAAGGAGAGTATGCAAGATGAAGGCCTGTACACTGTCATTAGGAAATCTCTCTTCAAGTTGACAGGGTCATTAATCAACATATGTGAGCCATGGTTACTTATCATTTTTCAGAGCAACTAAATCCATATCTTCCAGCTCACATTTAACCACTATACTCTCAGGGATTTTACTGAATTTTTTGTTAGAATTAAGATTGGGAATAGATCTGTGGAAGTCTTTCTGTCTTATGAAACAAGGACTGAGTTTTAAAAGGAAGCTGTTATTTTAGATTCTTCTGTTGAGAGTACTCTGTTTAAATTATACTCCATTTTTTATTTGTTCTTTTGATGGCTAATTTCTTGAGTTCTTTATATAATTTGGAGATGAGACCTCTGTCTGATATGGGGTTGGTGAAGATCTTTTCCCATTCTGTAGGCTACTGATTTGTCTTGCTGACCGTGTACCTTGCTGTACAGAAGCTTTTTCAATTTTAGGAGATCACATTTATTAATGGTTTCTCTCTTGTCTGTGCTACTGGGGTTATATTAGGAAGTGATCTCCTGAGCCAGAGCATTCATACTTGCCACTTTCTCTTCTATGAAATCAGTGTGACTCACTATATGTTGAGGACTTTGAACCATTTGGATCTAAAATGGCTGAAAGACACTTAAGGAAATGCTCAACATCCTTAGTCATCAGAGATATGCAAATCAAAACTACTCTGAGATTCCATCTTATACCTGTAAGAATGGCCAAGATCAAAAAACACTGATGATAACTTATGCTGGAGAGGTTTTTTTTTTTTTTTGAAAGTAATTTTATTAAATTATAAAGAGTTTCCATTTACGCCCCTCCTCCCAACGCCCTCCCACTCCCCCCTCCCTCTTCTCCTCCCTCTTTGTCCCCAAGGGCAGTCAGGGTCTCCTGCCCTGTGGGAAGTCCAAGTTCCTCCCCCCTCCCTCCAGGTCCAGGAAGGTGAGCATCCAAACAGACTGGATCCCAAAAATCCAGTATATGCAGAGGAAACCAGTCCCAGTGTCATTGTCAATGGCTTCTCAGTAAGACTGCAGGCCAGCCACATTCAGAAAATCCGGCCACATTCAGAGAATCTGGTTGGATCACATGCTCGTTCAGTCACGGTCCATCTGGCCTTGGTAAACTCTCATTAGATCCGACCCCTTGTATCAGTGGGTGATAGTATCCCTCGCAGTCCTTCGTCATTTTCTTCCTTCCATTTGGATCTTGGGGGGCTCAGTTCGGTGCTCCAACGCGGGCCTCCATCTGTATCGTCATCCAATGCCAGATGAGGGATCTATGGTGATAAGCAAAATATTCATCAGTATGGTCACGGGCCAAGGCCGGTTCAGGCACCCCCTCCTCTGTCCAGAGAACAATCTGGGGATCTCTCCTTGGACCTGGGATCCCATATATAATCAAGTTTCCTGTAAACTCTAATATGACTCCCTTAGTTGAAATATATTCTTCCCTGATCCCACATTCATCCTTCCTCCCTTCCCCCCATCCCGGTCAACAGAGCTTTCTCCATTCCTCCCCCACTCCCTTCTCTCTAACCCTCTCCCCTTCCAACAACCCTCCCACCCCCCCCCCCATGCACCCAAGGTTACCTGGGACTCTTGACTATTTCCTACCTCCTGGCGGATAGCTAAAAAATCTTCATCAGGTTCGTCTTCTTATTTAGCTTCTCTAGGATCACGAATAATAGGCTCAAAGACCTTTAACTATGGTTAGAATCCACTTATGAGTGAATACATACCATATTCCTCTTTTTGGGTCTGGCTTACCTCACTCAGTAGAGCGTTTTCTATGTCCATCCATTTGCATGCAAAATTCAAGATGTCATTATTTTTTACCGCTGAGTAAAACTCTAATGTGTATATGTTCCACACCTTCTTTAACCATTCTTCTATTGAGGGGCACCTAGGCTGTTTCCAGGTTCTGGCTATTACAAATAGTGCTGCTATGAACATAGTTGAACAAATGCTTCTGTAGTATGTTTGGGCATCTCTAGGGTATATTCCCAAGAGAGGAATTGCAGGGTCCTGAGGGAGGTTGACTCCCAGTTTCCTGAGAAACCGCCACACTGATTTCCAAAGTGGCTGCACAAGTTTGCATTCCCACCAACAATGGATGAGTGTTCCCCTCATTCCACATCCTCTCCAGCATAGGCTATCATTGGTGTTTTTAACTTTAGCTATTCTGACAGGTGTAAGATGGTATCTCAAAGTGGTTTTGATTTGCATTTCCCTGATCGCTAAGGAGGTTGAGCATGACCTTAAGTGTCTTCTGGCCATTCGACGTTCATCTGTTGTGAATTCTCTGTTCAGATCAGTACCCCATTTTTTAATTGGGTTAATTAGAGTTTTAGTGTCTAGTTTCTTGAGTTCTTTGTATATTCTGGAGATCAGACCTTTGTCTGATGAGGGGTTGGTGAAGATCTTCTCCCAGTCAGAAGGCAGCCTTTTTGTCTTACTGACAGTGTCCTTTGCTTTACAGAAGCTTCTCAGTTTCAGCAGGTCCCATTTATTCATTGTTTCTCTTATTGTCTGTGCTACTGGGGTCCTACTTAGGAAGTGGACTCCTGTGCCTATATCTTGTAGAGTACTTCCCACTTTCTCTTCTATCAGGTTCAAAGTGGACAGATTGATGTTGATGTCTTTAATCCATTTGGACTTGAGTTTTGTGCATGGTGATATATATGGATCTATTTTCATTCTTCTACAGGTTGACATCCAGTTATGCCAGCACCATTTGTTAAAGACGCTTTCCTTCTTCCATTGTATACCTTTAGCTCCCTTGTCAAAAATTAGGTGTTCATAGGTTTGAGGGTTAGTATCTGGGTCTTCTATTCGATTCCATAGGTCGACTTCTCTGTTCTTATGCCAATACCAAGCTGTTTTCAATACTGTAGCTCTGTAATAGAGTTTGAAGTCAGGGATAGTAATGCCTCCAGAAGTTCCTTTATTGTATAAGATTGTTTTGGCTATCCTGGGTTTTTTGTTTTTCCATATAAACTTGATTATTGCTCTCTCAAGGTCTGTGAAGAAGTTTGATGGGATTTTGATGGGGATTGCATTGAATCTATAGATTGCTTTTGGTAGAATTGCCATTTTTACTATGTTGATTCTCCCAATCCAAGAGCAGGGGAGGTCTTTCCATTTTCTGGTATCCTCCTCAATTTCTCTTTTCAAAGGCTTAAAGTTCTTGTCAAATAGGTCTTTCATATCCTTGGTTAGAGTAACCCCAAGATATTTTATGGTGTTTGTGGCTATCGTGAAAGGTGATGTTTCTCTGATTTCCCTCTCCATTTCTTTATCCTTTGTGTATAGGAGTGCCACTGATTTTTTGGAGTTGATCTTGTATCCTGCCACGTTACTAAAGGTGTTTATCAGCTGTAGGAGTTCTTTGGTAGAGTTTTTGGGGTCGCTTATGTACACTATCATATCGTCAGCAAATAACGAAAGTTTAACTTCATCCTTTCCAATTCGAATCCCCTTGATCCCCTTATGTTGTCTTATTGCTATTGCTAGAACTTCAAGCACTATATTGAAGAGGTATGGAGAGAGTGGACAGCCTTGCTGTGTTCCTGATTTTAGTGGAAAGGCTTTGAGTTTCTCTCCATTCAATTTGATGTTAGCTGTCGGCTTGCTGTATATTGCTTTTATTATATTTAGGTATGATCCTTGTATCCCCAGTCTCTCCAACACCTTTATCATAAATGGGTGTTGAATTTTGTCAAACGCTTTTTCAGCATCCAATGAAATGATCATATGATTTTTTTCTTTCAGTTTATTTATATGATGGATTACATTGATAGATTTACGTATGTTGAACCATCCCTGCATCTCTGGGATGAAGCCTACTTGATCATAATGGATGATTTTTCTAATGTGTTCTTGGATTCGGTTTGCCAGTATTTTATTGAGAATTTTCGCATCGATGTTCATGAGTGAGATTGGCCTGTAATTCTCTTTCTTGGTTGTGTCTTTGTGTGGTTTTGGTATTAGGGTAACTGTAGCTTCATAAAAGGAGTTTGGCAGTGACTTTTCTTTTTATATATTGTGGAATACATTAAGGAGTATAGGTATTAGCTCTTCCTGGAAGTTCTGGTAGAATTCTGCATTGAAACCATCTGGTCCTGGGCTTTTTTTGGTAGGAAGATTTTTGATAACAGCTTCTAGTTCTTCACGACTAACAGGTCTATTTAGATTGTTCACCTGGTCTTGGTTCAACTTTGGTATATGGTACTTATCTAAAAAAATGTCCATTTCTTTTACATTTTCCAACTTTGTGGCATATAAACTTTCATAGTAAGATCTAATGATTCTCTGAATTTCCTCTGTGTCTGTGGTTATGTCCCCCTTTTCATTTCTGATCCTATTAATTTGCAAGTTCTCTCTCTGCCGTTTGATTAGTTTGGATAGGGGTTTGTCAATCTTGTTAATTTTCTCCAAGAACCAGCTTTTTGCTTCATTGATTCTTTGAATTGTTTTCTGTGTTTCTATTTTGTTGATTTCAGCCCTCAGTTTGATTATTTCCAGTCTTCTACTCCTCCTGGGTAAATCAGCTTCTTTTTTTTCTAGAGCTTTCAAGTGTGTTGTTAAGTCTCCAATGTGTGCTTTCTCTGTTTTCTTTAGGTGGGCAATTAGTGTTATGAACTTTCCTCTTAGCACTGCTTTCATTGTGTCCCATAGGTTTGAATACGTTGTGTCTTTGTTTTCATTATATTCAAGGAAGACTTTAATTTCTTTCTTTATTTCTTCCTTGACCCAGGGGTGATTTAGTAGTTGACTGTTCAACTTCCATGAGTTTGTTGGCTTCCTGGGGGTACCATTGTTGTTGAATTCTAATTTTAATCCATGGTGATCTGACAAGACACAGGTGGTCACTAATATTTTTTTGTATCTGTGGAAGTTTGCTTTGTTACCAAGTATGTGGTCAATTTTCGAGAAGGTTCCATGAGCTGCAGAGAAGAAGGTATACTCTTTCCTATTTGGGTGGAGTGTTCTATAGATGTCTGTTAAGTCCATTTGATTCAGTACCTCCAGTAAATCTCTTATTTCTCTGTTAGGTTTCTGTCTGTTTGACCTGTCCATTGGTGAGAGAGGAGTGTTGAAGTCTCCTACTATTAGTGTGTGTGGTTTGATGACTGCCTTGAGTTCTAGAAGAGTTTCTTTTACATATGTGGGTGCCTTTATATTAGGGGCATAGATATTCAAGATTGAGACTTCTTCCTGATGAATTGTTCCTGTTATGAGTATGAAATGTCCATCTCCATCTCTTCTGATTGATTTTAGTTTGAAGTCGATTTTGTTAGATATTAGAATGGCCACACCCGCTTGTTTCTTAGGTCCATTTGCTTGGAAAACCTTTTCCCAACCCTTTACTCTGAGTAGGTGTCTGTCTTTGTGATTGAGGTGTGTTTCTTGTAGACAGCAGAATGTTGGATCCTGTTTTCGTATCCAATCTCTAAGTCTGTGCCTCTTTATAGGTGAGTTGAGACCATTGATATTAAGTGATATTAATGACCAGTGATCGATGACTCCGGTCATTTTTTTGGGTAGTAGCGTGTATGTGTTTTCCTTCTTTGAGTTGTGCTTGTGAAGGGTCGCTAGATGTCTGAGTTAATGTAGGCAGTGTTGGGAATGTTGGATTCCTTGGGTTGTGATTTTCCTTCTAGTATTCTCTGTAAGGCTGGATTAGTAGCTACGTATTGTTTAAATTTGTTTTTATCCTGGAATATCTTGTTTTCTCCGTTGATAGTGAACAATAGCTTGGCTGGGTAAAGTAGTCTGGGTTTGCATCCATTGTCTCTTAGTTTCTGCAGTACCTCTATCCAGGACCTTCTGGCTTTCATGGTTTCCATCGAGAAGTCTGGTGTAAGTCTGATAGGTTTACCTTTATAAGTTACTTGACCTTTTTCCTTTGCAGCTCTCAATATCCTTTCTTTAGTCTGAATGCTTTGTGTTTTGATTATTATATGACGAGGGGATGTTTTTTTCTGATCCAGTCTATTCGGTGTTCTGTATGCTTCTTGAACCTTCATAGGAATATCGTTCTTTAGGATGGGAAAGTTTTCTTCTATAATTTTGTTGAGTATATTTTCTGGATCTTTGAAATGCAATTCTTCTCCTTCTTCTACTCCTATTATTCTTAGATTTGGTTTTTTTATTGTGTCCCACAGTTCCTGAATGTTTTGTGATGAGAATTTGTTGGATTTGCTGTTGCTGGAGAGGTTTTTAAGTAAAGGGAACACTCCTGATTGCTGGTGGGAGTGCAAGCTGGTACAGCCCTTTTGGATATCAGTATGGTAATTTCTCAGAAAATTAGGAAACAACCTTCCTCAAGACCCAGCATTATCACTTTTGGGTATATATCCAAAAGATGGTCAATCGTGCCACAAGGACATGTGCTCAGCTATGTTCATAGCAGCGTTGTTTGTCATAGCCAGAACCTGGAAACAACCTAAATGTCCATTGACCAAAGACTGGATAAGGAAAATGTGTTACATTTACACAATGGAGCACTACACAACATAAAAATAATAAATGACATTTTAAAATTTGCAAGCAAAAGAATGGAGCTAGAAAACATTGTACTGAGTGAGGTAACCCAGACCCAGAAAGACAGTTATCATATGTACTTACTCATAAGTGGTTTTAAACATAAATCAAAGAAAGCCAGTCTACAATTTACAATCCCAGAGAACCTAGACTACAACGAGGACCCTAAGAACAATGAGGTTCTATTCTACATGGCAAGTAGAAAAAGACAAGATCTCCAGAGTAAATTGGGAGCATGAGGACCACGAGAAAGAATTGAAGGGGAGAGGAGAGAAAGAGAGAGGAGCAGAGAGAGAAATATGTATAGCTCAATAAAATCAATTAAAAAAAGAAAAGCAAAAAAAAAAAAAAACGCTGTTATAACCCACTACCACTACCTCTTCTCTCCATTGTAGAGATAGCACCGTGCTTTTTGGCCTGTTCCCTTTTTCTTCCACTTATCCAAAACACAGTGGCAAGATTCTGAAGAAGTAATTTTGTGTTCCTATTCTGCAAATTTATCAGTCCTTTGTTTTCAGTATTTATGACTTGGGTCCATGATGCTGTGGTGTTTCCTCTTTTTGTCATTCTTGCTAAAGCTTTGATACATATTTAAAAGATCTAAGATTGTGTATATGAATAATGTCAGTCCTCTCGGATATAATCTCAATTTGTTTGCATTTAAGAAGCTAACGCAGCCACATCGTTTTCACAGCATTGCAGCTATCTGGGAGGTAACTCCTTGTCCTCAATTGTCAGTTTTATTGCTCCCAGGGTTATATAAAAACTTATTCTTGTTATAGATATCTAAAATAGAAGATAGTCTTTCTTTTTGCCATGCAATCATACCCACGGTCCTACATCTTCACGATCTTTTATCTTAAAAAATTTTTTCATGTTCATTTTTCATACAATTTCACATAGGCATAATTAAGTTGTCAATATTTTAGGAATACTTTATGGCATGCTATTTTCTCATGCTTTTTGTTGCATCAGTTGTATGGGCTCAGCTCTCTTCCCTGTCTACAGTGACAAGAATCTGCTCTTAATTGAGGTCTACTTACCCGCCTCCTCAGAGAACCTGCCTCCTCAGAGATCTTCACAGCCATGTGAATTCTGCTGTAAATAGAGTCTGAGTTCATTCACAAGCTCCTTTAGCACATCCTAAGATGTCTGTTCTATTTGTTGTTCATCAGTGAGGTAATTCTCAATTATATTCTTACACTTTCTGTTTTCCTGAAATATCACACTTTAATAACTTTTCTTCTGTCTTGCGTCCACTTACATTTGATGTAACATGCTAACATTAGGTAATCTTTCCAATATTCTGAAGAATCAGATCAACTTAGTTTTAATGTTGAAGGACAGTTTGCCTCTGCTTATTTAAATGTTGATATTCTGTGCATGTCAGTGTGGTTAGCAGTTTTTGTCAACTTGATACAATCTAAGATTGTCTGAACAGAGGGGTATTAAATTTAGAGAAAGCCTCCATCACCATGGCATGTTGGCAAGTGTGTACATTTTCTTGATTAATGATTGATGTAGCAGGGTCTAGCACACTGTGGGAAGGTAGTCCTGGGTTATATGAGCAAGCTGAGAAAGTCATGGGGAGCAAGCAAGCAAACAGTGCTACCTAAAGGCTTCTGCTTCAGTTCCTGCTTCCAGGTTCCTGTCTTAAGTTCCTCAGTGATGAATTGGGATCAGGGATGAATAAGTCAAGTTAACCTTTTCCTTCTCTAGGTTGCCTTAGGTCATAATATTTATCAGGCAGTAAAAAGCACATTAAGACACTGTCTAAGTGTGAATGTTACTTACAGGAGCTTTTCCCCTCAGGATATTTTCTTCTAATTTCTAAGAACCCCCTCACTTTTTTTTTTAAAAAGAAATCCTTTTATTGTCTACCTATAAAAATTTTACTGCTTCTTGACGTAAATGATAACTTTTGTTACATATAAAGAACAACAGTGTTTGTTTTTGTATTTGAGAAGTTAAAATGTGTTTTTCCCATGCTTCTTGATAACTGATACATGAAGATATTAATTTGACATTAGGACATTCATTTTTTTCCCCTATGGTTTGGATTCTGATTTTCACATTCTTTCTGTGAATACACATGCATGTGCACGCACGTGCGCATGCGCGCGCGCACACACACACACACACACACACACACACACACACGCTTTGAACCAATCTCTATCATCTTCCACCCCCTTTTATTCTCTCTTGTTCTCCCTCATGGAAAGAAAAAGCAAACTTACATTCTTACATTGCTGGCCCTCTCTGCCTTTGTCTGACAACACCATCAGGAAATTTGAAGTCCAGTCGCCTGCCAATGGGTTTTATTTCAGGAGACATGTCTGTTTCCACCTTCAAGAGCCAGTAGCCTTCTAGAAGCCACGTTGCCAAGTAAATAATCTTATTTTTTTCTCTTTTTAGCAAAACGTGTTAAATCTGGACTGCGCTTGGTCTCGGGCATCCTGACTATGAAGCACACGGTTAACTCACATTCACCGTTCACCGATGTTTTGTGAGAGCTGAGAAATATCCCACCTTAGTGTGCAGCGCTCAGGCCCTCATTCAGCAGGCCTCAGCACCAGCCCAACTCTTGCTTTGCATGTTCAGTACATTTCCCGTGCATGGAGATGCTTATCTTACTTTTGATCCTGGCTATGTCTTTCCAATTTTCTTTTTATCTATCTTATCAAAAAAATATTGTATTTTTAGAGCAAAACGGGGACCTGAAAGCCTGAACTCATAATGCTGTCTTGCCTGGAGACTGTTTTTCAATTTATTCTTTTCATCTGATACGTATTTCTTGACCAGTTATTAAAGGTTGTTCTCTCCTTAATTGAAAATTTCTTCACTGTTTTTTTTCTAAATTAGAAACTAGATTTATATAGACTCTGATGACGTCACAGGACACTAGTGTGAGTGCCCTGTGTGCTCCTGAGCCATTTTTCACTGGAAAAGGTTCTCCATGCCCTCTCTTGACCCTCCCATGCAGTTCCTCACTCCTCTCAGGGGTACTGATTTACAAATAGCTAAGCAAAGTATCTGCCACCTGAGTTCAGAGGGCTGACATCGTCTGTATTAGTTACTCCACCGTAAACTCTAGACAAGTGAGGGTCATCTGGGAAGAGAGGATGTCAGCTGAGAAAATGCATCCATCACATTGAACTGTGGGCAAGTCTGTTGGTCATTTTTTTTTATTAATGATTGATATAGGAGGACCCAACTCATTTTGCATGGTGCCAAAGCACACCATACAGTCCGAGTACTGATTTCATACATTTCTCCAGGGTCTCTATTGATATTGGAGGTCCTTCTGTATATGTGCTGCTCTAATTGTTTAGTGAATAAATCTGTTTCGGCCAATGGCTTAACAGAGTAAAACCAGGAGGCACTTTCAAACAGAGATATAGAAAGAGAGTAGGCAGAGTCAGATAGATGCCATGTAGCTGCCAAAGGGAAAGGATGCCAGTCACCCGATGAGGAAACAAGACTTGTACAAAATGAGGTAATGCCATGAAATTGTGGTGATACATAGATTAATACAAATGGGTTTATTCAAGACATAAAAACTAGCTAAAAATATGCTTGAACCATTGCCCAAACAGTGTTGCAATTAATATAGTTTTGTGTGATTGTTTGGGTCTAGGCTGTCAGGAAACAAATAAGCAGTCTCAGTTTACAATATCTGAATCTGTCTTTATTGCACACCTGTAATTGTTTTCTGACCAGGAGCACCTTTTTTAATGCTAAGTGAACATGACTAGGACCAACTCTACAACCGTGCCTTTTGCTCCACCCTGTCCAATATGGCGGAGTTATACTCCCTGCCTCTGTGAACCATGCTCACTGCCCCAGCTCCAGGGACACAGCAGGTCTATGTAACCATTAAGCAATTTGTAACATTATGCTCACAGACCCCCACTTATGTACTCTATAGCAGCACCTTCCAAAAGAGCCAGAGTCATTCAAAAGCTGTTCTTGATGTCAGCATTAACCAGGAAGTTTTTTCTTAAAGAAGCCATGCCTCTGCTTGTGGCCAGCAAACAGAGCCTATCTGGGAAGAAAATGCTACCAAGAAGCTACTACGCTTGACTCCCATTATTGTGGGTCGACAAGCCCTCTTTTTGATGCTTTCTTAGACATTTTTAGGTCGTATTGGATCTATGCACCCACATTAGACATCATTTTGTAAATGGAGACTGCTCATTTGTTTCCTGACCGTGCTGACACAAATAATAAACAGAAACTATATTAATTACAACACTGCTTGGCCAGTAGCTTAGGTAAGTTTCTAACTAGCTAAATTAACCCATTTTTATTATTCTGTACATTGCCAAGAGGCTGTGACTTACTCAGTAAGGTTCCAGTGTCTGTTTCCTTCAGCAGCAGCGTGGTATCTACTCTCTCCCTGTATCTCTTCTAGTCTGGATATATTTTGCCCTGCCATAGGCCAACTTTTTTATTAACCAAGAAGAGCAACACGTATACAGAATAACATTCCACATCGCTCTATCATAATTAATCCCTCAATCCCCATAGACTGAATACAAACTCAATGTGCTTTTAGTGTAAAAAGTGTCTGCATACACACAAACACACACACACGTGCCCACTCTGGGGAGACAGAGATGAGGCTGGCTGAACGCTAGAAGGAAGGGCACAAAACAAGAGTTCCAAATGCTTATTGAAGGAACATTGGAAGGTTATGACGTTAGCACATGGGTTTTGACATACTGCAGCAGTATACAAGTTACTTAGTAGTTAGGCAAAACTTTCTTAAATCTTAGATACTTATGACTATTCAGCATCAGCATCTCTGCCTCCTCTCCTTCCCACTTCTTCTTCATACACTCGTTAACCTTACTCCTTCAGTGTGCACTCAGATCACTTCTGACCTGTTACGGGGGGACAGAACAGACACTTCTTCCCAATATGCTTTTTTGGGACTTTTGTGATCTAAAATGAATCATTCCTAATCTGTGAATCGATAGAGGTTACAAGTTTCACAAGCCAAATAAACCAAGTAATCAACTTCCTCAAATTACATGCTTGATAGATCAAAGAGAAACGGCAAGCTTGATATTGATCTTTCCACCATGTTCCTTGGGAAACTGACTTTTGCTTGCCTTGAGTTAATCACCTGTTCTCTCCACACTTGCATCTGCTAAAAATAAAAATAAGTAAGTTTTACTTACCTTTTCCTTTCTTGAGATATTTGTTTCCTTTAAAGTTGACAGTAAATTCCTTCTTGTTAAAAGTAATGAGATAAATTGGACTGAGTAGCTGTGTGTTAATTGCCTACTTACCGAAAAGCAATGTGGCAAAAATGGCTAAATAAAGAAAATTTATTTTGGAGTATTCATTAGTGAGTCACAGGAAAAATGTTTTCACTAATCAATGGAACATATTGCTTCCTCTATGCTCTTTATATTAATTGCTTGTTGATTTCATTGGCAAAATCATTATATTGCTTTGTGAAATATATAGATAGACCTTTCCTAATGCAATTAGCAATGCATTTCTTCAAGGGTTGAAACTCTTCAGCTAATAAGAAAATATAACTGGATATGTTGGCACATGTTTATAAACCTAGACTTGGGAAGTAGTCGCAGGAAGGTTGTGAGTTCAAGTTACATAACCAGTTTGAGACTACATGGGCTACATAAAACCTTCCCTCAAAATCCTGCCTGTAAAAGAAAATGTACTCATTTTTTGACCGAGCACATTATCATTCTAAAAATATATCTGTGACTCCCAAATTTATTTCACAGAATTCTAGGAACAGGTAGATGATTTTTAGCCATAAGAAATATAGGAACTAAACTTGGATATAAAGTCAACACGTAGATAATAAGCAAGTATAAACCCAGGGCAAGTAACACACTGATGATGCACGGACTAACAGAGACACGTCAAATAAAGCTTTGGCAGACTAGAATTCTCAGCTTGCAAATTTTAGCCTGAGCAGTGGCATGAATGAGTTTATTAGATAAGAAATACGTTGGAGATGAATACCTGAGGCAGATGAAAAAATTATGAAGAAAACAGAGATGCCAAGTCATGGCCCAATCTCAATGAAGGCGATCACTAATCCTTCAGAGAGCTCTGAGACACAGAGCTTTAGTAAGTCACAGCAGGTACCAGCCCTTGATGGCCCCAGGAAGCAGTCACACCATTTGAGCAGAAAAGGAAGGGGCATTAACTTGGGAAACTTTCTCTTTAGATTATTTTCAAGAAGTTCCTGAAGAGCAATTACCCCCAAATTCTGTGTTCTCCGGGGTTTCTCAAAACTAAGAAAGTGAGCTCCCCTGGAGTAAGGGAAGGCCTGGAGGGCTCTTCAGAGCATTCACTCTGTGGAACACCTTGTGAAGGGAGCATTCTGATACTTAGGTAAAGATTTGCCTGGCTAAGTTGAGGGAGGACTTGTGGATGTGTTGATAATATGTTCTGGTTGTGTCTCCTCCATGTGATGGCAGGAGGCTAAGCTCTGGAAAGAGTAGAGATAATTTAAAGGTAAATGGATGAGATAGTTTGGGTATATTTTGCGAAGATTACTCTGTTAAATGCTGTCTGAAGGTAGGAGACTAAGAACTGACAAGCAATTGTGACATATCACACAGACACACACGCATGCATGCACACACATACATTCTATACCTAGTAATAAGCAGATAACATACCATATATATATATATATATATGTCTTTTCTAAATATCTTGATGTATTAGATACAGGGAATTTTAAAATTTTTAATGAAAAGAAAATAATTCTATATTTTTTAAAAATTAAGTGACCTCATTTCCCTTTTCCAACCCTTCCTATTCACCACTCCCTATTCCATCTTTCTCTAATTCCCTGTTTACTTTAACTGTTATTCCAAACAGTACCACCCAGTAAGTCAGTAAATGTTATTTATATACATGTTTTCAGGACTGACCACTTAGTATTGAACAATCTCTCCTTTTCTCAGCATTCCTTAGTTTCCTGTTGTTTTATGTTTGGGGTTGGGGCCACATGAGGTTTGCCCCTTGCACACTAGCATGTCTATTAGTGTCACCCTGGTCATTAATGGCATTTGTTAATTAATTCGTCTTTTGAAACCTTTCAAATGTAAGTATTGTATTACAGCACTGTCAAGTGTTGATAGCGCTTTTTGTCATCCCCCTACCACCACCACACACACCTGGTCCCAAAGCCGTTCAATCCCAAAGAAACATAGGGAGGCCTACATTAATTATAAACTGATTGGCCTATTAGCTCAGGTTTCTTAGTAACTAATTCATACATCTTGCTATAACCCATAATTCTTGTCTGTGTTAGTGATGTGGCTTGGTACCTTTTATCAGTGAGGCATTTTCATCAACATTCACAGTCTAAACACATTTTCGTTAGAACATAGCCACACTACCTTTACAGAATGTGCTAGATTGCTGTATTCTAATAGAATTAAACTAATTGTAGGAGCAATGGCATAACCTGCACAGCCTGAAATATTCAGTATCCAGTCTGTAATGGGAAAGGCACCTGGCTCAAGAATTAGTCTCCATCAATTACTGTTCAATGCGTAAAGTAGAAGACTCAGGGTTCTCTATGTTTAGTCTTTCATCTTGATGCTATCATAGCCCCACAGTATGCTACTTTATATACTTTATTTAGCATGTATTGGCACACTGAACCATCCCTAGCCTATTTCTTTATGTATGTAGATATTCTAATAACAAACAATCCAAAACTGTCTATTTTATCTTTTTAGCAATATAAACAGACATGTGATCAGTTGTTACAGCTTTTAAAATAAGTATTATTGGGTTACTTTATTTTAAAGGTTGTTTTTGGCGAGTATAGAAAGTTCTCATGAAGACTTTTCAGTTTCTTTCCCTCTTGCTGTTAGTATTCAGTTCCATTGCTTTTTTTGGCCTGTATTGTTTCTAATGAAAAGTTTCTGCCCTTTAAGGATATTGCAGATTTTATCTTTAACATTTTTTTCTAGCAGTGATGAAAGAGTACACTTATATGTTTTTATTTGTGCTTATTCTGCGTGGATTTAATAAACTCTCAGTTATTTGTACTTAATAACTTTCAAACATTTTTTCCAACACATATACATTGTCCCAACTAGATAGTTGGTAGTCATCCCATAAGCTTCTTCCTATTTTCCACTTCTAAGCATAAATTTGGCAGGTGGGTATCAGCATGTGTTCAATAATATTTTTCTCTGATTTTTGTTAGTTATAATCATAACAACTGCCTGAAACAACTAGCCAATTAGAGAATTTCTTATTGGAATACAGTTTTCAGGATCTCAGTTCATGATTAACTAGCCTTGTTATTTGAGGTCTACAGTGGCTCATCATGGTTTCATCATGTCATGAAACAAAGGTATTCATGTTATGTTAACTGAGAAATGAAGAGGAGAGAGGAAAGTGTCCCAATATCATCCTCAAGGGTACACTACCAATGACCAATGTATCTCCCAATTACTCCAATGTCTTAAGGTATCAATCAGAACCACTAGTGGCACATAATTGGGCAAAGGTTTCAAACACAGGGATCTTTGGAGAATGTTTAGTATCCAAAGTATAGTTGGATCCAATCTTCAATGAAGATAGAGAAGTAGTCTTCTAATTTTATACATATATATGTGTGTGTATAAATATACATATATATGTATGAGTTCTAAAGTTTCTATTATATTCTCTTTTAATATTTTTTATCCTATAATTATTTTCTACTTCCTTTTAAAATTTTTATGTGTATTCTTTAAAAAACATTACTATTTTTTAATAATTAACAAGTTTTCATCTGATAATTATTATTATATCTGTCATTCTGAGATCCATTTCTGCATAGTGACTTTTCTCTGGCTGCGACTCCTATTTTCCTGCTTCTCCAAAGACCTAGTGGTTTGAATTTATAGTGGACATTATAAATGTCATTGTTGTTGGATTTTTTTAATTTTAATGGCCTAGCATGACTTAAAGTTGTTTTCTGATTCATCAAGGAGTTTATTTATGTATTTAGCTGACTTTCAGTAACGTCTGTTCAACTATAATGACTAGCCCTTATTCCATCACCATCATCATCATCATCATCATCATCATCATCATCATCATCAATGAACTATGGCATCCCTACTTCTAATGGATGACCTTCTTGTGATTGCTACTGCTTGATTAGTTTTGCTCAGCAAGAACTTCCATTCTGATCTGGTGTGTAATCAAATTCTTCCACCCTGTGCAACACCTGGGTGTTCATCTCAGAACTTCATTTAACCAATCCTCTGGAATGTTGGCCTGAAAATATACATTTGATCTACCATACAGGCTTCATAAATACTTATGGTGATTTTTCAATGATCTTTCTCTACAAAGCCACTTCCTTTCTGAGCCTCTGCCCAGTGGTTTCCAGTTTCCTCAGTAGCTGTAAACTTGTTCTGCCTCTGCCCCAGAGACACTCTTAAACTCTTATTGGATCTTCTTCTCATGTCATCGTCTGGGAAGGAAATCATGTACAAATCTGGAAAATAACATGGCTCGCCACACTTATTCATCCTCTTATGTGTGCCAGATTTCAGTCCTCAGACTAGTCTTTGCACATTTGTTCAGTTTTCTTAGTTGCTTCAAAAGCTGCTTTACTATCATTCAAAGCAATATATATTCCAAGTAAACAAACACTGTTAAAAACATACCACATCACTGGCTATCCTCAGAGAATAGATTATATTCTCTGTCTTTAAATCTTTTATTTGGAAAATAATAAATATATTTTGATATGCTTTGTCTTGGATAATTTGCCAAAATCCATCAATTATTCTCTTCAGCATCTCTAAACGCCAAACCTTCTCTGCCACACTTTCTGTTATTTACTTGTAGGCAGTCACAGATAGGACCAGAATTTGAATCTTTAAATCTCTGTTAACTCTATTTGACTTCAAAAAATTCTCCATTCTTTCTATTTGCTGGTCAAGTATCACATTTTAGTAAAGACAGTTAATTTTTTCCAGTGTCTCAAATAATTTATATGACATGTGGCTATCAAGTAACATTGCCTTTATTACCAAGTAACAGTATCCGTTTCTAATATTAGTACTTCATTTCCAACATACCTCACCTCTCATGAGTCCAAAGCTTTAATATGCAGTTGTAATTTATTTTAAGAAATGGGGCATCTACAGGCTTTGATTCTGAACTTCTTAAAACAAACCATATTTGAAAGTGGTTATAATTGAGTTTTGTTTTGTTTATATTTTACTAAATGATAAAGCCTCACATGAGGAAAAGGAAAAACATAACTGCATGTTTTTTTCTTATGGTTGTAACAGAAGAGTTCATGGCAAATTGATCAACCCTCAGTCAATTAGACTTTGACATATACTAATAAGATCTAATTGAGGAATTATGAAGACATTTGCTCAGGAGAAAATGAGCACATAATTACACCATAAAGAGGTTAAAGAACCAATGTTACCCAGCTGGAGGAATATTAGTTGAAGTCCCAATGGCATCTATAAAGGATACTTCATAATATATCTGTGAAATATAGCACTAAAAAGGCCAATTAAGATATGTAGAATAATCCATTTTTAATTGTAAGAGTTCAATTTTAAACTTCCATTTTCCCCTTTGCCTCTGTCGATTTCAGGTGCTGGGGGATGGTCTCCATCAGACAGTGACCACTATCAATGGCTTCAGGTTGATTTTGGCAACCGGAAACAGATCAGTGCCATTGCAACCCAAGGAAGGTATAGCAGTTCTGACTGGGTGACACAGTATCGGATGCTCTACAGTGACACTGGGAGAAACTGGAAACCCTATCATCAAGATGGGAATATCTGGGTGAGTCACTATCAAAAATGCATGGATGCAGAACTGAATAGAAAATATGTGAAAATGGGAGAGGATTCACATGGGTTGTTCATAGTCGCAAATATTTGTCTATGAAAACCATTGGAAGTCTACTAATTAACCAATTAATTAACTAATGCAGTTTTGGTCATTAAGGACCATTTTATTAAGCTGCAAATGCAAATCCAAATCATAGATCAGTCAGTCTCTGTCTTGATAAAGCATTTATATCACCTGAAGAACTGTTAATATATAAATACACCAGTCACACCTGGACCAACCAGGATCAGGTCTATAAAAATCCAATTAAAAAATGGTATTTCAAACCATCATTACAGATCTATACAAACTTTCTCTTATTCCATTGTAAACAAATTATAAAATTTTATCCATGTACTCTGAAAATATTTCAGCTGATTGCAAAATTATGTTTTCAACCAAATAGACATCATATTTGAATAAATTATAGATGAACTATTTTAGTTTATCAAACTATATTTTTTTACATCTACAATAAAAATCAAGAAAAACAACAAGTATGAAACAGAAAGAAGGGAATGGTAGAGAATCGGCTCATGGTATTAGCCTGATAAGTGGATACTTTCAACTTTTCAGGGCTCACTTACTGGAAATAGATATTTTTTTAAAAGTCCAAAATGTTCATGTGAGTTTCTAAAGTTGAGAGTTCATTGGATTTCATATTCATTACCACATGAGTGGCCAAAACTGGCAACCATACTGTGAACTAGGCACGTGATCTCTAGATAATGGTAAATATGTCTCCCCAAGAAGGATTGTAGAAACAACTCATCTCAGGCCAAGCTATCTATCAATAGTACCTATGTATTGTAACTTACGGAAAACACATTAAAAGGAAAATAACCCTTTAATGAGAAGTTTTCATTACCTGCTGAAGATAACCCAAAGCCTCAGGCATAAGTTATAGAAATGTGATGTTCAACCACAAACATTAAAAAAATGGCGGTACTAATCTACTTATGTATGCATTAAAACAAAAGTATAGTGGCTAGTTATATGTAGTGATTTTAGAGTCTTGATTTGCTTTGATGGTGGATAGCAGTCAGGCTTAGTCACAAGAGGACTGGAGGCAGATATGTTAGAAAGGTAAGATTGCTCAGGATAACTTGAATTCCTCTGGTGATACAGGTGAATAATAGAAATGGTTGCTCCAGGGAAAACATTCTGAAAACAGCTTATGTGGAGAAGACAGGCTGTGTGCAAAGAGTTCTCAAAAGAGATCATGAGGACAAGACAGGCTCTGTGTGTAGGGTTCTCGAAACAATTCATGAGGACAAGATAGGCTGTGTGTGCAAAACTCATGTGGAGAAGGTAGGCTGTGTGTGCAAAGAGCATCTAGCCCTCTTAATGCTGACAAAGTGAGGGCTTCTGTGGTCTTCTCCCATTCCAACATTAGTTGTATTTCTTCCTTTCATGCCTCTCATTGAAATTAGCATAGTGATGAGTGATGAGTAATAAGTAATGATTTCTAGAAGATTCTGTGTGAGCTAATTACAAAACTTTAAAATTACAAACAAGTTTAAGGAGTGATGTAAATATTATGAAATACATTTAAGGCTAGTAAGCAGTCTACATAATGAATCTAATAACCTACGGCAGAAATATTTGAATCCCTGCTAATATCAAGGATGATGACTGATATAAATTGTATTTGCCTCTAGCCATCCTCGACTACTTTGCTGTTATACCTTAAGAATTAATAGATAGAATGTTAACTCTTACAGTAACAACAAACTATACCTAAGCTTAAGTTTAGTAGTGATGATAATTAAATATTAGATTTTATTGTAATTAATCTATTTCTACTTAATATCTTGTAAGTTGGATAAGTTTAGAAAAAGTTAACAAGTCTTTGGTTGACAGAATATTACAAGATGAAACTTTCAGGTAGTCAAAAGATTTTAAAGTTGACATGATATTGAGCTAACATTTCTTACTCATTCCTATGATTGACAACCTGAGGAGCATGGAAGGCAAGGTCAAGTCTATCTATTGAATAGTAATTTTAACAAATATAAGTGGCTTTTACCTCTATAACTGTTAAGGAAATGGGTGACATACCTAATACATTATTTTTCAAAGTCCAAGTAAATATTTTGAGTGATTTTACTATTGTTGGCATTGTATACAAAGAACCAAAAGAAGGGAGTAAGTATTAATAAAAAAAAAGTCTTATCACTTCCTAGACTTAATGCTATTGGCATGAACTCAAATCAAGGATATTACACGCACTGGGTCCCATTACACCAGTCCTATCAACATCATTGTGCTGAGTCCACCTGGCTCAATAGAGAGCCCCATTGTCACACGGGAGTTTGCAAATAATGGTGGTTCTCAAAGCAATAATAATAGGCGTGCTTGCAAGAGAGAATCATTGGGAGGGGATGGGGAGAGCAAGAGAAGTAGTGAGGTAGGGGTAGTGGTGAGAGTGGTCACTAAGCAAAGTGCAAGGCTGTTTTAAAAATGAAAATAAAAGGATAGTAGCTATCGACAAATATTTACCAAGTAAACAAAGGGAAAAGCAAATTACATAAGCAAAAAATGTCAGCATTTCACACATTTTGAAAGTCATGGAACTTTGGCTGGAATTGTCCCTTTAAGAGATTCTTAAAACGGCCTATCTGAATATTTGAGATGCAAAAATGTGAGCTGGTAAATGTGCCCAACTAGCCAAATCTTCCAGTCCTCTCTGATTATATTTAACACAATAGACTCCTGTATCCTTACTGACAAGGACATTTACTTCTATGTAGTATTCCCTTTAGCATGTAAATGACAATGGTCAGCTGGGCAGTGGTGGCACAGGCCTTTAATCCCAGCACTCTGGAGGAAGAGTCAGGCTCATCTCTGTGAGTTCAAGGCCAGTCTGCTTTACACAGCTAGTTCCATGGCAGGCACCAAAGCAACAGAGAAATCTTGTCTCAAAAAATCAGTAACTAAATGAAGGAAGGAAGAAAGAAAAGGATCCCCCTCATTGATTTTACATAGTCCTAGAAATCAAATATGTACACTTCTATGGAGGTTTTTTTTTTTCAGGGTCTCTTATATGGAGGAAAAAAAAAGAAATAATGTGTGTGATAGTTTCTTACTAAAAGTTCATTAAGCATGATACTAAATAAGAATTCCACCATTCAAGATTGCTCAGGAAATTTAATTATTCAGGGTTCAAAGCAGATATCTAAAACCAAAATAACAAAATATTTATTAATGTTTAGTAGATTTATATTATACATGTATTTTATTTGTTTGTTTTATTTTGCTTATTATGTATTATCTTATATTTTATAAGTTATATTTCCAAATTTACATGTATAATGTAAACATAGTATTCTTTCTTTGTAGGAGAAAATGAGTATATATTCGTAATTATTTTTTAAAGAGTTTTGATCCATTTTGAAAGAGTCAGCAGGTGTCAGACAAAATTAATTACCACTATATGTCTTGGGAATTTCTACTGTGGAGAAATGTCTCATCATACTGAAATTACATTGTTAGATTCTCAGCAAGCACAGGGAAATATACATTCTACCATTATCTAACACATCAAAAAGAGTATTAATTATTAAGACTTAAAAATTTGAAACTTTGTCACCTTGTTTTACATAATTTTAGTACAGGAAGCCCAATGTGTACTCATAAACTTTCATTCTTTCATCCAAATTTGAAGCATCTCAAACATCTGGAATGCAGACAGATTCCAACAGGAAAAAAATTGCTTCTTGCACTGTCAAATCAATAACGGCATCCCCTAATCAATACTAGCACTTAGTTTATTGTAACTAGCACTTAATTAACGTTTTCAAAGTACTTTTGTTTCGTTTATTTGTTTGTTTTTGTGACAGCTCTAGCTTTTCTGGGATTCGCTTTGTAGATCAGGCTGGCCTTGAACTCACAGAGATGTGCATCATCACCACCGGGCTCACGCCCCCTTGCTTTAATGAGGCTGGAACATGTTGACTAGCAAGTGACAGTTGAGCTTTGGTGTCCAAAGTCTGAATGAAGCATCTTGACTCATTCATTTATTTTATATTCCAGAAACTCTCAATGCTCCTCCAGGGCTGAAATTCCTAATCTTAAACTTAGAGAGAAAAACAGGATCTTAAGTTGCAAATATGTAAGTAGGCAAACTTGGCAAGACATAATAATTTAGAAGCACAAGTATGACCCACCCTAGAAGCAATTTACACATCACATCCACAGTGATGAACACCCCAAATGCTTCAATCCCCTCTGTCCTTTGCACATTCAATTTATCTCTGTTTACTCTCATGCATGACTTCAAATACTCAACAATATTGCCAATAAAGGAAACATGACTTCGTACAGAAGGTAGAACATAAGCAAATCTCTGAAATGCTTTCCAAATGAACACAGGGAAGAGAGTGCCTCAATACATCAGTGCCTGGCACACTGCAGGCCTGGCCGGGGACTTGGGCTGTGAGGCCTCGCTTTGAGCCAAAAGTCAGGTTAGTGCTTGTAACACATTATTTGTTACCATAATGATGGCCTTGCGTGCAATGAGCCATGTAAGGGGACAGCGTTTAAAAATGAGTGGGTGCTTCTGTCCTATCTTCTCAACCGTTTTTCATAGTGGTTGCACTAATTTTCCAAGTCATTTAAAAATCTGTCCTTATTAGGGATCCACAACACGGATGCAGTTCCACACTGCAGTACTGTGCTTAGAATAGTCTTGCTGCATAAGACGCTAAGGGAGAAAACCTCCCTCCAGGCTTGCCCATATGTGCTCATCAGATGACAGCATCAACTGCCCTGATGGCCAATGCAGTTGTCTTCATGGGTGTCTGAGGTTGTTCTTGCTGACTTTCCCAGACAAATGTGTTGCAACAATACGGTATCTGAAGGAAAGGCCAAAGAAACGTATTTGAAAGAATAGAATCATTTTTGAGCATCTTATTAAATATTTTCCAAATTAATATTTGACATAAGTCAGTCAAAATCTTTAGTACTTATGTAGGATAAAATGGACTCCAATATTAATTTGAAGCAAGCTCCTTTGTTCTGTTAAATAGATTTTTCTATTTATACCTCTTTTTGACTAGCTGATATTTTTAAACTTCCACGAATTTCGATAAGCCTAATGGGTATTTGGATCCTTTGATGCACACTTTTACTACCTCTATAGTAGATTTGATCACTCTTCTTTATTTTATTTGTATTGTGAGCATCTCATACTCAGGGGTCATGGTTACTTTGTCAGTTTGAAACCATCCAATATCTCCTCTTTACAGGACTTGGACTTTTCAAGCAAATATTACTATGTATCGAATTTTTCATCAAAAATACAAAATATAGAAGCAATGTAATTATGAATTTGAATGTTTTGGTATACATTCAGGATTTTGGTATACAAGTAAGGAAAGGTGGCGTAATCATCCACTGTTTTTCATTGACAGTCAAATAAGTAATTATTCTTTATAATTCAGTGAGATACCCACCTATGAGGTAAATAGGACATATGGAATTATCATTAAAATTTTTAGAGTGTAATTGACTACTTGAGAAGTTATGGTATAAAGGTGCCCGGGGCTGGAGAGATAGCTTAGCAGGTAAGGCTACATTCTGCTCTTGCAGAGGACCTGTGTTCATTTTCAAAGACCTGTTGCAGGATGCTCACATTCTTCTTTAACTCCAGCTACAGGAGATCTGACTTCTATGGGAACCTGTATTTGCATGTACACCCCCCCCACATACACATAACTAACAATAAAGAAATAAATATTTTAAATGATTTTTATCAAGAATATGAACATTCTTAAATACTTAATTTAATATTGGAATCATACAACAAGGACTCAACTTTTGTCCATATATTGGATTTGGAATTCAAATAAATAGAAATGTTTAAAACGTGATGAAGATAGATACCTACCAAGATTTCTAATGAAATGATAATTGAGACACATGTGTGCACTCTGCTTAGGTGGTAACTTTCTAGAAGTTAGAGGACTAATATTGTAGGATGTGTTAGAAAACTTAGAACACAGTAAGCATTGCTCCTTGTGGGCAGAGGACTTGCAAGAAACAGGCCCAGGGGCTCTGCATAGATCACCCTGGCTGCCTAGGTAATTTTGTTCATATAGGTCCACATATTTGCAGTCTGATAGATTTTAGATTTTTCGTCTCTGCATAAATTTTCTCAGCTGTAAAATAGGACTAATTATAGTATTTATCTTGTTTACCCAGTAGTATTTGCCTTAATGAAGGCTATTTGGATTACATTAATTTTGTATGTGAAGATCTCAGAACAATGTGACATGATACTAGCTATCCAATTGTTCCAAGTTTTGTAAATTTGAGATATTCAAAGGCGTTGATCGAGGATATGACCTTAGATCTGGCCTTGAAAGTTGAAAATAAATTTGTTGGCTTTATAATGACATTCTTCTATGTATTTGTTGACATGTGTATTGTGTTAGACTGTGTTTTTCAGCCTGAAGTGAATAATAACTCCAAATGTAGGTAGAAAAGAGTTTAATATGCGACTCAAACCGAAGTCCTATAAATTGCTCTTATGGGTCCTACACGCTGCCATACAAATCATGTCCAGAAAAAAAAAAAAAGATGTCACAGAAAATATCATCAGGATGCTTCTGTTATGGTTATTTTATTCAATTCACAATCTTTAACTTTGAAACTCCAAGAAAGGAGATAAGCTATTTTAGTCCATAGTATGCATTTATGCTTTGGGGGCTAATTGAAAAGTGCAAGACAAACTAGAATTCAAATCAGGTTTATAAGTGAGAGTTAGACTTGTGAGAAAAATACAAGAGACAGGCAGACAGAGAGAGAGAGAGAGAGAGAGAGAGAGAGAACATAGAACATAAGAATATCCATATATCCATAGACTAGGGAGATTCTATTGGTGTGTGTTTGTTCATCTGTTTTGAGACAGGGTCTTTTGTTTAACTTTTCTTTTTTTTCCATTGATTTTTAATGAGTTCTACATTTTTCTCTGCTTCTCTACCTGCCTCTCCCCTCCCCCTTTCAACACTCCTTCCAAGGTCTTCATGTTTCCAATTTACTCAGGTGATCTTGTCTTTTTCTTCTTCCCCTGTAGATTAGATCTATATAAGTCTCTCTTAGTGTCCTCCTTGTCTAAATTCTCTGGAATTGTGGTTTGTAGGCTGGTTTTCGTAACTCTTGTTGGCCTCAAGTTTTCCATCCTCTCAAGTTCTGGTATTACAAATTTAAGGCACATGGCCTAGCTTATGAAGATTGGGAAGAGGGATTTCCTATTTTGTTTTCTATTTATTTTTTATCACCTATGGAGAAAATACATCTGTTCGCATATGAAAAGGAGAGTAACAAAGATGAGAGTAATAGTCTGTGGACTGGAGAAAAGGGAAGCGTGAGGGAACATGGGGAAAACTGTATATTGGTAGCTCAGAAGAAGAAAGGCACAGAAGGGGATCTCTGAATGCCCTGATTCTCAAATGTAACCAAGACACCAGAAGCCCTCAACACCCCGGTCTGTTAAAAAGGTAAAATCTCAAAGATCTAGAGGAGAACCTTGAAATCCAGTTTGGCAGGCGGCATAGACTGGTTGAAAGCAGTGCACCTCACGTCCAGCATTTCAGGGGCTTCTATGAGAAAGGTGAATTAGAATCAACCCCCATGCCTTCAAACCAGAGGGTAGAATTAGGACTAATATTCACAGTGCAACATACTAACCCATTTTATTTATTTATTTATTTATTTATTTATTTATTTATTTATTTATTTATTATTTTTTGCAAAAAGAATCAACATTAGCACATAGGCTCTTATGGTGCGGGAGAAATCTATTCTGTCAATCATGTTTTAAATAAACGCTGATTGGCCAGGTAGGAGGTGTAGGCGGGAAAACCAGACAGAAAGTGGAAATGATGCAAGGAGAGCAGGAGATTTCTGGGGAGGAGGAAGTTGATTCCTCCCACTCCTGTCCAGATCATCTAAGCAGCAGGATATGATCTGCCCCACTGAAAAGGTACTGAGCCACATGACTAACATAGATCAAAAAATGGGTTAATCAAGACGTGAGAGTTAGCCAGTAAGAAGCCTGACCTAATAGGCCAATCAACTTTATAACTTATGAAGATCTCTGTGTGATTTTTTTTCTGGGACTAAACAGCTGGGGGGCCGGACAGGACAAAAACTCCAACAAGTCGTCCCTTCATGTTACACTCTTACTGAGTAGTAATACTATTAAAGATCTGATAATAAACAAGATAAACACAAGTACTGTCTTCTAAGGGTGAAAATGAGGGCGAATTCTGTGGTAAAGTTAGACACATACAACTTGACTGTGTCCTAATGGATCCATCCTTTCAGCATTGTTTTGGCCATGCAAAGAAGGATTCTCCTTTAGAAGGGCTGATGGATAGGGCTGCGTGAGGCATGCTGAGGTGCTAAACATTGTTCCCTAAATTGAAAAAGAGTTGTCCTGCAGATAGGAGGAAATGGAAGGCTTCCCAAGCAGTGAATCCTCTATTGAATTAGGCACCTATGGGACTTGACTGGGGCTTTATAAACAGTCACATCCTTCCTAGCTTCTTATGGGCAAATAAAACCTTCACTGCTGCATGAAACCTGTTTTCATATCATTTCAATCAACAATAGCAAAGTTACATAAAGACTGAGCTTTTCAAGGACTTCAATGGGTGGCTATGTATTTTCCTAGATCCCGTGTTTCCATCCCTGCCCCAGTCCTTACACAGGATTTACTGGCGAGCACACAGTAGCTATTTAAGGCCTTAGAACTCACTGGGTGTTTCTCTTTCTGCAGAAAAGTGAGACAAGACTTAAAAAGCGTGATGTCCACTCACATCTGACCCACAAATTAAAATATATGGAGCCAGCTATATTATATAGTATCAAATGCCTATGTTAGCTTGTCAAGAAGTCCCACTGACTGTAACTATCCACTTGTTAATTTTGACTATATAAAAACAATGTTGAAAGCACACACAGTATGTATAAGACAAGATAAATGGGATCTGGAGCTGCCCCAAAGACATCCAACCCATGCTCCAGCATTAGTACTGTATGCATTCAATCATGCTGATCAATTCTCTACAGGTCTTAGTGGACCTATCTCAAAAAGTATATGGTACTACATGAATGGAAAAAAAATGAGGGCCTGATGGTATGATAGAGGAGGTTTATCGTAGATATGAAGGAGAGCATAGGCAGAGACACCTGGAAGTCCGCAGTGAATATGGCCATATGGTCATCTGTCAATGCTTAAAAAAAAAAGAGGGATTATTTGGTGATGGGATAATAATATATTGGTATTTGTGAGTTATTGTTTTTAGAAAATTGTATTGGTGTTGATTCTTGTATATTGATATATTGAATATTATATTTGGTATCTGTTCCTATTGTATATTGTTGTATTGGGTTTAGTTCAATCTTGTTTAGACAAAGGGGGAGATGATGGGGAATCTCAGCCAATCACATTCTGCTTAAGGTGTGTCCCCCTGGGGCCACACAAAACAAATAAAAGATTGAAGTGCCTTGCCACTTTCTCTCCCTTTGGTTCCCTGCTCACCTGGTGTTCATGGGATCTCTGATCGTGTAAGTTTTCCCCTTTTTCCCAATTATTAAAGGCTAAATATTTTTGTATTGAGTTGGCCTTGTTAATTATCGATCGATCACGCCCCTTCAGTCATCAGACTGAACTAGGCCATGTGGGGAGGGGCAGGGGATGAGGAAAGAAACAGTAGTCAGAATCTAAGATGCTAGGAGAGTGGGAACCAAGAGTGGCAGTGAAGAGGCAAAGAGACCGATGTAATCAAAATTCGTGGGTTACATAGGGATCAGAGAAGTTAGCAAAAGGGAAGCTCCAGCCCAGTTCTGGGCTAGAGAGTTTAAGGTGTGTGTAGGGGAGAAGGGGTTGGGTGCTAAGACAACCAGGAGGACCCTATAGTACACTGGCTTCCAGCATCTGTTTGGTATTTTCATAGCGCTTCAGCTGTTTGTCCTGAGTCTGGGACCTACTACTACTTACCTACAGAGTTCTTTTAATGATTAATTAATCAAAAACAAGTTAATTGAGAACGCACATAAATATATTTCCCTCTCATCCTCCTATTTTCTTCTACTCTAATTATTTGCCAGTTTGTTGCTGCTGTTATTGATTGTGGCTTGAAAGCAATAGAAGAGGCACAAGAAAGTAAGAGGTAGGCTTCTCTTTGAGAATAACATAGTCCAAGTTCAGGGGCAATAAAAATCACAACATTAACTTTAAACAAAGCACATTCCATTATGTACATCTCTCAGGTAGCTTGTGTTCCGGCCACTGCGGAGGTGCCTAGTCTCTGCATTTACCTCATGAGCAGAACTTTGCCAAGCTACCAATTTTGTCCATTCTGACTTTGAAAAAGAATTAATAGACTGTTGAAACATCTTGGCAAATGCATTTGGATTGCTGGAGTTAAACTAGCTTAATTATAGGCTGTAGTGACATGGTCACCGGGGCCAGAAGATGGCTAGTTGATAGGATGTCTGAATGGCTTATTCCACTACCGTCATGGGATTTTTAGTTGCCCAGAGCAAAGAAGCACAGATGTCTTGTTTTCCAACTGATAGAATATTTAAGATAAATACCTGTACTGATCTCATGAACTTTACTGACATATTTCCATGAGCCTGCCTGTAGGCCTACTGCAATTCTCACATAAGTGGTTTATAATTGCATTAGTATTCAGCTTCAGTGACATCCATGAAAACATTTTCCTATGATTTAGCAAAGCAGTGCCCGATGCTACACCTGCGCCAATTAGCAAACAATAATAACAGCCAACCAGCGTTTAGTGGGGATTGAAAGGCTTCGTGTACTTTATCTCCGTTAATCTTCCAAACAGGAAATATATGCTGATTTTAGTTATTCAGCCCTACCAAGGGCTGCAGACATTGAGGATTAGAGGTGGGTGCTTCCCCAGGAGGACATGGTGCATTATCACTGCAGCTGGGTGAAGGTGGCAAAAACATCAACGAAGTTTATTGTAGAGATCATTTCATAGCATGTATGCATATCAAAGAAAAATATCCTAAATGAAAGCAGGAAAAACACGGCAGGGCCGAGATTTGAAACCAAAGTGCTTTCGCTCACCAATGTCCTCATCACTGTGGTCCCTGTCATCTGTTCTCCTTAATCCAAGTAAAACTTGGAAAGCACTCATTATTTGGGAAGTTTTGCCCTTTGTCTGGGAACAAGAGAAAAGCCTAAGTTATTTTTTTTTGATTTGTTTTTGTTGCTGTTGCTACCTGCATTTTACTTTTTGAAACTGATTCTCACTCTACAGTCGTCCATTATAGGCTTGAATGTACAATCCTCCTAGCTCTGCCCTCAATGCTGGCAGCTACAGTTTAAGAGTTATTAAGTAAGCCAGGCATGGTGGCACATACCCTTAAGCCCAACAATAAGGAGGCAGAGGCCACCAGATCTCTGTGAGTTTTTGGCGAACCTAATCTACATTGAGAGTTCCAACTGAGCCCACACACTCTGACTCAAAAAGCAAACAAACAACCCACAAAGAATTGTTAAGGAAAAGTAGTAGAATTCTGGTTTAATAACATTTATTTTCTTTAGCTGTGTATAAATGTGCATTTTTGCATATTGCTAGGACAATGAGCTATTCTGGTACGTATACACAGGATAGGACGTCTGCATAGATTAGATAAAAATACCTAAGTATGGCTTATTCCTAGTCAGATAATTCATAATTTAGTGTATATGAGAAAAAAGCAGTTCAAAAAGAATGACCAGGACAGAGGTTCTTGGCTCTGGTGTGAATAACAGCACATAAAGAAATGTTTAAATCCTGGCAAGTCTGGCAGCATCCCACCCAATTAAATTGTAGTCTCTGGGATGGATCTCATTTGTAGTGTTTAAAGCAAGCTTCGGTGAGATTGTGATATCCAGCCCGGAATGAAGACCCTGGAGGAGATGAGTGCAAGTCTGTTCCTTTCATACGAGAACAGTGCCAATCTGTCCCAGCTCTGAATGACACAGCATGACAGTGTGGCTACAGAAAGAGAATCGTTAGCCTCGGCCACTCTTGTTTCCAGTCCTGAATTCTCTAAGAATTTGCCTTATCCTTTCAAGTATTAAAGAAAGAAAAGGATGGAAGGATATTCTACCTCCATAATCTTGCACGCGAAATCCTCCAAGCTTCTCACGGCTTTGGGCATAAGTTTCATTGTTCCCAGTTTTAATTTGAAAATTAAAAGACTCATGAACTCTTTCTAGTGCTAAGCACAAGAAAGAGATAGGGCTTAAATCTCATTGATGTTACCTTTTGCACTTAGAAAAACTATTTGCTCATGTAGGAAGCTTGCTGTGGTTGCTGCCTGTTGCATGACTTATACAAACAAAGTAGATGGTCACAATACTGGAAAGGTTAGAAGTCTGAGGTCAAGATCCTGTAAGTGGAGACTAGAGAGATGATTCCTTTGCTAAGCTTGTTGCTCTTCCAAAGGGCCTGGGTTGTGATTGTTGTACCCACAGGTGGCTCAGAAGCAACTATAACTCAAGTTACAGGCGATCTAATGCCCTCTTCTGGCCTTCACGGGTACCTGCCTGAATATGACCACATACAGATAGACTCTCTCTCTCTCTCTCTCTCTCTCTCTCTCTCTCTCTCTCTCTCTCTCTCACACACACACACACACACACACACACACACACACACAGAGAGAGATAAAAATTATACTTCTTCTTTTATTTTAAAGAAAATAAGAGCCTGGAACTGTTCCTTCTAAGTTCAGAAGGAGCAACATATTTTATGGCTTGCCACGTGGAGATAGCTGTCTGTCCTCTCCCCTACTGGTTGGCATCATTTTTCACCCGTGTGTATTTCTTCATCTCCATTTGAAATTCTTTCGATAAAGATGATAGCTGTGTTGGGTTAGCACTGGGGCATTGATCTGTCCCAGTACAAATTCATATATACTAATTATATGTTCAAATTACCTTATATATGCAACAGAATGCTAAGTAGGTTGGTTTTGGACATATTAATTCAAGAGGTGACAGAATTCAATCCACACATATGTAACTGTTAAAACTGCTGCAAAGTTATGTCAGTAGAATTGTGAGCTGCTGAGAGTATTGCACGTGGTTAGAAAGACAAATTCAGTCAAATAATAAAGCACATTGTAGGGCATGGGGCCACATGCCTTATAAGCCCTGCAGTTGCAAGCCTGAGACTGGAGGGTTATTGTAAACTCAAGGGCAACTTGGGCCAGCTACAAAAACTGTTTCAAAATTCAAAAGACAAAACGAAAAAGCCACAAACAGTCAAAACAAAATAAATGAAATTTACGTTACAAATTAATGACAACCCCTTCCAAGAGAGTTTACATCAACCTACATTAGCTAAGGAATAATCCAGAGTCAAACTATGAAATATTTATCATTGGCAATTTACATATAATTTTCTATATTCAGCTTCTTATTATAAAACTTCAAAGAAACATTTCAGAAATATTCTTTTATAGGCTACAGATAAAGTAAAGATACATAATAAATAAAACAAAACACAGCAATCTTAAGTGAAATATTTGGCTTTAGGAAGCGTGCAAGCTGTAAATTTCATCCAGCATGTTGCTCCGCACAGAGCACAATCTGACTCTATCCCCATTAGTTAAATTCTTATTTTATATTAATTTATATTAAGAACTCAATTCTCGAGAGCATTTATTCTAAACATTAATAGACATGCCTATGAGCAAAGAATTTTTCCCAAAGCCTTTTATACTGAAATCAAATATTTGTTCACTAATTCCATCTGGATTATAATAGTACCTACTAAATAGGGCAGGTTCCCTTAGTGAGCCCTTGCAGTTTCCTTGGGAAAAGTTAAGAGATATATTCCTTCTAGTTCAGATATGAAGACTTGGTTGCCTCGAGCGAAGTCATCCTTCATCTTGTGCAGTTAGCAGGCAGGATTATTCATTCCGTGCACAGTGCTTGCCCTGTTTGTGTGTTTGTCAGCTTTGCTACGGTATACAAATTGGAAAATAGAGTTGTATATGATAGCCTAGAGCAACTGAAAGAGACGGTGAATTTATCATAAGGTTATTCAGGCTGTTTACATTCAGCCTGGCACAAGCAAGTGCTTGATATCAGAATAAAAAAAATGTATATAGAAAAGACATTCCATGCCCCTTTGCAAACATTTTGAGCTGGTGATATATGTGGCCAAATACAATGGGTTTTGGCATGACTTATTTAAAAGGTCAGTGTATGATTAAATATCTGAAATATGACAGCTTTATTCTTAGACTGCTTATAAGAAATTTTACTTTATATTTACTTAAAATAAGCCATAATGTTAGGGGTATTTGTTTTAAAGTTTAAATCCAAAGGCCAAGAAATCATTACTCAGAAATATTTTATTTTGGTGAGTCTGAAAATTGATAGTAAAACACAACACACATGCTTGCCTATACACAAACACAATCTATTTTGTAGCTTATTAATCTTCCCATAGACACATACGAAATAAAGCACATTTCACAGAACAAACTCTATTTCTCAACTGATTAAGTTTATGTGATTGAATGTTTGGCATTTTTCTTTCTTAAATTTTTAGATTAGTAATGCATTTTATTATGGCATTTTCATATTAATGTGTCAATATATGTTGTTCTAATTTGTACTCATTCCCATCTTCCCTCTGCTGCCACCCCTGCTCTGGCTGGTTCCCTTCCTCTCTCCAGATAGTCTCATTTCTGTTTCTGCATTGCATGAATAATATAAATAAATATATTTCTGAGTAATGATTTCTTGGCCTTTGGATTTAAAGTTTAAAACAAGTACCCCTAACATTATGGCTTATTTTAAGTAAATATAAAATAAAATTTCTATAAGCATTGCATTCCATAACTTCTCCCAATCCATCCTTCCTAAAGCTCTCCCTCTCTTTCTAGTCTTTACTTCATATATACACAAACATGTATACACAAATATGTGTGTATATACAACTTTGAATGTACATTAAATATACATGAGCACTTGACACATATATAAAATGCTCAAAATAGCTGACATAACTGGATATCAACATGTAGAAGAGTGAAAATAGATCCATATCTATCGCCATGCACAAAACTCTAGTCCAAATGGATCAAAGACCTCAACATAAAGACAACCACATTGAATATCATAGAAGAGCAAGTGGGAAGTACACTTGAATGCATTAGCACAGGAGACCACTTCCTAAATATAACCACAATAGCACAGACACTGAAAGAAACAATTAATGAATGGGACCTCCTGAAACTGAAAGGCTTCTGTAAAACAAAGGACACGGTCAACACGACAAAATGACAGCCTACAGAATGGGGAAAGATCTTCACCAACCCCACATCAGACAGAGGGCCGATCTCAAAATATACAAAGAACTCTAGAAATTGGTCATCAAAAGAACAAACAATTCAATTTAAAAAATGGGGTACAGGCTACAGGCCTTAACAGAAAACTCTCAACAGAAGAATCTCAAATGGCTGAAAGACACTTAAGGAAATGCCACCATCTTTAGCCATCAGAGAAGTGCAAATCAAAACATCTCTGAGTTTCCATCTTATACCTCTGAGAATGGCCAAGACCTAAAACACTGATGACAACTTACGCTAGAGAGGATGTGGGGTAAAGGGAACATTTCTCTGTTGCTGGTGGGAGTACAAACTGATACAGCCCCTTTGAATATCACTATGGCAACCTACCTCAAGACCCAGCAATGCTACTTTTGGGTATATAACCAAAGGATGCTCAATGGTACCACAAGGACATGTGCTCGACTATGTTCAGAGTAACATTATTTGGCCTAGCCTGGAACCTGGAAACAACCTAAATGCCCCTCGACTTAAGAAAGAATAAAGAATTTGTGGTACATTTACACAATGGATTACTACACAGCAGAAAAAAAAATGGTGACATCTTGAAATTTACAGGCAAATGAATGGATCTATAAAACATCATATTGAGTGAGGTAACCCAGACTTAGAAAGACAAATATCATATGTACTCACTCATAAGTGGTTTTCCAAAATAAAGTAGAGAAAAAATTTGTTACAATTCACAATCCCAGAGAACCTAGACAACAAAGAGGACCCTAAGAGTGACATGCATGGTTCTAACCTACATGGGAAGTAGAGAAAAACAAGATCTCCTGAGTAAATTGGGAGCATGGAGATCATGGGAGAGAGTAGAAGGTGAGGGGAAAGGAAAGGAAGGAAGCAGAGAAAAATATATAGCCCAATTAAAACAAAAATTGCACAAATGAATATACTAAATATACTACTTATGAGTCCATGTGTACATTAGCTCTGCTCATGTGTACATGTGATTGTGGGTGTCCATTTGGGAGTAGACATTATTTGGAAACTCATTCTCGAAGAACACTGATCTTTCCTTTCTCAGTAGCTATTGAACGCCTCTAATTCTTTGTCTAGAGATTTCACTCGCCCACATCGACATGGCAACTGGTTTTATAATTATGCTAAGACTTTATGGGAGCATTTTTCTTGTCATATCAAGGGGACACTAGATAGGAACAGAGATAATGAGCCTCTTGTTCATACAAGCTTTCTGCTCTATAGTCCAAGACTTACCCTGGGCTTTGAGGATGGGGTTCGTATTACAAAAGTACCATTTGGGGCTGGGAACCCCACTGTCACTTATTCTCTGTGTTTTGATGTGTAGATCTCTTTTCAAGGTTGCATCTCTGAAGAAAAGCTTTTTAATTTCATGCATTTGCATTGTAAAGTTTTGGGATGATGTCCAAGTTGCTGGGATCCTCTTTTGCAAATGCTTGCCTATTCTTAAATCTTAAAGCTTACCAGTCTTCCTCTGACAAACCCAAGTTTTCCATTGTATTTTTGGGGTCTTTGATCACCTTAGAGTATATGCTTGCTAAAATTAAATATTTCTGCTGATACAAAATCCTATTCCCTGGGTACTTATGTAATAAACAAAATGTGGAGGACAGGATTTGTCTTTGCTTTCTCAATGATGTAAGACTTCACAAGCAAGCACAGTATTTGTGTGTGAGTCCTCCAAAGCATATACTTGGTCTTTTAAAGTGCTGGGTTCATCAGCAAGGACAGGGCCCTGCATTTCATGAAATCAGTGCCTATAAAATTACCTATTTTTTGAAATTTGAATGAGTGTCTGGTTCCCACTGTTTTTTTCTTCCAATGAAAAAATACTCTTCAAAATATTTAATTCTGCCTGAATCATATCGTACTTAGTGCTCTTACCGCCTTTTATTTATGATCAGTCTTCGTAGTTAAACCATGCTTACGATTTAATCTGTTTGTTGATATACACCAAAATGTTTCCTTGAGATAAACTGCAACTTTCCTCATTATGTTCTAATAAATGTCTACACATACACACACACACACACACACACACACAGAGAGAGAGAGAGAGAGAGAGAGAGAGAGAGAGAGAGAGACATACACACAAACACACAAATTGTCTACTTTTTTGTGTTTGTTTTGTGAAGTGGTCCAGTGAAGTATTAGCAATAAATGAATTTTAACATGTAACTTTTCCTCAAGTGGATCAAGAAAGTCTATATGTATGTCTATGTGGGAATGGGAAGAAGGGAAGAAGGAAAGTCAGAGAGAAAGAGGGAGGAGAGAAAGAAGGGGAAGAGCATAGCCAAATCACACAGCATAGAACAGAATCAGAGAATCAGAATAAAAAATAAAAGGTTCACTAGCATTTCTTAAATAATTCTTGCTATTTTCTGTGAGTTTGAAATTATATCAAAGGGTATAATAAACACATTTGGAACTCTCCTTAAAGACCAGCATTATAACTTATTGTTATTGGACTATTTTTTCTACCCAAGATCTTTATAAGAGAACATAAATAAACATATTAATCTTAACCCAATCGTTAAAATCTATATTAGCATTTTAATTTGAATCTGTCCTATTACATAGCAGATAGGTGTTGTCCAAAGGAAATTAAAGATCTGATATGATAAGATAGAGGGAAAATAAATCAATAACAGGAACATGACTGAGAGGGAGTGTGGGTACCCAGGAGGAATGAGGAGTCATCCAATAAGTATGGGCTGAATTGGCAGGGCAGATATGATGTCATCTCTCTCTCTCTCTCTCTCTCTCTCTCTCTCTCTCTCTCTCTGTGTGTGTGTGTATGTGTGTGTGCACGTACACACCTCTGCTAAGAACCATGTGTAGAGATATACACTGCTCCCTGGGGCTGTTCTCCATGACGTTGGTGGCAGGAGTCAATATTTGTTTGCTTTGTACTTACTTCATGTTTGATTAATAATTTTTAAATAAAAAATATAAAAATATAATTATGTCATATTTAGCTTCCCTCCAACTACTACACTATATATGCAAAATTGCCACAAAAATATGCACTTGGTGTTCTTAGCCATGTGGCTGGGGAATCGCTCAGTATGTAAAGTACTTTTCAAACAGGAATAAGGACACTGGCTTGCATCTCCAGCAATCACATAAAAACTGGGGCTCAGTAGCACCTGCCTGTAACCCTAGCTCTGAGGAGGCAGGCCATTAGGATCTCAATCTAGCAGAATCCATGGTCTCCAGATTCAGTGAGATAGTGTCTTAAATGGTCAAGTGGGAAGCAATCAGGAGCACATATGACCTCGACTTGTCTACATATGTTCAAATGTGTACACATAGGAAAACACACAATGGAAAACAAACAAGAAAACTACTTGAAAGTCAAAGTTTAATTATTTATTCAGCATGTTTTGTAGGCTGAGGGGGAAACCATGGTTTCCTGAAAACCGAACATAATGAGGGATTCCTGGAGCTAGATGAACTAACTCTCCTAGAGTGAATTTGCAAGGAAAAGAAATGATAGATATAAGATATGCTGTGTGAATTCTGGTGTGTCTATCAAGTCTTTAGAGGGACACAAGAATTTATGCCTGTGAGAAAAACAAAGGCAAGCCCTTTTAGTTGGGGGTAGGGTCTCTTGTGTGCTCCTAGCATTGTCCCTTCCCCTGGCAGAAATCTGCAGATTTTTCAGAGGCAAGGGAGCATGGCCTCCCCAAGACAGGGAGTCTGGAACAGGCAAGGCTGGTAGCCCAACTAACAGCCTCAGAGTCACCTGGGTGACTCCCAGCTCTGAGGCACATCCCAGCTCATCGAGGGGAGCTGTTTCGATACCTAATAAAGTTTGTTCATTTCATGTTCTCCTTCTCACTGTATGCCTGCTGCGTCTCTGTTTTCCAAGTCTGCAATCCAGGAAAATTCCATGAAGACACCCTTGTCCCACGTGCTACTTTGCACTGATTTTCAGTCTTCAGCTGTTCCCAGACGTCCAGTCTTTTGTTTGTTCCATGGAATGACTTTGGCAGAACTCCTCGATGACAACACTCTCACTTTGAACCTTTGTGACATCTTCATGGAAGGAGCTTGGGGGACAGATTAACGATAATGTCGTCATTAGGTCTTGTTCTAGAAAAAATTGGGGGGATGAGGATGTTATCTTGTTATGGCTTCATTTTAAAGCCCTCATCTCTAGGGAGAGTCAGCCTCTTTTTGTAGTTTATTGGCTCTCTCCATTTCCTCTGTAATTCATTTTTAACACTCTGCACCTGTATTTCTATTGGGTCATCTTTTTCCTCTTGATTTGTGGAAGCAATTTTTTTATATATGATATACATTAACCTTTGTTGATCTTTGCACTGTTTGAGACAGGCTCCTCACCCTGTCTTTTTACATTTTTCTTAGACATGGTCTTTCTATGTAACTCAGAATAACTTCATACTTAAAGTGATCCTCCTGCCTCAGCCTTCTGGATGCTAGGATTACATGTTATACCAAAATAGCCAACTTCCATTTCCCTTTGGACTTTTCAGTTTAGAAACTGGAAACAGTATTTAAAAATCTTAAAAAACTTCTCATTCTTATTATTCCTTCTTTTCATTATTATTTTTGTTTTTTGACACAGGGTTTCTCTGTAGAGCTTTGGCTATACTGCAGTTTGCTCAGTACTGACTCACAAGGAATGAGCTGTAGCCAGGTGGAGAACTTGTATCCTCAAAGGGGCTTGCACTAAAATTCTGTCTAGGATGGCTTTTAAGTCTGACATTCTTTTAGCTATCCTAGAGTGAATTGCTTCTTTAACCTGTGTTTTATGATATCATCTGCTGAAAAGTAGTCATACTTACAATAAGTAGCATATGTTTTGTTTTGTGTCTGCTGCATTTCCTTTGGGATGACATAAACTGGCATATTATTTCTATTGTATGTTGTTTACATTAATATTTATAGAGAAATGTTGAACATGTCAACATTGGTGCCTTTTTTCTATGTTCTTACATTCAAAACACCATGAAATATCCAAACCAGGGAAGGACTGAAGTGACCATGAGACTCTGACTGTGAACTCCAAAATGTACATTTGCATACCCCAACTCCCTTAGGCCAAAGTGTTGCCAGTGTGTGTTAACCAGGTCTTATAAATGAAATATTATTCCAGACCCCTGACAGTGGGCCTAAGAGCTAAAACGCTGATGCAATGCAAGCAATAGCATTAGATATTCAGGGTTATTTCAGCAGGGATTAGGAAGTGAATTCAATTTCTTCAGTAAAGTGCCAATTAAATCTTACAGGAAAGGAGGGCAGAATCAAAGCATGTTTTACAGAGCATCTGCCCATCTCCCCACCCTCTGGCTTAGGTGAGGACCTTTCCTAATGCATGGGAGAAGGACACCTGAAGCAGCATATGTCCCGAGGGGATTGTTAGTTGTTGCAGAAGAGGATGCCATTTCCTTCAGTCTCATAGCTACTGGCAAATCACCTTTGACCTTTGCTCATGGAAATAATCTTCCACCCATGCTCAGGCAAGAAATTATAACTAAATGCAGTGGGCGACACAAAAAGCAAAGAGAAAAAAATATGTAGTTGATAAGATGGAAGAGGGAATGAGATTATATATTATAGTGATATTTCATTTATGTTTTAATAAATAACACTTGCCTGAAAATCAGAGGAAAAATTTTAATCCCAGCATTATAAGGGAATATAAAACCAGAGGGGACAGAGGTTCAGGACTCGGTCTGCAGGCGCCAAGCCATGGGAGAAGTAAGACTTCTCTAGTGAAGTGGCCCTTTCACTTTTTTGAACTTCAGCTTGAACCCCAATATCTGCCTTTGGGTTTTTATTATTCGTGCTAGAAGAGATGAGAAATGGGATGAAAATGGATCCCATTCTATACATCGCTGAAACTGGGACTGTAGAGAGGGACCCATGAATAAGAGCTCTAACTGGTCTTCTAGAGGACCTAGTCTCTGCACCCACATGGAGACCCACAGACGCCTATAAGGTCAGTTACAGCGGCTCTGACACTCTCTAATTTCTGAGGACATCAGGTGTGCATGTGGTGCACAAACATGCACACAGGCAAGATATCTACTGAAATATTTTTTTCATTAAAAAATGGATGAAACTTACAAACAATAAAAGAACTTCAAAAATATCACTAATACAGTTTTACCACTTGAAAATCATAGCTTAATCCAATATTGTATTCTATTTATTTTTCCTTATCGAACAATATATTGTGTGCTGATATGTGTGAATGCTTATTTATATTTGTAGGTTTAAATGTGTATATGACTATAGGTTGAGACCAGAAAATCACCCCAGGTGTCATTCTTCCTGCACCATGCACCCTGTTTCCTGAGACAGGGTCACTCATAGCCTGCGACACACTAGGCAGGATAGGTTACCTGACCAGCAGGCCCCAAGGGCTCTACTTCTGCCCTCTTCAGCCCTGTGGATGCAGTTGTGAGGACAGAATTCCCCAGCAGCACCTCTACAGCAGAACCTGAAGCAGAACCTAGTGCAGAGTGTCACATACATACGGCACTGTGGCAAAGGTTCAGTCTTTTAACAAGCATTCATCAAGCCCAATCTTGTGCAAAAAAAAAAAAAAACAACAGACAAGGGGCATTAAAAGAGATATTGATTTTACTCTCATAAATGTTAGCACTAACAGAATGAAGGCTGTGATTATATAGTATGAATTGAAAAAAAAAGCAATGTGGGGTGGTTGTTGTTGTTGTTGTGTGTGTATGTGTATCCATGTGTATGTATGTGTGTGCGTGTCAGTGTGTGTGTGTGTATGTGAGAGAGATTGAGAGAGAGAGAGAAAGAGAGAGAGAGAGAGAGAGAGAGAGAATAAGACAGACTATTTACTGACTATGGCGAGATATATTGCTATTTTGTTTGCTTGCTTGTCTTGTTTATGTTTCTGTTTTTTGAGACAGGGTCTTTGGGTGTAGAGCAGCCTAACCACAGCCTAGTCATCTGTTGTCCCCACCAGCCCTCCCCACTGTTTGTTGGTGTTGTAGGAGTTTAAGGCCAAGTTTAGGCAGATTATTTTTCATTTTTATTTTCTTTTCTTCCTTATTTTTTACCACTTCAGAACACAATAGCTCTCTATAGAGAGGGAGAGGGAATAAAAGCAAACAATGGAGTAATATGTGGGTTGTAGAAAGAGGAAGGGGAAGGGCATTTCCCTGTACAGCCTCCTATGCACTAACCTCTGTGCCCTGTGCTAATTGTGGGTGAAATGTCACAAAGGGCCTTCCCTGCCCAATAAATCAACAGACGTGCTTTTTCTGAGAAGTGGATCACATTTGCCTTATGTGTATCCTAAAGAGGAGTGAGGAAAAAAGTACCAGATTTGGGGGAAAATAGCTCAAAATCAGTAACAGGTCAGTACTCAACATGATTCAAAACATTTATGCAAATGAGGGAAATAGCTCTTTGGATCAAAGGAAATATTAGCTTAATATCATACCAATTATCATCCTAGTTTTGTTGGCCAAACGCATCTATGCAATATATATATATATATATATATATTTGTATATATGTGTGTGGATATATATATATATATATATATATATATACAGCATCCGCTTACACATATGCATGCACAATACACTCACAAAAATAGATAGATTGTCTAAATGGTAATTTGCCTACTGTACCAGAAGACACATGTACTTTTCTCCTTTTTTTTCTTAGAACATGCCAACTGACACCTTACCGATGATCTCAAAAAGGTTGTACATTCTCTGTGTGTATACATGTGTATGAATATGTGCTATGTGCATACACATGTGTATTATCCTCATATATACATATATATTATATGTGTGTTAGTTTGCTCTTTACATGTTATCTGTGGATTTCTACCAGAATTTCTTTCTATTATTTCTGTCCTAGTCTCATTTTCTAAAATATTTTCGAATTTTAAAATTCAGAAACTATTACATAATAAGCTACTTTAAGCGTCCGGTGATTTTGTCTGACTTCTTTGTTGGATAAACTGATAGCCAGCATCTCAAAAGGGTACAGTATTATGATAGGGCATTATAATTATAGTTGTTTAAGGTCAAATTCCTGACGCTTGCAGACAATGAGCCTGTCTCAAGGTATGGGGTTAGTATCAAAATCATATCCTATATTATATATAACACATTAGATGAATATGGACTATCGGTGAGATTATCATGAAAACAAACTTGTCTTACAGCCCAGCATTCTATTATGACCCTGATATTTCTGTAGTCCGGTACTGGGACTGAGACACATCATTCTACCAGCCTCCAGGGAATGAGCAAATAACAAAACTGAGTCTGATTCCCTGGAAAATAAGGAACCCTACACAGTGTTACAAGTTTGCGAACGTCGGGGCCTCATAAATATTTAAAAATAAATATCCTTAGTGCTCTGAGTCACGTCATTTACCAGTGGTCCTGGGAACCTGGCAACTCCATTAACTTGTGGACATTGGATGTTTAGTGAAGAGCTATTATTCCTTGGCAATTGTGTAACCATGCTAATTAAAGAACACTTGCCAACCTTTTAATTAGTTGCCTCATGAAGCATCCTCTGGTGGGTAACATCTAGCTAACGTGCTCATTTTACCAGTTACTGTGGGGGGAAAATGAAGGTGAAATGATTGATCCTTGGCACAATCCAAAGTAACAAAAAAGCTTTAAGAACTAAAACTCTTGGGTCAGCTAGATTGAGGACCTCTGTTTCTTCCAAAGGATCCATATGATCAAAAGAGAGAACAGACTCCTGCGAGTTATCCGCAGGCCTCCCTTAGTATGCTAAGGAATGTACACCCACACACATGCACCCCACCCCCACACTAAGTAAATATAATAAAAAATTATCAGAAAAACTTATTAGTAAGCTATTTTCCCCTTTGCTTTCTAATTCTCTATATAACTTTCTTATAACACCAATGCATTCTCTGCTAACTTATCATCTAGTTTGAGAAAAATGTACTTTAGCATTTGATATAGTGCATGAATTCTTTCCTTAATTCATTGTAATGAATTTGCTATATCACTTAAAAATTCACCAATACATGAACTTTCCCAAGTCCAATGCAAGTACAAAGACCACATTTCAACAACTCTTGCATCGTTATGAAGAAACAGTAACAAATTACCTGTAAAGGTAGATTTCTCTTTAATAAGAGTACCACAAGTGTCCATGATATCTGGGCATCTTATCCAAAGATAATGACGCTCAACGTGACATTCAGCATTCTCGTGAGTGAGAGCTAATATTTATTCATAGTATTTGAATTTTACCTAGGGAGAAAGTCAGGAAGTTCCTTGGATGTCTATCAAAGCCTGTGCAGAGAGTTTGCAAAGGTTAAAGCAGATTCTATTAATCAGTCACTTTCCCTTCCTCATACACCATTTCCTGGTACTTACTAGTTAGGAGTTCACAATTCCATAAAGCATGCATGTGTGCTCAGATACTTACATGGTTTGCAGCTATGGCATAATTTTGACACTGGGCATATAGCTGTGTGTTGCACACTTACACACTGATATATTTATAATCCAGAATCTAAAGTGGTAGTTCTGGTGCCTTTTATTAATAGTTTCAGAAAGATTCAGAAATAAACCATGGTATATGCTTTCATGCTTGAGAGAACATTTCCACATGAAGACTTTTTATTCAATTACTTTGGGGCTATGTTCATACAGTGACTTTAAATACAGAAACAAATATGTTAATTTATTAATTGGGACCCCACTTGGTGTGTATTTTAAGCAATTATTTGATCACTTGAAAACTTTACGCAGTACTTAGGTAAAAATATAGTGAGAATCTAGATTCCCAAGAACAATACTAAAACATTCACATATTCGAATTTTTAAAGCTGTCTTTCAGTTGTAGGTTTGCATGATAGCATGTAGTGACTTCGTCCTCCAACAACAAGGTAGCATAAGAAAATTCAGTAAATGGAGCCCACTTTACTAGTTTTATTTAATTATATAGCCCATTTGCTACTATGTTACCATCTTATCAATTCTTTTCTAAAGAGATGATTATCAATAATATCCAAGTTAAAAGGTATGCCATTCATATGACTCTGTGTTTTAATTAGAGTCTTAGTCAAATGTCCACAAGGTATTTCTACAGTTATATCAAATTAGAATAGCCTCAATTCAAAAAAACTAATTAAGTGCAGAATGTGACTCAATAAAGTCACTGATGGTTAATTAAGGGAGGAATTAACAGACTTAAATGAAAATATATAATGTGTATAATCCTAATTAGTTGAGTAGCTGCTTGCACCCTACCCAGTGGAAGACATTAACCATCTGAGCATTTAACCTTGGGAGTAAGCAAAGTGCTTTCCTGAGCAAATAGCACTTCCTAAACACTGACTTGAGCAGGTGAAGGATTGTCAAGATAAAATACCTCCCAGCATTACCTTGAGCAGAACTAAGTTACTATCCTGGATTGGAAGCACCAGTGGGAAACCTCAAACAAACTGTCTACAAGAAACAAGACACTCACTGCTGCAGAAATCAATGTGTTCTAGTGTCCTTCCTCCCTTGCTATGCTTTGTCTGTTGTGACTGAGATTGCTGAAATTCTCCTTTCTCTGTGTGTTTCTTCAATTAATATGTTTCCTGTAAAATTTTGAATCACACGCCTTTTATTCCATTGCTCAGGAAGCAGAAGTGGGTCTCTGTGAGTTCAAGGCCAGTCCATTCAGAAAGAATTCCAGGACAGCCACGGAACATATGGAGACTGTCTTCTTGAAAACCAAAAGAAAACAAACACAAAATTTGGGATTGCTCTTGAATATTTTAAAGTGTTTATGTTTTGCAACATAATGACATTCAGTGTTTTCACAGTTCTCTTTAATAATAGTATATTTCTCTAGACAAAATAAATTGTATTAAACCAAAATTGCAGATCAATATGTGTAATGAGAGCAGACATATAAATTGATTAGAAAACAGAAACAATATTCCCACAAAACAACATATTATCACTAAATTGGGTTTATTTGAGGCAATTAAGGTTGACACAACATTAAAATATCAATCATTGAAAATAACCTTGTGTAATTATTTCAGTAGACAAAAAATTATTTGACTAATTCCAATTTCCATTAATGAATGTGAGAACATTCTCAACAAAGACAGATTAGAAAAAAAAAAAACCTACTTCAAGATGGTAATAGAAATTGATTAAAGCCAATCGCTGATGCATTTAAAGATGAACACCAGGATATTTCCTCTTTGGTTTGTGAAGTAAGATCGTGTGTCTGTTTCTATGCTGTCTTCCATTATTACCGGAGAAAATCTAGCCAGCGCAACAGCAAAAGGCTAAATGGGAGGTTGGCAGCTTGGAAGCAATAAGAAGACTATCTGGATAAAGCTGTTGAACGAATACATTTAACAAGAAATTACAAAAAATTAATACAAAAACAGATTCATGTGCAAGCATCAAATGTTCAATCTACTGTAATTTATAAAATTAAAATTATTTAAAGCCATAAGTGATTTAAACACTAAATTTTCTTTCATTAAATTAAAAAAAATTCTAAATAAAAACCATTTTTCTCATTTCACAAGCCAAATCCATTTCCCACTCCCTCCCCTCCTCCTGCTCCCTCCACCTTACCTCCCAACCCACACTCCATCTACACCTCAGAGCAGGTAAGGTTTCCCATGGGGAGTCAACAAAGCACATAGCTTTGAGGCAGTACCAAGTCCCTCTCCACTTTATTTAGGCAGAGCAAGGTATGCCTGCAGAGAGAATGCATTCCAGAAAGCCAGAACAAGCAGTAGGGATAAATTCTGGTCTCACTGCCAGTGGCCCCACCGTCTGCCCCACTCATACAATTGTCACCCACATCCAGAGGGCCTACTTTGATCCTATTCTGGTTCCCTCACCGTCAGGCCAGAGTTGAAAAGCTTCCATTAGCTCAGGTAACCTGTTTCAGTGATTACTCCCATCATGGTCTTTACCTCTTTGCTTGTTTTCTCATTCCTCCCTCTCTTTGACTGGACACTGGGAGCTCAGTCCAATGCTCCACTGTGATTTTCTGCTCTGCTTCCTTCAGTTGCTGGATGTAGGTTCTATGATGACATTTAAGATAGTCATCAGTCTGACTACAAGTCAAGGCCAGATCAGGACCTTCTGCACTATTGCTTAGGGTCTTAGCTGGGATGATTTTTGTGGATTCCTGGGAATTTATCTAGTGCCTGGGTTCTTGCTAGCCCCATAATGGCTCCCTCAATCAAGAAATCTCTTCCCTTGTTCTCAGTCTGTGTCCCCTCATCTCAACCATCCAGTTCTCTCTAGTTTTCCAACCCCTTCTCCTTTTTCTCTCCTCCTCCCCTTCTGTTTTCCCTTCTTCCCCCACCCCCATGCTCTCAATTTTCTCAGGAGATCTTGTCTTCCCCCAGGAGATCCATGTATGTTTCTTTTAGGGTTCTCCTTGTTACTTAGCTTCTCTTGGGTCATGGACTATTGGCTTCTTATCTTTTGCTTTACAGCTAGTATTCACCTATTAGTGGATACATACCATGCTCACCTTTCTGGGTCTGGGTTACCTCACTCAGGATGGTTTCTTCTAGTTCCATCTATTTGCATGCAAATTTCAAGATCTCATTTTTTTTAATACTCAGTAGTACTCCATTGTGTAAATGTACCACATTTTCTTTTGCCATTCTTTGGTTGATGGGTATCTAAGTTTTTCCCAGGTTCTGGTTATTACAAATAACGCTGCTATAAACATAGGTGAACAAATGTCCTTGTATGGTTTAGCATCCTTTGGGTATGTGCCCAAGAATACATTATCAGGTTGGCATCCAGAGATGCAGGGATGGTTCAAGATATGAAAATCTATCAATGTAGTCCATTATATGTAATTAAATTGAAAGAAAAAACATATGATTATCTCTTTAGATGTTGAAAAAAGCATTTGACAAAATAAGGGTCTTGGAGAGATCAAGATACAAGGAACATATATACACATAATAAAAGCAATATACAGTAAGCTAATAGCCAACATCAAATTAAATGTGGAGAAACTCAAAGCAATTTCACTAAAATCAGGAACAAGACAAGGCTGTCTACTCTCTCCATGTCTATTTAACATAGTTCTTGAAGTTCTAACTAAAGCAACAAGACAACAAAATGAGATCAAGGAGATAGAAATTGGAAAGGAAGAAGTCAAATTTTTACTATTTACAGATGATATTCTAGTATACCTAAGTGACCTCAAGAATTCTACCAGTGAAACCACAGCTGATAACCACCTACAGTAATGAGGTAGGATACAAGATAAACTCAAAAAAATCAGTAGCCCTCCTATATACAAATGAGAAAGAAATTGAGAAAAAAATCAGAGAAACATCACCATTCACAATAGCCACAAATAAGATAAAATATATTGGGGTTGCACTAATTAAAGAAGTGAAACTGTTTACCATGAACTTTAAGTCTTTGAAAGATGAAATTGAAGAAGATACCAGAAAATGGAAGTAGGTAGAATCAACATAATAAAATTGGCAATCTTAACCAAAATCCTATAGATTCAATGCAATCCCCATTAAAATTTCCAACACAATTCTTCACAGACTTTGATAGAACGGTACTCAACTTCATATTGAGAAACAAAAACCCAGGACAGCCAAACAATTCTGTGCAGTAAAGGAACTTACAGAGGCATCACCATTCCTGACATCAAGCTTTAGTGTAGAGCTACACTAATAAAAACAGTTTGGTACTGGGGAAAAAAACAAAAACAAAAACAAAAAAACAACAACAAAAAAAAAACAAAACAGAGAGATCAATGAAATCGAATCGAAGACCCGGATATTAATCCACACACTTATGAACACCTGATTTTTTAAAATTATAAATAAGGAATAAGGAAAGCATCATCAACAAATGGTGCTGGCATAGCTTTTCATTAACTTTTAGTTGTGTTTGTGCTTATGGAGGAAAGAACAGAAAGTATCACATGCATTGCCTGAAGAGGCCAGAAGAGGGAGGTAGATTCCTGGATCTGAAGTTACTCTTGTTAGTTGTCTGATGTGGGTTATGGGAACCGAATTCTCATCCACCAAACGAGCAGGAAGCACACATAAGCAATAAGCCTTCTCTCCAGTCCTAAAGCACTAAAATTTAAATATAATAACAAATAATTTTCTGCATTTTAGATCGCCAGTGTTTCTATAAAACCTCAGTGAATACCTAATTGATTCTTAATGAAGAGATGCACCATTTTCATTGACTGGGAGACTTATGATTCATAGTTTGCCAGTTTGGTGCAATTTGTTCTAAAGAGTCAACACATTCCTTATTGGATCACCAATGGATTTCATTAACATTTAAGACGATTTAGAATTCCCTTGTACTTGGAAAAAATGGTTGTTAAGTTTGCAACTGACTCTACTCAAAATTAGATCATACACTTGAGCAAAGGGACTATCTGATTAAATGGCTAGAATAATCCATAGAAAAATTCTTCACAATCTTAGAATAAACAAATGTTTCCCAGAAACAATTCAGAAGAAAAGTAGCAATAAAATAAAAATGGATACAATCTAAAACAAAAAAATTAAAGTCTTCTCTTTTCACAGAGAAAATTCAAGAAGATTCAGATCGAAGCAAACCACTCTTTGTGGAAATGTTTTCACTTCAAGCACATTTGGAAAGGATACTATATGGAGATACACAGTATTTCATTTTGCCTAAAACTTTCTTGCACAGTTAATCCTTCTGTGTCTGCTTCTCAGAAGACCAAAAATGACATAGTGTTCTGTACTTTCATATTTACCTTTTAGAAACCACTCACTCCTTTGTTAGTATGGATCCTCAAAAACATCAGGACAAAAATGTTTTACCTGCTGAATTTGCTGTTGTGTTCACATGATGTCCTGCTTCTCCTAATCTGTTTCAAAATACTTAAAGGAAAATCATCATGGTTTAACTCCAACATTATAGTAAAACAGGCAAGTGCTCAGTAACTGAGCAATCAATAATCAGTGTGGTGTACCCAAAATAAAATATATAACAACTATCAATATCATTAGCATTTATACTGTCGTTCAGTTCGAACAAAATGTAAGTGTAGATGAAAGCTCAAGCCTGTGACTTTCCAAAACTTTTTTGCATACAGACACAAAAATGCACACACACACATGCACACACACAAACACATACACACACACACACACACGGACATGGACACACACACAGGCATATGTATGATCTGGCAGGTGAAGAACTAGGGTGTCCAGTTTAACACATGTGTCAGTATAGAAAATAACTAATAAATACCCATCATAATATTTTAGTTTTCAGAAACATAATTTATATCGATCTATGTAATATCTTAATGATATCTTTATGAATGTCATAAAGTATTGTTTATAGGAAGCACAGTTGGAAGTATTCAGTTGGTAAAAAGCTGTAATGAACACAACAGAAAGCAGGTTAGAAGATTAAAAACAAACAAGAGAAGAAAACACAGCACAAGAGTCAGATCGTCCTACTACAGCCTTAGAGAGCAAAGATTGCTGTAATATCTAACATATAAACAAATAATTTTAGGAATATAATTTAATGTTGTCATATGTATATGAAGGTCTAGAATGTGAAAACTTATGATGACTGAACAAATAAATTTAGATAAGACTCCAACTTTCAATATGAATACACGTATGCATTGAAATCATAAATCCCTGTGAGTTTTTATTATAATGAAATATTTTGCATATCCATATGTGACAGCCTTTTAACTAACTACTCAGTGGAACTAACATGCTAATATATAAGTCAAATATTCTTCTACAGATTATAAATTTAAGATTATACTTTTCTAAGTTTGAAAAGGTAGAGTGATATGATATTAGGTCAATAGAAACAATCCTTACTGGAGCTGAAGAGATACCTGGGTGGAGAAACAGCTCAAAGGATGTGGGTTAGATTCCCAGTACCCTTCCAGAGCTCACAGCTGTCTACCTCAACTTCCGGAGAATCCTGCTGTTCTTTGTGGGCACTACACATACATGGTGACCATACATACATGCAGGCAAACAACACATAAATTAAAAATAAAAGCAAATTATATCTTTAAAAAGAAGCAATCCTTTCTGATTACACAGTATAGCTTAATTTAAAGCCCAATGACTCAATATTCTTCACATTCTATCCTAGTATTCTTGGTTATTAAGAACTTCCCAACAATTTAAATAAAATAAAATGTGAGCTTCTATGCTCATGGTAAGTGCTCAAGTGTTTGGGGAAAATCGACTGCAGAAAACAAACCTATTACATGGGTAGTGAAAGGAAAAGACTAAGTAAAGTGTGGTTTCACACACTGGCAGGCTGTTGATTACCTTGTTAATGTGGATGACTAGATGAAGCCACTCTGTCTAGAGACTGTGTGTTAAACGGATTGAATCGCATTACATTTCCCAGGGACACATCTACTAATACGGCCTTTCTTACACATGCAATGAGTTGAGAAGTTCTGTATTGAACATATTGGAAACACTTAAAGGTGTTTTTAGAGGTACTAAATTCTTACTGTTATTTATTCATGTCACAAAAATCAATACTTATGATCCTTTATCAACACTGGCTATTAGGAAGGAGTAATAGAAACCATAGTGCATTGGGGTGAAGTTGGAAAGACTGTCTTTTGGAGTCGGGAGCTTAAGGAACATTTACATAGCAACATGCCATTCTTAATGTGCCTTTTCGGGGTCATATGTTTTGAAGATAACCATTTTAATTTTGACATTCCTATTCTTATTAGAATATTAGCAACAGAATATCATGGTTATTAAGTTGGTGATTTATATATCTTAAGAAATAGGAAATAAAAGAATGAGATTATAAGGAATTTAATAAAATTGCTTAGGATATATTAAGTTGCACAAGGTAAGATTTAGCTAAAGGAGCCCTCTCCCAGCACTGCCTCTAACGTCAGCTCAAAGATAAGCAGAAATATAATCAGCCATGTTGTACCTTGAACATAATGAAATTTAGACTTGCTGAGAACATGATTCTGTTAAGACTTGTTCCCTAAGATTGCTGCCAATTAGGCCCTATTCCAGTAACAAAAAGGGAGAAGCCTGACTTATAATAAGCTACTAGACCCATTCCAGCACTAAAAAAGAAAAAAGGACCTCTATGGGCACTTCAAAGACAACATGCTGGCTAGGAGTTGTCATTAAGTCTTGGACTGCCATCAAGTCCCGCTTCTCTTAGCAAGAAAACTATAATTCTGCCCACTGGGTAGGATGACCTTGCACTTGGATAACAATTTGAAAAGAACAACACTGATCTACTTAAAAAAATAAAAAAAGAAGAGGTAACAATATCTTTGCTGTGTAAGTCTCCCATTTGGACAAATGGTCAGACATGCAGTCTCCTGTCTCTGTCTAAATTGTTCAAAGTGTGACTAGTGGCTGGAACCAGAAGGAGATTTATGGTTGAGAGCATATATGAACTGTATCAGCCTAAGGCCTATATACGTTGGTAAAATGTTCTATTCCACATCTGGTTTCTCTTAGGGTTTTAGCCAGAATGGATGCATGCTATTAAAGAACTTTTTTTGTTGTTATTCTATGAGTATTTAAATTCTCACTGGGAGCTTAAGCAGTTGCATCAGTAGGAGTCATTACTAGTCATTGATAATAATGTCTTTGCATGAGGATGTTTTCATATGCATTGTGAGCATAAGAAACTTAACCAGGTGACTCTGAAATAACTCTTCTTTGTTTGTAATTTGGTAGATCACATATTGTTCCCCAAAGAATTTTCTTCCTAATTATGTTTTGTCCTACGCAATATTAAAGTTCATTGACATTTCTAAAATACACAATAGGATGTCTGAGTAAAAATTGCCTAGAAGCAATATTGACTGCTGGCAAGTAGGCTAGCTTATGTTTTTAAAAGTAGTTATTATAGATTTACCAATAATAAAACAGAGTTGATTATATTAGTACTTATCTCTTCCCCCTTTGGGCTGCCTAAATTATTGTATTCGACTTTTTATTGCATTCTGGAATAAATTTCTGGAATTCTGTATTGCACACCTATTTGAAAACAGATTGCACAAGGAGCAAAAGGTGCTTACATTACAGACTGTTTCCCCCCAAAGTAAATGTGCCAAATGTATGCTTCAAAGGGAACTGTTTTTCTAACTGGAAAGGATTGCTCAGAGCTCTTAATATCTGTGAAAAAGTCCAGACTTTGACTATGATTCATGCAAATCAACCCTGTCTTTCTTGCTTCTAGAAGAAGGGTTCTAGAGGGCGTTGGCTATTGTGCAACTTAATTATAAGTGTCAGCCAAAAGACCTACAAAGGCACTGTCACTTTCTGTGTCTCTTATCAAGCTGTTAATGCCATACAACTGGTGTACTAATAATGAAGTTTTAATTAGCTCTCAAAAATACTGAGAGCTTATTTAAGCCTTCCAAATTGGATAGCGCATGCTTAGCTGGAATGCAGGCTTGCATCCCATATCAAAATAATTGTCAGATGCATTGTATGCACTTGAGGAGACGATAGGGAGAAGTCCACACATCTGTCTTCGAAGAAATGAATGCGTAAAATGTTCAAGGAAGTTCTTTTGGATCCTTAATGGTATTTTTTAAATGTTACCTTCTATATAGCAAGCATTTCTTCAAGTGACTCACTATGTTGCGCATTTGAGAAACACTATTGGTGTTGGGTTGCTTAAATTAAACAAAACAAAACAAAAAGGCAAAAAAAAGAAAAGAAAACAAGAACAGATTTTAAACAAGGTCTGTGCTACCTTTAATCCAAATTGTACCTTTATCTCTCTACTTACCCATCCCTGCTGACTATTCAGTTCTCCTTATACACCCTTAGTGCTGTTCTGAGTTTTATATCTCTGGGGAAATTATGGCAGACCTCTTACTTCTAACTTGAGGTGGGTCCTGGATATTAGCATTTAAGAAATTGTTGGTTTAAAATCTCCTTGTGGCATTCTAACTATTGTTTGAATGTGGTTGTGGGTTTAGGCCATCATTTTCCTGTGTGATGGTCTATTCACACTGAGTAGGATGTCTAATTTATGCTAATATTACTGAAAGTATTCTAGTACTACTGTCCAAACTGTACAATATGAATTTCAGGCAAACCACAGATTTGTGTGCTTGGGGTCAAGCAGTGAATGTCATTTCCTGTTAGCAAAGATTCTATTTTATTTTAAAGATAATTTTAATTTTTTGTCAGATTATTTATTTTCTCCAAGTTGGCCCAGCATGAACATTATCAGACTATGTTATTGATATTTTATAGTGTGAGTATGGGAATTACTTAATATCCAAGGATCAGAGACGGTATTAGGCACAGACATTAAAAAGGGTAAGAGAGTATGAATGTACATTGTTTAGAGGCACAGCTCTGAAGAAGAAGGTGAGAGTTCGTTCCGGGAATGGGCTGTTATTCTTGTGTAGAAATTTGGGCTCTGAAGCTGCATGTATAGCTTACTTCACAGCCTACATGATATGTCCTAAACATGATATGCTAAACAAGCATAGGACATATGCGAGGGCAGGAGCGGGGCGTGATCAGATTACTAGGACCTATTAAACTCAGGTCCTCTTTGTACAGAATGTTTCCTCAAGAGAGTGAAGTAATGGTCTATACAGACTGCACAAAAACCATAAAACATGAATGAATACTTCCCTGTTGACATTGATTTTGCCTGTATTTATCTTATAGAAAACTGACTTGCTATTTCCATTCATTCAGAATTTGTAGAAGACAAAAAGTAAATTCAGAAGTGTTAAAACTGTTGTGATTAGCCAAGGAGTCAAAACAGATTATTGTCAAAAGCATAATTTAGATGATCAAATGGAGAGTGAAATGGTTGAGGGAGGAGTGTGAGAATTGGGGATGGAATTACTATGTGAACATCCTGAAATTAAAACTGAGTAGGGCAAGTGCTAAGTGAGTTCACTCACAGATGATGGGACATAGTTAATAGTGAAAATCAGAATCCTTTCATACTCTATTTAGAAGAAAATAAATTAATGTATACTTTATATGTAATATCCTATTGTAATTTTGCAAAGCACATTTTAAATCTTGAAATAAATTTTCTATTGATGTTTGAAATGGTTGTCCCAGTCAATAAGTACTTGAGAACATGCTTAGCATTAGCAACATTATTACATGGAGGTATTTTACAAGATGGTGTTGTATGCATATATTGATACTTTTATTTTTATATTCAAATAATTTCATTTTGAAATACTGATTGTGATTTCAATTATTCCCACAATTTATCTTCATCAGAAAAGGGTCTGACTTCTCTGCATGCGATCTGAATTGTACTATATCAAGTATCATTTATTCTAGAAAGATCTGCCTTGATAAAATGTGCAATGCCATTGTTTGAATTGTGTTTGCATTCTAAACAGCGATTAACTGACCAGTGATGATAATGATTTTCAAACAAATGATGCACTGTAAGGTGAGCTGGGGGGACTGGGCTCTGGGGAATCCTTCAGTTTCCTTTGGTTTTGATTCCAGTAGCAGTCTGTGTTCTCATACTCCTGAGAGATGGACTGAGAGGACACAATACTGCAAGCAGTGAAGAGTTTGTGTCCTATTGGTCAATCCCACTATGATGTAGGTGGGCCTTCTGTTTATGTATTATTTTCATTGGTTAATAAAGAAACTGCCTTGGCCCTTTGATAGGAGAGAAAATTAGGTAGGCGGAGTAAACAGAACAGAATGCTGGGAAGAGGGCAATGAGGCAGACGCCATGGAGCCAGCCACCAGGTCAGACATGCTGAATCTTTTCCGGTAAGCCACCACCTCGTGGTGCTACACAGATTATTAGAAATGGGTTAACCAAGATGTGAGAGTTAGCCAGTAACTAACTCTCTAGAGATAATGGGCCAGGCAGTGTTTAAATGAATACAATTTGTGTGTTGTTATTTCCGGGCCTAAGCTAGCCATGCAGGAGCCGGGCAGGACGAAAAGCAGGCCTGCCCATAGGCTACTTCCTGCTGGTTGGGGGCACTGATAATCTTATGGGGACCTAAAGAAAATTTAGAGTTATAATCAAGTCCTGACTGAAGTATCCTGTGAGTCTCGATCATCTCAGGCAGCAGTCTTGAACCTGTTCTGGATGAAGAACTCAGACATCTGGGCCATCTGTTCCTACCGGAGATTGCTCAGGTGGTCTCCCTTGGTCAAAGGTGATTTTTCTTAACTCTGAATAAATCCAGAGCCTCTCATTTTCTGTGGAAACAAAAGCAGAATCTCTTCTCCAAAGTAGCATACCTTTTGATTTCAATTTTGAAGCCAAAGTATTTTCAAAATATCTATATTGGGTTGGTTCAGCAGCATTTATAAACAAAAGTCTTTTAGCAGCTGTTGCTCCTTCCTCAGCAATCAAACAATTCAAAGAGAGCATAATAGCATACAGTATTAAGATTCTTTGTGCATTTTCCATCTTTATGTAGCTTTATTTCAACCTCTATTTCTTTTATTTTTACTTTTAACTTTTGGCTTTTTTTGAGACAGGTTCTCTGTATATATCTTTGTCCTGGAATAACTCTGTAGACCAGGCTGTCCTTGAACTCACAGAGATCCTTCTGTCTCCGCCTCCCCAGTGCTGGGACTAAAGGTGTGTGCTACCACACCTTGAACTCACAGAGATCTGTCTGTTCCTGCCTCCCAGGCATTGAGATTAAAGGTGTGCACTACCACACCTTGAAGTCACAGAGGTCAATCTACCTCTACCCCTTGAAGTCACAGAGGTCAATTGGCATTGGGATTAAAGGTATGTACTATCACACCCAACTACTCTCTTTCTTTCTTTTTACTTTAAGAACTTTAACTTTTATCCTGTATATATTTTTAACACACTATAAATCATTTAGAGGTTTTCTTCCTCTTTGAATCTCTCTTTACTGTATATCTCTCTTTTTCTGACCCCATGAGCCTAAAACCATGGCTTTGATGGCTAGAACCAGTCAATTCCTTAGCTTTCCAGACTCATGGTAGAGGTACCACTGGAGCCTTTTACTGCCACAACTCTATGGTGTTTCAAGGTCCCTGCTAGCAAGCAAGCTGGAGCATTCTGCTCACAGACCACACTCAGTCAGACTGCCTGCCTGAAAGAGTCAGAGATTGCCATGGCAGGACAGTCCAGAAAGCCGGCATTTTAAAACAGTGCAGTTTTTTCCTGCTACAGCTGAAAACCGAAAAGCATGCATTCAGCTTTTCATCAACACAGTTTAAGTGTTTCGTGGCAGGACCTCTTAAAAAAGCTACAAGGTTTTGCAACTAAAGCTGAGTCAGGAAGCCTCTCTTAGATGAGAGCCTTGCTTGCCTCTAGCAAGCAAAATAGAACCGAGAAATTGCTGCTACCAAGAAAACATGCTTTACTCTATTCTTTCCCAAGCTTTCTCAAGCTTTCTGTGGATTCAGTTATCCACGTGGGCACCATATGTAACATGAGGGCTGGCTTGTCGGGGTTTCTGTCCCTCCCAGTACCCCACAACTGGCAACCCCCAAGGAAAATCACACACAGGACTCCATAAGATTATAAACTGATTGGCCCATTAGATCAGGCTTCTTGTTAGTCCTTATAACTTATGTTATCCCATTATCCTTATCTACATTAGCCACATGGGCTCAGTACCTTTCTCAGTATGACGGCTTATATGTTGCCTCTTCGGTGGTCTGCGCAGGAATGGCGGAGGGAGTTTCCTCCTCCCTAGCCTTATTCTATTCTCATTGCCCTGCTTCTACTTCCTGTCTGGTTGACTCGCCTATACTTCCTGCCTGGCCAATCAGCGTTTTATTAAAATACATGATTGACAGAATACAGATAATTCTCCCGCACCTTCTCTCTTTCTCTGTCTCTCTCTCCTTTTCTCTCTCTCTCTCTCTCTCTCTCTCTCTCTCTCTCTCAATGTTAAAGGGGAGGGAATAGGCAGGAAGAAAAGCAGAGAAAAATATATAGCTCAATAAAATCAATTTCAAAAAATGTAAAGAAGAGGGAGTATGAAAACTTTCTCACATTCTCAAGATAATTTATAGAGAGCAGAAGGCTAAAATTATACCTGGCTCTAAGGTGTAGCTCTACTTCAATTCAAGACAGTGAGAGAAAATGATTATTTCCTGTGGGCAAAATCAATTAATAAACCCAATCTGAATCTAAATGTTTGTTGCTTTTGTTGTTTTTGTGCCTGAATTCTTTCCTCTCATATTTTATCACATTAGTATTTTCTTGCCTGTTTTAACTTTGTTGGACACATTTACTTCTGAATACTCATAAGAAAACAGCTGAATTCCTCAAGAGAGAACCCAGATACACTCTGAAAGCCAGTGACATAGGAATATCTAACAACAAGCTCACAAGCTATGCAAATTTGTTGCTTGTTTGTTTTATTCTTAGTTGCAATTGTGCTACTACTATTGGTTGTTCTTGATAGTCTGATTATTTGTAACATGTTGGGCCTGCTTGTTTGTGTTTTCTGTCCCTGCCTGGTACCCCACAGCCGGCAGGCCCCAGAGAAAATGAACCACACAGAGATTTCTGTAAGTTATAAAGCTGATTGGTCCATTAAGTCAAGCTACTTATTAGCTAACTCTTACATCTTGATTAACCCATTTTTCTGATCTATTTTAGCCATGTTGCTCAGTACCTTTTTCAGTGGGGCAGCTCATATCCTGCTGCTTCGGTGATCTGGGTAGGAGTGGGAGGAATCAACTTCCTCCTCCCCAGAATTCTCCTGCTCTCCTTGCATCATTTCCACTTCCTGTCTGGTTTTCCCACCTACACCTCCTGCCTGGCCAATCAGCGTTTATTTAAAACATGATTGACAGAATGCAGACAATTCTCCCGCACCAGATATTGACAATAGACCCTTCTTATATTTTGGTCTAAATTACCAACACTAACTTTACACAGTGTTCAATTAAACTATAGAAAAAACAAAAGCTAAAAGTTGAAGAGTCACAAGATATGAATCAACCAAACCACAGAGTTGTTGACAAGTATTGAGTTAGTTCCAAGTGCAAAGTTGGTTTAAGATGCAACAGCATTTCAGGGTGAGGCTAAGAAAGAATTTTACAAAAAGCAATTTAAATGGTTGAATCAAAAAGAGCAGATCCTATTGAGCTGAAGCCATGGAGACCAACTTGGAAATCTGTCACCTGTCAGACCCATTATGTATGTATCTGTCGGTCTAATCTTTGATTAGTGAAGGCACCGCACCTTAGAGTTATTAGCTATTCCTATGATATTATCCTGGCAAAGGAATTACATCACTAACTGCTCTGGTATGGTCAGTGAATTCATAGACCTTTGTCCTCCGATAAGATTTTGATATGCCCATGTGTTCATGTATTTGTGACTTAATTTGATAACTTCATAGGAGATCATACTTTATTTGAAGAACAGAGTTATTTGTCAATATTGACCTCATAGTTTGCAGTAGAGGAAAGCTGGCTTTTTACTTGCACAAATAAAGCATAAACTCATCCTGCCTCAACATTTACATTCAAAATAGAGCAAAGAACAGTTCTATAAAACAATGTTTGCTTAGGGAAAGACACAGACCAGTCTCCTGAGATCTTAATGGCCTTCTGAAATCTTTGCCAAACTAGTCATAGTATCCTGTTGACTAGGCAAGGTTGAAGACAGAGCAGGCTGCTAAGAGTACATTCTTTCTGGTTGCTGATGAGGCCCATGGGAAATGTTCTTTGTCCTTCTACACTCCAGGTCAGATTTTATGAACTATTTTGTGGTATTTATTTTAACTTTTCCTCTTAATTGATCTCCTAAGTAAAGAATGCATACTGTTCATATTTTATGATGATTGTAATTCAGTTGCACAATTATACCTCTGAGATCATATTGCACAAAGGAAATAAAACTATATTACAAGATGGAACTCTTTACCAATGGAGAATATATGACTGATCTTTAAGTTCAGATTTTAGAAAAACTGCAGCATCATTTGACCTCCAAACAAAGTGCTGATCTCTTTGTCTTTTTTTATTCATAGAACAACCACATATTGAACCCTTCCCATGATGCCAGAACTCTCTGAGCTCACAGAATGTAAAGCCACAATCTTTAAGCTACACGTGTGCGCACACACACACACACACACACACACACACACACATACACACACACACACAGAGTTATCCAATACTCTGTTGACCCAGAATATGAATGATTCAGAAAAAATATGGAAAATGCATAGTCGCTTTCCTTTTGGATAGACTTGCATATTGAATGTGCTGTTTAAAGTGAATTAATTACATGAAATACAAGATAAAAATGTATTTATCACAATGTTTTACTAAATAGGTTATTAGCACAATTTCATTTTTATTTTCTTACTTGGTATTTAGTAATTGTGTGGATTAATGGATTACACTATGATATTTCATAGTAGCATATAATACATATATTGATAATATTTAATTCTTATTATCATATTCTGCTCCACCCTCCCTCTGTCCTTCTACACCTCCATGTCTACATTGAACTTTCATGTATTATCTCTATTTTTCATTATTCCTATTTAATTACCATTGTTATATGTAGACAAACTTGTAAATATCTATTCTCAACCTGTTGAATCCATTTATTGCTGCCATATGTATATTATTTTAGGAATGACCATTTGACATTGGATAATCAGTTGAGGGCATATCCCTGGGGAAGGCTGATTCTTCCTCTTTTATCAGTCATTAATTGTCTATAGCCCTTCATTTAGAGGGGAGATTACAGTCCATCCACATTGGTATATTGCCTGGTAATATTTTACTTCTTAGTTGATGAAATCAAGGCTATATGAAATGATCATAGGAGGTTCATCTTTTATGTGTTGTTTAAGTAAGGATGTGAACACCAATCAAGGGAGAACTAAAGAATTACATTAAAAAATGAAAATACGAGTTTTGATAGGGCAAGGGGAAAGAACACCATCTTTCAACTGGGATTATTTTCATTAAATTATATATATATAATACATATATAATATAATATATTTCATTCATTATTCCTCTTCAGCATATTAATATAAATGGATGTCAGTTCAGATCCTTATTTATGCACTTTAGGTAATTCATAGTAGGTCATTTAATAAAATATAGCTTAAAAAGATTCGTGCCTTTATTTTTGCATTTTAAAATGTGTTCTGCCGACTCAATATTTTATTTTTAATTTTATATTTTTGAGCTGTGTCTACAGTTTGTGTTTGGATAACTGTGATCCCAAATTATTACAGTTGTCTGTCAGTATCTGTTTGCACACCACTGCCTTAAACTGGTGGTAGATGTATTTCATTTACTCTTCAGTTCCACCCTCTCCATTTTTCATCCCACTCTCTGGGTGTCAGTGACTTTTACAGGTGAATTTAATTGACTTGTCCTTGAGCTTATTTTAAATTTAGCCAGTGGCAAACCCTGAGAGGAAATTGGGAAGGAAAAAAAAAAGGTTATGATGTATTACTCCTTTTTTCTCTTTTCTTTTTTTTTTTAAAATGTTGAAATTCTTTTGGAGGCTATTTTAGAATAATTTATGCACTCAAATTCCTGAGCCAAAGTATATATTCTCTTACCTCAAGTGCGCCTTCTGGCTTCGCTAATAAAGCCTCACCAGCTTACGGTCACAATAGAACGTGATGATGGAAGCTGGGATCTTAAACAGAAAATGCACACTCGCACGAACATCTTCTCAGTTTCACTCTGAGCTCTTGACTCCTTTCATCATCACAGGCCCTTCACAGGCTGGCCTGAGCTGGTGCTCCTGACCCCTTTTCCTTTTCCCAGTCCACCCTCCCCTCTCCCCATTCCACCGTGACTGCTGCAGCTTCCTTGCTGTTCTTTAGAGCAGAGGAACTTTCTCCTGCCTGGTGACCTTTGCTCTCCCTGTCCCACCTGCTGATCTTCTGAAGATCCCTCAGACTTTATCACTTCAGAGGAGCTCCCGCCACTTCAGAAGACCCCTGAACTTTCTGGAACATCTAACTAGTGCACTTTGGTTTTTGACACTTTCTTCGTGTGAACTGGATTTGTTCATTTGTTTAATGGGTATCTTCCCCAAGAATATATTATCTTTGTGGGAGAAAGTGTTAGCCACAGTCACATGATCATCCCCACAGAACCACAGCACATTTGTGATAATTGTTCAGTGAGATGAGAAAGGTTGTGTTGAACGAAATACTAGCCCATGCCTTGATAATATTAGATGGGTCCATTAAACTGTGGCAATTATCAGCTGTCCATCACTGGAAGCCATGCCATTTTTAATCTCCTCATAATCAATCCTGGCCACTGTTATCAAAAGAAGTTGACTTAGAAGATGTTGTCTTCACGTTAAAACTTAAAATTAAATCTGTTTATATACCACAACATCAATTGTAAATAGACTAGCAACTATCTCTAAGCTACTTTAGTGCCATTATTAATAAACTGTCAACAGAAAATGAAACAATTACACATGGTTCTCTTTCTGATGAATTCCCTAGCTCTTTATACAAAAATACTAGGAACAGGTTAGGGGAAAGAAGAATGTAATTTCAAGTGAGTATAATGTTGACTGCAAATTTACCATTGTGTAGACAGCTGTGACACCAGATTCACAACCTCTACAAATGGCTGGGAACTAAGGCTCAGAGAATTTAAATGACTTCCCTGATAATGGTCAGGGTAAGAAATCAGGAAGGTCACTGAGCTGTTTCTCAAGCCTGACAAAAACCTAGAGATCTAGAGCCTTCTCCCAAGAATGGAACAGTTTAGAATTTACTTCCTTTGTTGCCAGTTAGATATTTTTAAGTCCTGGTATATTCATGAATCATTATCATCTTTTACCACTGGGTTCCTTATGGCAAGTTAAATTCAAATCAATAGCCACACTTTATTATTTCCCAAGAGGGAACTTAAAAATCAATTCAGATCTCAGGACAGCAGGCAAACCTACACAAACAACAGCCCTTCATGTGCTACTCACACAGCAAAAAGCCATTTGCTAGGACTCTGTCACCCTCAAGAGCTACTTCATTTAGTTTTTAATGTTTCACATTTATTTAATCGTTTGAGTGCGCAGACACACAGTGTGCTTGTAGAGAGCACAGGACAACTTGAGTGAGTCCATTCTCTCCTCCACCATGTGGATTCCAAGGTTGAACTTGAATTGTCATGTTTAGCATCAAATACCTCCATCTGCTATCTCAGCTTCCTTTACTGCCACATTACGTTATCTCTAAGATCTATTTTTTTTTTGCTGAAACACTTTCCTCCTTCTCTGTCTACATGCCAACCTAATTCTAGTTCTTTTTTTCACTGAATTGCCTTTTTTATCCATGAACTACTATTATCCTTTAGATTTTATATCAGATATCCCTTGTATAAAGAAATGCCAAGATGGTAGAACTTTGCCCAGGAGGCCACGCCAGGGTCCCAGTGCAGTGGTGAGAGACACCAAAACCAGAGAGGCCTGCAGCCATGCAGCGAGGGTGGGGCAGGCAGCACTATGATAAGAAACTGTGTACTGGAGTGGGAGAGGCAGGACGCTTTGTTCACTATAAAGAGAGACAGAACTGAAAATAAAAGAGTGGCAGGTAACAGCACACATGCGTACCCTACACAGCCACCTGAGACCATGGAGATATCAGGATCCATGCTGCCGCAGAGGAACATGTCTTTGTCTCTGATCTTAGAATAGCATGGGTCCCGGTTCGTATTCATGACCTATGCCAATGCCAAAGCCATGCAATGACCCTCGTCTGGGCTGCTGGCAGGGACCATGTTAATATTCTGTGCATGCAGAAATGGTCCTCTCCACCACTAGCTGCAGCTCCTGAAAGCTGGTCCCGCCCCTTGCTGACACAAGCATTTGCGAGAGCAGCAAGACACTCATCAAGGCAGCACAACAGTGTTTACCCTGGTGGTGTAGGGTGTGCTGGCCCTGAGGGCATGAGCGCAGGAGAACTGGCACTGCCCCTCACCTGTGCAGTGTGAGAACTGGCCCCACAGATGTGAGAGTGGATGAGCGAGCTGGTCTTCTCTTGCACACCTGAGGAAAGCAGGAGTGCTGCCCCTGCTGGTATGCCTATGGGTGGTATCTCCTATGGGAGAGCTAATGTAACTCAGCTACCACCCAGGCCCAGATCCACCCCAATACCTAACCCACCTAAGATCTTTCGGAGATCATGAAAGCACCAACCCTTCTGAACCAAAGCTAAAGGATCTCTGTGACACAGGGCAACAGCAGGATCTCTGAGAGGAGTCCAGTTGCCGCTCCAATATTGATAGTGTAGCAGTAGCCAGAGGCCTCCACCCAGGTTCATGACTCATGGAATGCACATTTGTAAGTAAAGAAAGTCTTTGAGCAAAAGGGCATAGTGGGTGAGACACTGTGACCCACTAGGACTCACCACAGCTTCCACTATAAAATGCTTTTCCTTTCTTCTTTAATTTGTATTTTTACTTTTTAACATTTTATTCATTTATTTTTGTTTGTTTTCTTTTGGGGGAGGTTGCAAGGGAAGAGGGAAGATGTGGAGTAACAGGGAGATCATTGAGTTCATGGTATGAAATTCACAAAGAATCACAAAAAAGTTTAAAAAATTAACATAAGAGAGAGAATAATGATTTCCATATTGGAAACATCTATGATAGTGGACTTGGAATATGAAAAGAGAGGACTGTTTGCCTCATTATGTTTCCAGTTTTTGTTGTTGCTAATTGAAGTTATACTTATTTTTAGTTATGTAAATGTATGGATGATGGTATGTCCACACAAAACAAGCACCCCCTGAGAACAGATGATATGTCTTTTATCAGTTGTGATCTGCCTGTCTTTAATGTTAGGAATTGAACTCAGGTCCTTTGTGAGCATTAACTTAACTGCTGAGCCATCCCTCCAGCCCCCATCAAGTAATTCAAAAAGCACATTATTTTTAATATTATGTGACAATTCTATATGTAACTTCAACCTTGCCATACTCAGTTTTCCTCTTGGTAGAATGGGAAAGTCTTAATTTCATCATCTTGAGCCCTCTGTGTTCACAGGTGACTGGGGATTTGCTTAACTTTCCTTTAATCAGAGCCTAAGAAGGTTCAGGTGTAATGTTTTCTTTCTCTGGTTCCTAAGGTATTGTATGACTAGAAGGAGTGACCTCAGAAACTTGTCGACACTACCATGGTTTCATGTTTGCATAATAAAAAAAATGGAATCTTAATGGCAAGCCTAAGTTGTTGGAACTGTGGTATGGGCAAAATTAATTTTTAGAGATGGTTATGAGAAATGATTCTTATTATCAGCCAAGTAATTATTAGAATTGACTCGATGCCAGAAAGTCCTTCCAGAAAGTTCTTCCAGAATTTAGAGCCAAATGTGTTGTCTTTGAACTGCTATCCTGTGGACCAATATCACAGGAAACAAAACTAAGTCTGCCCATTCGACTTAACACTTAAGTTACCAATGTACAGAATAGAGACTGGTGTAGAAAATCCAATAAAATAGTATCTGTTTTATTTAAAATTATTTCAACAATTTCAAAGTTTACTTCTTTGATTGGGTAATCTAAATAGAAAAGTTTAGTTTTTCTTAGAATTTCAAGTATTTGAGATTTATTTTTATATTCACTTTTTATATTAAGTAGAATATAAAATAAGGAAGCCATGTTTACAAAATTGTCTTACGGCTCTAACTAATTTTCACACCAGTCCTTAATTATTCAAGCATCTTCTATTTACTTACTTCTCTTGACAGAATAAATCCACAGTGGAGAACAGTATTGCATAAATTAAATAAGTCTTAGGTAATTCAGAAGAACCAGGGAATGTGTATGGCAAGGCATTAACCTCAGAACTTTACTCACCATCCCAATACTTTTTTTTAAAAAAAAATTCTGCTGCAAAATAATCCCTAGGTAAACATTTTGTTAATCTGAGATATTTTAAAATTATTCTTTAACATTTACCATAATTATTCAAAAATATGCCCATTCTGTTTCTTTTAGCTTTTTTGGTAGTAATTCCCAAGAAATAATGTGTTTTTTCTGTATCTAATTTGTAGTTGTTACCATGTTCTAAGATGGGTATTTTCAAATGTATTTCTTCTTTTGGATATTAATTGCGGGTGAAAGCAACACATTTTCATTTAGAATGTAAGGGAACGGACAGACATGAGACTAAACTGATATTTGGAAATGAGCTATGACAGGCCTTAGTGAGAGAGAACATTAGAATAGGCAGTAGAT